>NC_045558.1:74876799-75193882 GCF_009769535.1 Thamnophis elegans
CAAAAATCTAACAACACTTAATCAGCCTGTTTTCTGTCTGTATCAAAAGTTTAGCGGTATCTTTGGCAATATCTTCTTCTTCTTCCTGTGCAAACCTTATTATATCTGTAAGTAAGACACCATTCGACTTGTACCCTTGTGATCAATTTAATCTAGTTTTGATCTCCCCTGTCTGTTCAATAACTCTTTATATGAACTATTTTCCATATTAATTAAATTTGGATGTATGTATGCTTCCATCGTAGATAGCCAAATGGGTATTTGGTTATAGTGGTTCGTGTTTAATTTGGTTCCAGATTAATAACAGGACTGTCTAAGTAAGGCCTTGAAATATTTGTGTGCAGATCCTTTTTCATACAAAGGAAGGCATGCCATCCTACGGAGGTCATGACCTTCCAATTTGAGTAATCTTTTATTCTCAACATTATCAATTCTTTTAACCATGTTTGAGTGGCTGCAGTATAATAAATTCCCAATCTGGTACACCAAATCCTCTTTTTCCTTAGTGTCTTGTATACCTTGAGTTATTCTTGGTTTCTGCCCTGCCAATTTTTTTTTCAAAACAGTTGATTCAAATCCTTAAAAAAAACATTTTTCTAATTTAATGGGAATATTCTGAAATAGGAAAAGAAATTTTGGTGATACATTCATTTTTTATAACTGCAAATTTCTACCAGGGACAATTGTAGGTTTTTCCACCTTCCTAAGTCTTTCTTAGTTTTATTGACCAAATTAGTATAGTTATCTTCTTTGATGGTCACACATTCACAGATAAATGATACCTAGATATTAGTCTTTTTTGACAGTTTGGATACCCAAGTTCTTCGTTAACTCCTCTTTCGATTTTGATTTCATATTTTTAACCAGATTTTAGTCTTGTCATATTTATCTTTAAACCTGCTACTTTCCCCATACTCTGTCAATTCTCAATAAGTTTCATACCAGACTATAGGACCTCTAACACAAAACACGATCATCCACAAAAGCCTGTAACTTAAATTGTTCTTTTTTAATTTCTAGTCCCTTATCTGTTCCTCTTTACATACATTCCTGGCTAAAACGTCTAAGGTTAATATAACAGCAGTGAGGATAGGGGATAACCTTGTTGTGTACCTTTCTGGATGCTATACTTTGCGTTAATTCACATAATTATTACTTTGGCTTTTGATTTGTATATATGCTCTAATCGTGTTTATAAATTTATCCCCAAATTCTATATGTTCCAATCGTTGATGCAAAAATTCCCAGTTCACATATCAAATTCTTTTGGGCATCAAGAAAAAATAGTGCAACCTGTTTTCATTATGCACTTCATAATATTCAAGATGTTCAGCATAATTCTCATTGTTTTTAATTTGTCTTCTGGGGAAGAATCCATTTTGATCTGTGTGGATGAACGATGTAAGGAATTTTTCACCATTCTGCTATTATTAGAGCAAACATTTTGTAGTCTGCATTTAGCAGTGAGATTGGTCGTAATTTGTGTAAACATTGGTCTGTGTCCACCTTAGGTAATAATACAATATTAGCCTCTGTCAATGATAACAGTGTCTTCGCTTCTTTCAACACAGCATTATAAACTTCCAACAGCATTGGAACAAGCATACCCTGAAATTCTTTATATATTTTCCGCTGGCAGTCCATCTGGCCCTGCAGCTTTATTATTCTTTTGTCTTTGTATGGCCTCATTATCTCTGATGTGTTAATTACTTCATTGAGCATATCTTTATTTCCTCTGGTATCTTTGGCAGATTTGACTTTTCCAGATATTGTAGTATTTCTTCCTTTGTATAGTCCTCGATTTTCTCTATATAATTGTTCATAGACTCTTGGGTAATCCTTTTCTTTTCCTCTAGTTGATAGCAGATCTCGCCTTTTTCATCTTGTAATTTATTGATCCAATTCTCTTGCTTCTGCTTCCTCAGCCTATAGGATAGCCACCACCCCAGTTTATTTGCATTCTCAAAGAACTTTGTTTTTGCTTTTTTTTTTATAGACTCTTGCCAATTTTGTTTTTTCAATATAGGCAATTCATGTTTAATCAATTCCATACTTTCTTTTATACTTCTATTTTGTGGTTTCTTTGAAGTTTTCTCTTGTGTTTATTGATCTGTTCCTGGAACTTCTCAAATTTATAATCCATCTTCTGCATCCTCTCCTTTAGTTCTCCAGTATCATTTCTTATTTCTCTAATATCCTTTTTAGTTCTTCGTGATTTTTAGCCATTACCTCTTATATAGTCTGTAATATCATCCGAAGCTCCTTAGTTGAATTGGATCTTTCTCGCTGGAGCATATCCTCCGAAGATCTTTGGTTTTTAAAGGGCTGGCAGCCGCTAGAGGCCGCTGGGATGCTGGCCTTCCTCCCTGTGCCAATTTTTTTTAGATTTGTAGCACTCGTCATTTTTTGGAAGAATTGGATTCCTAATTTAGTTATTTTCCAGAACTCCCACTTTCTTCTCTCCTTCGTAACTTTATCCAGTCTTTGGAAGAATTGGATTCCTAATTTAATTATTTCCAGAACTCCCACTTTCTTCTCTCCTTCATAACTTTCTCCAGTCTTTCTTTCTTCTTTCTTTCTTTCTTTCTTTCTTTCTTTCTTCTTTCTTTCTTTCTTTCTTCCTTCTTCCTTCCTTCCTTCCTTCTTTCCTCTCCCTTTCCTCTTCGTCTACTCAATAATCAATTTTAAGTAGCATTAAGGGGGTGGTATACTCTATATATCAATAGATTTGTATATTATATGAAAACAACTATCATAGGATAGAAAGAGAATGAGAGAGACTTATCATTTTATCAATGTATGTATGTATGTATGTATGTATCACACTTGTAATATTTCTATTAATCTATTCTATTAACCTAAGAGTAAATTCTAAGAGCGAATTGCTTATAGTTATTGGTTATATTGTAATCCAAACCATCTCCTTAATTAATCAATACTAATGTCAATAATATCAAAAATGGTGGAATTAATAATCTTATAGCAATAACAATACCAATGACAATAACAATATATTCCTTTGATAGTAGTATTATAACAACAATTCCTATTCTTTAAGTTCAACCTTACATATGACTCTCCTGAATTAAGTCATTATATAGACATATTCTGAGTCCCCTTGGTCCGGTAAATCTTCTTTCTCTCTCTCCGATTGTTTCTTTTAATAATGTCCAAAGATTAACATCAATGTTCTCCAATAGTCAGGTCTCTTGTTATCCAAGGGATATAGTTACCAAAAATTCTATTTTCCCTTAAGGTATACCATAGTGGGGAAAATTCCAGATTTTGCCAGTAGATGTCACTCTTCCAGAAGCTAACCAGATACAGACTAACAAGAAACAGACTTGGCAAAATGTACTGCCATGAGTCAGCTTTCTTCTTCTTCAAACCTTCTTCAAATCTTCAATAGTTAACTCATTTCCCCCGAAGGCATCCATGTAATCAGAGTTATTTACAGCCGGCCTTGTTGTATTAACTAATTAAGTTTAGATTCAACTCCTCAGACAGTTCAGAGAAGAAAAGAAAAAAGTCTCCAGCCTTCACTCAGCGTATTGCTCCTTGCCGCTATAAAGCGGGGGGGGGGGGATTAAAAAAACAACCACCCCACTCTTCTTGAGCCCCTTAATCTCTTGAGCTGTTTTGGAATAAAAATACCTTCCACCAAGATCAGAAATCTGTTAAGTCACTCGCGACTCCTGTAGTTTCTCTGTAATAAATCCTCGCTTACTTTGAACTGCTGTCAGTAATCTGGGATGGCCTTTACAGAATGCCCTCTTCCCACGCCCGGGGCTATGAAGGAAATTTCAAGGCAGACCATAAACTGCCATCCTATGGTCGTACCAAACCAACCTTCTCTTCAGTCTTCCCTACAGGAAATCTTCGGTTTACAAAAGTTTTTTCCAGAAACCCCTCCGAACGCCAGATCCAGCTGCTCTTCATGGAGCTCTCCTTTCAAGCAGCCATTCGTGCTGGCAGCTAGCCCCGCCCCCTTTTCCCATCTAACTTGTTCACCCCCTTGTTATGCAAGGTCAAGACGGCTTCTGAGCTTGGGACTCAAGCAGTGAAGAAACCCCTATCACAGCCCCAGTCAACCAGTGTTTGGTTTACTGAGCACAAACTGGAGATCAACACCATTCCAGTTATTTGTTGATACTATTTAGTGTCAGTGGTCCACTCCTATGTCCTGCCCAGCTCTGTCAACTAATGATAGATGCTTCTATAATATTGCAGACAACCTCAACAAGGCGCTGTTGTGGCCAACAATTGAGCCACCCGTCACAACCCTGTACACCAACACCACAATGGCGGGGGCTCAGGAGGACATCCTCAAGCCAAAGGATAAATGGGCTGACCAGGTCATCTAGCGGGGTCACTAGGTGGCCGCCTGGGCAGTGCGGGCCTCAACAGCGGCTTCCTTCTTCTCCTGCTCAAACCTTAGCTGGTTGCAACAGCTGCAGGGGCGGATCCTAGTCGGGGATTCATGGGCCCATCAGGACTTGAACAAAATTGTAGCGCTGTACAATTGGACACCACTTTGAGCGCTACCTGTTCACCTCCAGGGCAATGGCATCATCAGTAGCCTCACGCAGAATTTTTTTAAAATAATCTTTATTGGTTATACATTTTTTTTAAAGAATAAAAATACAAGTACAAATACAATTTACACATACAACCTCCCCTCCCCCCCCCCCGCGGTGGACAGTCATTCACAGCCCCAACTTTTTTTCCCCCTTCCTCATTGTTTAGTCTCTAAGCAGCATCTTCTTGTTACAAAGTTCAGGGATCTATTACAATACCCACTTTCACTTTTAGTTCCCATTGTTAACAACTGCTATTTAACTTTCCCCGTTTTAAGTCCCTGCTGTTCTCCTTGTCGCCCACATATACCATAAGTTCCAGCTAAGATAATGTTCCATTTCTCCTTTGTCCCTCAGCCAACCTGTCATTCTGTCCATTTCGGCACATTCATAGATCTTTTTAATTATGGCATCTTCCGATGGTATGGTAGTAGATTTCCAAAATTGTGCATATGTTATTCTTGCGGCCACAATTATATGTAGACTCAAATGCCATATAGATTTACTCATGTTTTCTGGTTTTATGCTTAGTAAAAAATTCTCGGGTTTCCACTCCATGCTTGCCCCAGTAACCTCTTTTAGCCATGTTTGAATCCTTCTCCAGTATTTCGTGGCCTCAGTACAAGACCACCAAATATGGTAGAATGTGCCATCCCTTCTTCCACATTTCCAATACAATGGAGATAACCCAGGAAACATTTTGGCTAACCTCGTTGGGGGGAAGTGCCATCTATAAACCATCCTGTATATGTTTTCTTTAAATGCTGTAGATATTGTAAGTTTAATAATCTTACTCCATAGATCCCACCATTTGCCCATTTCAATCTCATAGCCAAAGTTTCTCTCCCATGTTATTAGAAGGCTTTTGTCCATCTCTTCTTTAGCATCTTGACAGGTCAAAAATGATAAATCTTCGATAACATTTTCTTATCTCCGCCAAACAAAATCTTATCTAGCCCCTGAGGGTTTGGGTAGATCCCAAACCATACCTTATCGCTTTTAAACCTATTTCTAATCTGTAAATATTCCCACCATTCCAGATTCCTGCCCTGCTGCTCTAATTCCATCTTTGTTTTCATGTTGCCATCTTCTGTCATAATGTCTTTATAAGTTATGTTTCTTGTCCAATTAAATACACTGGGATGCGTTAAGGCCTCTAACGGTGCCAACCAGCACGGAACCCTATGATAGTATTTTTTCCTCATCTTTTCCCACACCCCCATCAAAATCTTCCGAATATAATGTCCCATGAAGTACCTAGGGGGGGTATCTCTTTGTTGCCAGAGGGAGGCATGCCATCCCTGGGGGAGGTCATGTCCCTCTATAGCCAATATGTGCCTTCTACTCAAGGTCACACAATCCTTCACCCATGTCATAATTGCTGCATTATAATATGCTTCCCAGATGGGTACTCCGAAGCCTCCCAGTTCTTTATGTTTTTGCAACATTTGGGCTTTAATTTGTGCTTTCTTGCCTTGCCATATAAATCAAGCCAGTATTGTCTCCAAGGATTTAAAAAAAAATTTGTCCAATTTAGTTGGTGCCGTTTGAAACAAAAACAAAAATTTTGGTAGTACATGTGTCTTAACTGTCGCAATCCTGCCCATGAAAGACAGTTGTTTACCACTCCAATTAGTCATATCCTTAGATACCTGTTGTAGTAATTTCATATAATTATCTACCTTGATAGAGGAACATCTCTTCCCAAGTATTGTATTTTATGGGCCATGTTAATCCCTAACAGGCTTTGTACTTCCCTTTTCTGGTTCAAAGTCATATTCTTAATTAACAGTTTTGTCTTCTCTTTATTTATACATAATCCCGCTATCATACCATACTCCTCTATTTTACGTAAAAGTTGTGTCCCAGAAGCCATAGGATCCTCCAGAATAAAAACAAGGTTGTTGGCAAAGGCCTCACGCAGACTTTTGTGGCTGTGACAGTGGCAGACAGATGTAAAACATAAATGGCGCCTGGCATCTGAGCCATATAGGGGAGCACATTCTTTGGGGATTCACTCACTCCCCTATTGGAGGGCAAAATCCTCCCCTCCAATCCCAAGAAAGCGTTCGCACGCCCAGCTCCTTACTCTAGAAGATAGCCATTTCGTAATCAGGAGTATGGGAGTCCCACCTGACAGCCGGAGCATTCTCCTTCGGGTTATCGCCCACAGGGAGGCTTCTTTCAGCGATCTAGGCAACAACAGTATCGGCAGCAGAGGAGTAACCAATCTAAGCGTCTCTTTCGGGGAGGCGGTAACTGATACTACCGCAGACCTTAATCGCTCTTAGGAACAATTCCCCATTGGAGGCAGGTTGCGTTTTTTCACTGACCAATGGGAGGCCACAACTTCTGATGACTGGGTTAGGGCCATGGTCAGGTTTGGTCTGGCCTTGGAGTTTGTTTCCACACCCCCAAAGTTCTTTTTTTGTTTCCCTGTTTCTAACAATCCCCAGAGGAGGTGTCTTAGGCAGTCTGCTATACAGCATTTGCTCAAGATTATGGCTATACAGGAGGTGCTGACTGATCAAGCCGGCTGTGGTTTCTACTATGTTCTATTTGTGATACCTAAGGCCTCTGGAGGGTGGAGGGCCATCCTTGATTTGAAACAATTAAACAAGTTTGTCAAATACAGATTTTTTAAAAATGCATTCCTTAATCACTATTCTTTTTTTCAATTGAGAAATTTTAATAAATTTTACAAATATTTCCCCTTTCCCTTCCCTCCCCCCACCCCAATCCTCCCCACCTCCAACCCTCCCTCCCCCAACTTCCCAGAGCAAAATACAGGGTATAAGCATTTAACAATAATACACTAAGATAAGCTAACTAACTATAGCATCCTACCTCCCTCTTGTACTTTAACTCCCCTTTTATTAAATTAAATTTAGACAAATTATAAATTATAACATTCCTTGTTCATTCATAAGCTAATTGAAATTTCTTAGTCTGATATTTATTTTGAATGTAATCAATCCATCTTCTCCATTCCAACATATTTCTCATCTGAATTGTCCTTCAAATATGCTGAGATTTTGGCCATTTCTGCTAAATTTACTACTTTTAACATCCATTCTTGAATAGTAGGCAATTCTTCCTTCTTCCAGTACTGCGCCATCAACAGCCTTGCTGCCGTTATTAAGTTCATTATCAAATTAGTCTCTATAACTGTAAAGTCTGTGATTATACCTAGCAAGAACAACTGAGGAGTAAACTTTATCTTCTTTTTAAGAATATTTTGAATAATCCATCATATTTTTATCCAAAATGCTTTAACATTTTTACAAGTCCACCATACATGATAATACGTAGCGTCAACACAACCACATCTCCAACATTTGGGTTGTAAACTTGGGTACAAACAAGCTAGCTTTTGGGGATCTAGATACCATCTATAAAACATCTTATAAAAATTCTCTCTCAAGTTTTGAGCTTGCGTAAATTTTATATTTCTTACCCAAATCTTTTCCCTTGTTTCCATCATTATTGGTTCTTCAAAGTTTTGTGCCCATTTTATCATACAATCTTTAACTAACTCTGTTTCAGAATCTATTTCTATCAATATATTATACAACCTTTTTATATGCATTTGACTCTGGTCCCTAATTGTTTTACCAAATTTTTCTCATTTTGTATGATACCAACTTTCTGGTCTTTTTTCCATCTAGCCTGTAACTGTCCCTACTGAAACCAGGTTTGAATTACCCTTTCCTCTCTTAATACATTCAAAGGCTTTAATTGTAGTACACCTCTTTCTATGTTAAGAAGCTCTTTATATGTAATTGCATCCTGTTTTTGTTCTATACTTATATTCTCTATTGCGTATCTGGGAACTACCCACATAGGTATCTTGTCATTTAATTTATATTGATATTTTTTCCAGACATGCAATAGAACATTCCTTAATATGTGGCTTTTAAAAATCTGTCCACCTTCTTATCATAAACTAAATAAGCATGCCAACCATATACCAAATCATATCCCTCAATATTCAATATTCTATCCTCCGTTAAGTTAATCCAATCACTAATTGTTGATAAAACTACTGCTTCATAATATAATTTTAAGTTGGGCATTTTCAAATCTCGTCTTTCACATATATCTTGCATTATTTTAAGTTTTATTCTCGGTCTCTTCCCTGCCCAAACAAAGTTATTAATACTTTTCTGCCATTCTTCCAAATTTGCATCTTTTTTGAGTATTGGTATCATTTGAAAAAGAAATAAAAACTTAGGCAAAACGTTCATTTTTACTACTGCTATCCTTCCCAGCAAAGATAATTGTAATTTTTTCCATTTATTCATCTCTGTATGTATTTTGTGCCATAATGGTTCATAATTATACATATATAATTTCCCATTTGAAGTTGTGATATAAACTCCTAAATATTTAACCTTTTTTACTATCCCACATCTTGTTACACTTTCTAATTCTTCCTTTTGATTTATAGTCATATTTTTAACTATCATCTTCGCTTGCCCTAGATTTATTTTAAACCCAGATGCTTGACCATATTGATTAATTATGTTCATTAAACCTATAGCTGATTTCCCTGGTTGGGTTAAAGTTACAATCAAGTCATCTGCAAATACTCTATATTCATAATGCCCAATCTTAATTCCCTGTACATCATCTGAATCACGTATTCTGTTCAGCAATAATTCCAAAGTTAAAATAAACAATAATGGAGACAGGGGACATCCCTGTCTTGTTCCTTTTTTGATTTTAAAAGATTCTGTTAAACTACCATTAACTATAAATTGTGCTGTTTGTTTCTGATATGTTGCCTTAATAGATTGTATAAAATACTCTCCAAACTTCATCTTTTGTATTATTTTCATTAAAATTTCCAATTCACTCAATCAAATGCTTTCTCTGCATCCAAGAATATAAGCACTGCAGGGACTTGGTTATTCTTCCCCAAATACTCCAGTATATTAACAATTTGTCTTACATTACTTTTCATTTATCTCCCAGATTGAATCATTTGTTGCATAACTGAAATTAACCTATTTGCTAGTATTTTAGCAAAGATTTTATAATCTGTATTGAGTAGTGATATAGGCCTATAGTTTTTTGGCTGACTATGATCTTGATTTTCTTTCGGAATCAAGGAAATAAAGGCTGTTCTCCAAGATGTATTGGATTTTACTAAATAGTTCCTTAAGAGGTTCTACCATTTCTAGTTGTAAATTTTTATAGTAAACTGCTGTCAATCCATCTGTACCAGGGGCCTTACCAACTTTTAACTGCTTAATTACCAGGAGAATTTCCTCCGTAATTATCGGTTGATTCAATCTTTCCCTTTGCTCATCTGTAACTATGGGGATATTTTTCTTCTCCAAATATCTATCTATATCTATACCTTGTATTTTATCACCAGCATACAGTCTTATATAAAATTCTAAAAAGGCCTTTTTAATCATATTCTGTTTGCACTTCTTTACCTTTGTACTTTATTTTCTCTATGGTGCGAGACTTTTGTTTTTTCCTTAACATGTATGCTAACCATCTACCTGGTTTATTTGCATTGCAAAAAATATTGTGTTTAGCATATAGCAAGTTAGTTGCTACCTGGTCTGACATCAACATGTTAAATTGCCCTCTCAGTAAAGTAATTGCTTCTTTTGTCTTCTTATCATCTGGGTTAAATATTAGTGCCTGCTCTTTCTTTTTTATCTCCTCTTCTACTTCCCTCCATTTTTCTTCTTGTCTACATCTGTGTAGGTTATTCAAATTTATTAGAACACCTCTCATACATGCTTTACTTGCATCCCAAACCATTTCCATGGATGTTCCCTTATGCATGTTAAAAACAAAATATTCTTTCAGTAGTTTTTTATATTCTATAACTTTTCCCTCATATCTAAATAAATTTTCATTTAACCTCCAAGACCTCCTAGATCCCTCTCCATATTCCAGTTCCATTCACACCGGATTATGATCTGTTAGAGTTCTCAGGCATATCTTCGTCTTCTTCACCCTGGAAAGAAAATCATTCGTAATTAATATAAAGTCAATTCTAGAAAAAGATTGGTGCCTATTGGGAAAAAATGTAAAGTCTTGTTCTTTAACATTCCTTTCATGCCAAATATCTCTTAGTTCCATATCACCCATCATGTCGAAAAAAGTTTTAGGCAATCTTACTCGTGTTTGAGTATTTTGCAAAAGTCCCTTCTTGTTTTTCATAGTATCCAATACTCCATTCCAGTCACCCAATAATATACACAATCTATAATCCCATTGTATTAATTTAGTATGCAGCAACTTGTAAAAATTTTCTTGTTTTTGATTGGGAGCATATACTCCCATGAAGAGTATTTTCTTTCCTTCTATTAATAATTCAATTGCAATATATCTTCCTTGGGGATCTGCTTCAATTAATTTAACCTTTCCTTAAATATATAACTATGCCATTTTTCTTCTCCGGAGCAGATGCCACAAAGTGTATTCCCAATCTTGCATTTATCAAATATTTCTGGTCATTTGTTCTAATATGTGTTTCTTGCAAACAAATTACATCATTTTTAAATTGTTTCAAATAGTGAAATATTCTTTTCCTTTTTTGTGGTGAATTTAAGCCGTTAACGTTCCAGGTTAAAAATTTAATTGTCATCTTTAGCCCCCTGAAGCTTTTTAAGAGCCGCCTGGAAATTCTGCTGGAATTTCTTCTTCGGTCTGGCTCCCCCCACAGCTTCTGTATTTGTATTTATAGTTTCTTGGGTTGTTGTCTGAGCTTGTTGTATCTTTAATTCTTATTCTTTAAGTTTAGTTATTGCTCAAGTTTGTCTTTGTTCCATAACTCCTTCTATCTCCTCAAATAATTCCAAGGCTTGAACAGCACCCGAAAGTTGCATTAAATCTTCTTTTGTACTCAAGGCACCTCCTTGGGCTTGTACCTGCGTAGCTTCCTTTCTAGCCTCCCCTGCTTCTTTCCTTCTTCTGGCTCCTGGAGATGGTGGGTATCCAGCCTTTAGTACATTACTATAAAAATCTCTTGCCTTCCAAACTGAATTAAGACGATATCTTTCTCCTAAATAATTCACCACCAATCCAGCTGGAACCTCCCATCTATACTGTATCTGGCGATTTCTAAGTTCATCAACTAGGAATGCATAGTCCTTTCTGGATCTCAACATTTTAGGGGGAATTTCCTTCAGTACTGCCACCTCCTGTCCTGCCACCGTAGCTTGTTTTTATAAGTCGCTTGTAATATTCCATTCCTTCTTTTCTGGTGACAAAATAGGTTACAATATCTCTTGGTAGTTGTCTCTGTCTAGCAATCCATGAGTTAACATGATAGATTTTGCCAATCTACCAATCATATCCTGCCTTTGATTCACCAATTAACTGAGCAAAAGCTTCTGCAAAAATCTCTTTCAAATTTTCTTAGTTATTTTCTTTCAGGCCTCTTATTCTCAAAGCAAATTCCATTGCTCTGTATTGTGTCATTGTAACTTCTGCCTCTGTCTTTTCAATCTTGATTTGAGCCTCATCAACTTTGTTCTCCAAGTTCACATTAGACTGATTAATTTCTTCCACCCTATTCTACAACGGTGTTACATAACTAAGCAAGCCCTTAAATCCATCCACAATATCCTCTCTTATTTGTTGATTGCGGGTTTGGATTAAATCCTTAATTTCAGAAATTTCGTCAGACATATCTTTAAAAGCAGTTGTAATTTTCTCTTGCAAAACAGAGGGCTTCAAGTGTCAGTGTTTGTGTATCCGCTGGGGGTAAGAAAGACTGTAGTTTCGATGGCAGAGCTGGGGAACTTCCAGCACTCTTAGGAGCACCTATTTTTGTTTGCTTTGAAGCCATTTCCAAATATTCAAATCACACTTTCCAGCAGCCAAATTATTGAGTCCAAAAAGTCCACTTTATCCCCAAATTTGTTAAATCTTATAATTTGTTAGTAAACCGATGTTGTTTTCTTTAATCTTGAGCTCTTTGTTCTTTTAAAATTGAATCCATTGATTAGAACAAGGTTAACGACATTAACAAGCACTTAACAAGTACTTTCCTTATAAGTTTCACTTTCATCACATCCTTTAACTTTCAGGCGCCATCTTCATTTCCCTTTTGTTCCCCTCAATCTTCACAGAAGGGAGTAATACTATATCAGTTAAAGTTTGTACTTGCAATTATAATCACTCCTGTCTTTGCTCTGCCTGCTTCTTATTCAGATGTAGATTAAAGCGTTGTTTGCAGCTACAACAGAAACGTCCCAGATGCAAAGGTCTATCGGGCTGCTGTGGAGCTCTCACCCTTCAAGCCCCAGAATTGCTCCTGGGGGTCTAGGAGAGCTCTACCCTTGCCCGGCTGCTCACCTCCCCCTCTTTTCCCAAGGGGAAATTTTCAAGCCGCTAGATAGCTGCTTAATCACTATTCTTGAAGGTATTCGAGAAAACGATTTTCTCACCTCAATCGACCTCACGGAGGTGTACCTGCATGTGCCCATCCGAAGGGAATATCATCAGTTCTTGCGTTTCTGTTACATGTCATGTCATTATCAATACAGGGCATTACCCTTTGGCCTTTCTTCCGCGCTCAGGGTTTTCACCAAAGTATTGGCGATCTTGACGGCCCATCTGCACTCCATTCCTGTCAGGGTACAACTTTATCTAGATGATATATTAGTACAATCAAGTTCTCGGGACAGGGCGGTGGCGACCTTCGCCTCACATTAGATGTATTGAGGGAGCATGCTTTCTCCATCAATGAAGCCAAAAGCCATTTTACACCCACAACTCGTATCTTACATTTGGGAGCTTGGATTGATACAGAGGCGGGTCAAGTTTTCCTTTCTGAGGACCACCTCAACAGCCTTAGACATATAGTAACAGAGGTGTTACACAGTCACCGGGTGTCCCTGGCCACTCTATCCAAATTGTTGTGGAAGATGGTTTCTACTATTTCCATTGTGCCCTGGGCTAGATTACATACGAGGGAGTTGCAATGGTTCCTTCTTCCCTACCAGAGTCTAATTGCAGTGTCTCCTTGACTAAGGTACCATTACCCAGGGAGGTTCACCACTCTTTCCACTGGTGGAGATCACCAGCCATAGAGAAAGGGTGTCATTTTAGAGTTTTCAGTAGAGTGACAGTTACCATGGATACCAGTCTGTATGATTGGAGAGCCCATATGGGAATGCAAATGGCACAAGGCCAATGGTCATGAGAGGAGGCGGAGAGAAGCATTAACTGGTTGGAACTATAGGCCCTGAGATTGGAGTTTTCAAGATTCCATCTCCGGACAACATGTACTTTTTCTGACTGATAATATGGCGTCCAAAGCCCACATTAATAGACAGGGGGGTACTAGATCAGGTGATCTTATGACAGAAGCGAATGTCCTGTTTTCCTGGGCGGAGGAGAATCTTGGGTTCATTTCAGCAGAGCATATCTCAGGCATCACTAACGTCACTGCTGATTGGCTTAGCAGGGCTACGGTTGACCAAGCCGAATGGCGTCTGCACCCTTGTCTTTTTCAGGAGATAACGCAGCATTTCAGTCTCCTGATCGTTGACCTGTTCACCACTGTGGACAATGCCCAGCTACTGAGGTTTTTCACACAGTTCAAAACACCTGGAGTGGAAGCAGTGGATGCCCTTCGCTGCCCCTGGCCTACTTTATGCATTCCCCCTGATTCCTCTTCTCCCCAGGGTCATCTGCAGGGTTATCTGCATCGGAGTGGAGATCATCCTTCTGGCACCTCAATGGCCATGTCACCCCTGATTCGCCGACCTGTGGTCACTGTCAGTGGAGAGACCTTGGAGGATTCCACCAGACAATGTTGTCCTCACCCAGGGGTCTCTGAAACACCCGGACCCTCAGTGGCTGCAGCTGTCTGTATGGCAGTTGAGCAGCTTACACTGAGGGAAGGCGATCTCTCAGACAGGGTCATTTCCACCATACAAGCATCCAGGAGACTGTCGACTGATCACATTTATGCCACCTGGAAAAAAATTTCTCGTTGGTGCACGACCAAGCATATCTCGCCAGTTCAGTCTACCATCTCTTAGGTGCTGGAATTTCTACAGGATGGTTTGGAGAAGGGGTTATCCCCAACACTTTTAGGAGATAGGTGGTTAAAGTCCTGGAGGCCCTGATAGATCCACCATTTGAGCCCCTTCAGAAAGTATTCTTATAATTACTTATCTGGAAGGTAGCGTTCCTGGTGGCCGTGATGTCAGCGAGACATATAACCAAACTGCATGCCTTGTCTGTGCGGGATGAACTCTTTAGGTTCCATGAGGACCAAGTGGTCCTCAGACTGAGCCCTTCCTTTATGCCAAAGGTGGGGTCTTGGTTTCACCGCATGCAGGAGGTGGTGGTGTCAAATTTTTGTCCCCCACCCAGACACGAATTTGTTGACACAAGTTAGATGTGCGTCAGGCGATAAGAGTTTACATTGATCGCACGGCGGGTCACAGACACTCAGGAGGTCCTCTTTGTTTCATTCCAGTCTTCTTCCCTTGGGCAAAGGGTTTCGATAGCAACCATTGGACGGTGGGTCAGGCGTTGCATCACAGCAGCATATGACTCGTGCCGGGAACTGAGGCCAGCAGGGGTAGCAGCCTATTCTACGAGGAGCACTGCTACCACAACAGCATGGGTGACACAGGCTTCTCTGGATGAAATTTGCAGGGCGGCTACCTGGGCCTCCCTGTCCCTTTCATACACAATTACAAACTTGATAAATTTGCATCAGCAGATGCTGCTTTTGGAAGGAGAGTGCTGCAGGCCATTCGGTCAGTTGAGTCCATTTCGGAACAGTCTATTGCCCACACTTGAGGGTTATATGGCTTGGGTATGTCCTATGCATGGATGCTATCTCCACACTTATTGAGAAAGGGCGTTGGTAACTTACCTGATACGCCTCTTCTAATAAGGTGGAGATAGCCCGGCCCTTATTTTGACTGTTCCTTGTCTTTCCAGGATTGTTTTTGTTCTAATTTCAAATGTTTGCATTGACATATTGGTGATGTTCCTTTTCTTTGGATCACTAAAGTTGAAATTTGTTTGGATAACACGTGGAGTCTGTCTTTTTTTCTCTTCACTGGAAACTGGGTAGTACCACTCATGGAGGCGGGTTATATAGTGGTTAATTAATTAGTAATCAGACTCCATCCAATCAGCATGGAGCATGGACAGTGTCAACCCATGCATGGATGCTATCTCCACCTTATTAGAAGAGGCTCTTTCTTTCTTTCTTTCTTTCTTTCTTTCTGTCTGTCTTTCTTTCTGTCTTTCTTTCTTAAGAATTCTATTCATAAGTCTAGCTCTTAAACTTGGCAGTCAGTTTAATGTACAGAATGATTCACAAATAGTTGACCTAAACAGATGAGCTTATTTAAATAACAAATAGGAAATTTAAATTTATTTGAACAAAAATATGCTTTGATGAATAGGCAACCAGTGTTTTGTATTCTGCTTCACATTAGGAAAGATATTAAATTACATCCTGTCTTCTATATCATCACAGTGAAGTTCCTGTTCTGGTTACAAAGGTTTATAACCCAACTCCTAAGCCTAAAAGGCAAGTAGGTAAGGAAATACCTTGCAGTAGATCCTCCTATAAACAGTCAGGATTAAGAAAAGGGGAAACAGGCAAGCATTTTGGATGTGTACCTAGATCAAGCAAATGAATATTTTTCTGAAATAGAAGATTTGTCAGATTTATGTAATTTGGTTTGATACTTAACAGGATCTGCATTAGCAACCACTAAAGCTTTGTTGCACTACTCAAGATAAATGATTTTGTTTGTTTTTAAATAATGAATATCTTATTGTAATATATTAGAGAGATGACTTAGCACTCACACCTTGATACCGAAAAATATGGGGAACATTATGCAACTTCATTTTTAAGAGTTATTTTTGTTTAACAACATTTGCTCCATCCCCAGTCTCTGTCTTTGGGTAATCTTGGATAAGATCATATATCTGCTATAAAGAATTATGAATATGGCAAACTATCTTGATATCATTCAGTCAGATATCAGACCAACACTTGGAATGGAAACTGCATTGGTCAATTTAGTGCGGAGGTATCAGACCCAACGCCCGTGGGCCAAATCCGGCCTGCGATGTGCTTAGATCTGGCCTGCAGGGCCTCCCTGGAGATGGTGAGGTGACATTGACTCCAATCTGGCCAGGTGCTTCCCCTGGGCAACTGCAACACATTGGCCCCTTGGCTGCTCATTGACTGGGCTGTGGGGATTGCCCAGTTCTGCACTTCTCCCCCCATCCCTCAGAGCCAAATTGGGACTCTGTGGGCTGTGGGTGTCCTACCAGAGGAGAGTGGCAGGGGGAGGAGGAGGCAGGGAGGGCGAGCAACCTGTCCCAGGATCTGCCAGGGAAGAAGCACCAGGCAGGCTGCTATAGGGTTTAAGCCAATGTGCTTGGCTGCCAGCATTTCTGATAGAGCAAGGCGCAGTGGCAGAGCCAAGTTGGAAGGGGGGAGGGTAGAAGGAAGCACATCTCCCCTTGGGAAGAGGTGTTAAATCTCCCCTTTCTGCCCCTGTCTGCAGAGCTTTTAATACAGCTGCAGATTTGGACTCTCTCAACTTCCCCTTCCCACAATCTCAAAGGATACTCCGACTTTCCTTATCCCCCCATAAATCACTCTCCCAATCTTTTTCTGACTCTGCACATCCTGGGTAGAGATCCTTCTGCCTTGTAGCTGCTTGCCACAAGAAGTCAGTGGACGGGCAGCCAATGGGCACTGTCTCCTCCAAGGCCCCTTTCTGCCTCTGCCTTTTGTCAACTGTTTGTTTGGCTGATGCCCAGGGCTGTTACCTCCCCCAGCCCAATCTTCTGCTTATTTGGAAGTAGTAGATGTGGGGATTGTTGGAGAAGGCTCAGCCCTTCTCTCTCCCAACAGAAGACCACAACTTTTGGAGAAGGTTAGATTTTGTCTGTCTTTCGGGCAAATAGAAATGATGAGCCCTCTCCAGACCCAGGTGGGCCAAAACCTCTATTGTTCGGGTTGAGGTGGAGATGTTCCTCCTCATCCACATCTTCACAACCTCCAGTTCCTTTGTGGATGAAATCATTGGGTAATGTCATTTCATTGAATAGGGTGCAATATCGGATCATTTGATTCTTGTTTCATAGTACCAGGGAGCAGGAAGACAACAATCCCTGAGACACCCACACACTGTCTTCTTTGCCATGTCTAGTTAGTCAAGCAATACCATTAGGGCAATCACCCAGTGCGTGGAGGCTATGAGGGTCCGAATGCAGAGGAAGCAGTTCCCCATCAGTTGGAAGGCTAGGAACAGGATGGGGTCAGGATACTTGCAGGACTCTCTCTCTCTGAGGGCACCTGCCTGTCTCTTCAAGCCATATAGGGGAGATGCTTCCAGGTCCTCTCCTTCCAATATTGTCATCTGGGGAGATCAAGCTGCCTCCTTCCCTTCTCCATAGCACTGCTACTGCTGTGAAAAAGGTTCCACCATGGGATTCAGCCCTGCCCCATTACTGAGAGATATGGGCCTTTCCATGCATTTGTTGTGTCCCACCAGCTGCCAGCAGAGCTGGCAGCGTACTCAGATAATGAGGAGGTTGGGGAAGAACGTGGGTCAGTCCTGGAGTCTGGGGAAGGCTCTGATGGATGCTCTGTGTCAGAAGCAGAGGTAGAGCCAGGGCTGTCCAACATTTCTCAGCTGGCTTTGGAGGAGGAGATAAGTGGAGAGGAAGAGCAGCTGGGACCTGTTCCAAATGTGTGCATGCACAGAGCTGTTAGGAGAGGTGAACAACTGAGGGCAAGGAGCCATCTCAGGAAGAAATGCACACATAGACACTGAATGGCTCCTCCCTGGCTGGGGAATAAATAGAAGGAAAGGGGAGAGATGGTTACAGGAGCCAATAATTTCTTTTGGAAGTTTTGCTCATCATGGTTCGTGCTTCAGAGACTGCTTGCCAGAACTTAATTTTAGTCTTGCTGCTGGAAGCTTCCAGCTTGGCAATTATCTCAAGGAACTGATAAGGTCTGTTATTGCAATTAATCCTTTGCAGGATTATTGCCTGGACTTGTCTATGTGTGAATACCATTAATTCACAGTAGTTAAATATTGTTTTTCGGGACAAGGAGTCTGTATTGGTTCTGCTAAGGCTGGTCAGAATAGCATTTGCTTTCTTTTGTAAGTACAAGTAACTGAATAAGTATCACCAGCAGAATAAGTATCCTGGCAGTTTTTAAGAAAAGACTGGATAGACACCTATCTGAAATGGTATTGATATATCTCTGGGGAGGAGGAGGGGGTGGTAAGGGAGCTGCATGATGGAAGACTGCACCAACAAGCCAATATTGTTACCACACACAATTGGAAACAGGGATTCCCTTTGGAGCACTGGACAGGGAAATGCCAACAATGTCTGGGATTGGGAAAAGAAGGTTTCCTTTGGCATGCTAAACACACACACACGCACACTCCAAGCTTAGAGACTTTTATCCACATCTGAGCTTGCAAACTGCCAATCATTCCTGGGCTTGCGGAGAAGGCCTTCTCTTTCCTCTGTGGATAAAAGTCCCCAAATCTTGGAATGCAGTGTGTGTGTGTTTGTGTGTGTGTGTGCGCGCGTGCATGTGTGCATGCGCACACACACACATGCTTGACTGCCAGCAGTTTTGGGATGCGAGGAGCTTGTGGGTCACTAAATTGTCCCCACATCGATTTAGCTGGTGCAACTTGTTCCATCCTGACCCATCCCTCCTGAGTCAGCCATGCCCAGTGAGAGCATCAAGCCGGCTACACCCACTAGGCCATGCCCACCTAGTCACAGTGACATGGCTATATGCCCTTTGAGGGTAACCATAATGCTGATGTGGCCCTCAATGAAATTGAGTTTGACACCCCTGGTCTAGTGGATGTCTTCATCATGACCTGGATGGAGGAAGTGCATTTCTCTTTGGCATTTGTACCTTTTTGGACTGCCTGAGGGATAAAGCACTTCCAGTTGGCCAGTTCCAATTGGAACTGGTAAGAGATGATAAGTCATATGAATGGCCAGTCTTTTATGGTCTTCAATAGAGTTTATTTCTCTTCCTCCTTGTATTTATCCTTTGTAGGATGAGACAAGCCTTTTCAATAGCCCACTATCTCTAAATAACTTTTTCTATGTTAGTTGCTTGTAGGCATGCATAGAACTGAACACACTCTTTACCGTATTTTTCGGTGTATAAGATGCACTTTCACCAAAGTGGGTGGAAATGTCTGTGCATCTTATACAGCGAGTGTTGGCGAAGCCCCGTCCATCCTCTGACCCTCATCCTTCGGCCTCTGTCTCCAGCAATTTGCCTCCGTGCAGCAAACAGCCTGATCATCTTCAGCACAGCCTGATTTAGCACAAGCAGCTGGTTGGATCAGCTGTTCCAGGCTTCAGGGATCGCCACTGCCCATTGCTGCTGTTGTCGCCCATGGCCGCTGCCCCCTATTGCTGCCTTCGCATGCCCCGTTTTCATCCTCTGCGTGCCCCATTTTTGGCCTGTTCCAGGTGGCAAGGATTGCCGTTGCCTATCCCTGCTAGCTGGAATGGGCCAAAAATGGGGTGTACACAGGCCAAAAATTGGGCATGCGGAGGCAGCGATAGGCGGCAGCGGCGACAGGTGACAGCGAGCCTGGAAGAGCTGATAGGCTATATTCCTGGAGTCAGATCCAACCACCAATCAGCTGCTCGTGCTACATCATGCTGTGCTGAAGCTGACAGGCTGTTTGCTGTTTGTTCCAAGGAGGCAAATTTCTGGGAGGCAGAGAGACATTTGTTTTCTTGATTTCCAGCCCAAAAGATTTGTGCGTCTTATAGTCCATAGCATTTTATAAATTGAAATACCGTATTTCAAAAAAAAAAAAGGTAGCTAGGATATTGTTTTATCTTTGCTGAAATTTTAAACTCATCTTATTTTTTTAATAACATTATTTTTTAAATAATATTTTAATTGATTATGTGTTTTTGGTTGAGTTTTATGATCATGGATTATTACATATTATAATTTTAAAATGTTTTTGTCTCCCAAAGCTTCTGAGTTGGGCAGTACATCATAATTATAATAACTAAATAAGCAAATATATTCTAGTTAGGAATGGCAAAAACACGGATCATCTTTTTGCTCTTGTTTAAAGGTGACCTTAATATTGAAAAACTAACGGTCATTGGTTTATTTGTTTGTTTATATCCTCCCTTTATTATCTTTACCATTTGTCATGGTGACAAATATATCCAATACATCATCATCCTCTTATTTTTCTCTTAATTTATTTTTCATTTTATGCCAACGCATGTATGTGGGAGAGAGAGAGTGGAGAAGGGGGGTAAAAAAAAGAGAGACAGATTTCTATTTTGAAGCTCAGGATAATTTATTGGCACCCTTTTGATCTTGACACATTTTCCTTGTTGCCATTTTTCAGCATTTTTCACATAATTTTCCATAAGCATAGCCATTTAATTTTACAATTCATTTTGCTGGCAAATTAAAATCTTGTGTGTGTGTGTGTGTGTGTGTGTGTGTGTGTGTGTGTGTGTGTGTGTAGGCGTACACAGATGTGTGTGTGTGTGTGTGTGTAAGAGAGAGGGAAAAAGCCCAACATGTGATTAAAGCTGGATTTCTTTTAGCTGAATCCAACACTGATTGCTATCCATGCATCTTTAAACTGCAGAAATGCAGATGAGCACAAGAGCTATCATATAGAGATCATTTGGATTTTTGAAACTTAGAAATGGCAGACTTATATCTAGGGAGATGCTGAGGGCTAAATTGCTCATAATGTTGAATAGTGATTTGTATTCCTTTCCCTTTCTCTTTGCTGCTATTTGCAATGAAGTTAGGCAACAGAATAATACACATGTACTCACACTTACAGATATGCCAGATCCTCATAACCTATTATAGGAGGAAAGATAAAGATGATCCTTTCCTCCCACACAGGTCTTATGTAGCCAGTTGCAGCCTCTCAGCTGCAAGTTGGGAAAATCAAAGCTGTGGTGGTAAAAATTTTAAATATCTGGGGAAAACAACTACCTAAACATCACATGGCTTATAGCTCTTAATATAGTTGCTTCATAGTAAATATGCATTTCTGAAAGGTTTTTATTGTAATTAAACTCTTTGGGCTGCAGTGGTTCTTTCTATCCAGCCTCAGACTTCACTCTCCATAAGCAGAAAAAGCCCAATGAAAGGTGATTTTGAGACCTCTCCACTGATGACATATAGCCTAAAAAGGAGATTCCACCTAGGAGTATTTACAGAGAAATTCCTGTAATGCTAAGTCAACATCTAACAACTTACCGTATCCAGTTTGGGAATATGTCTTTTCCTTTTCATTTATATTGGTATTAAATAGAGGGATAATCTGAGAACAGAAAAAAAATGTGCAACCAACCATAATAGTAATAATTTCAAAGGCAGCTTTACTTGGAACAGTTTATATGTTATTTCTAATGTTATTAAACAGCAACATCTGCCTATCTCAGGTTCTTGGTAAGGACTTGATAAGGGAACAAAAATGCCAAATCCAGTATAAATATCTGGATGACTGGCTGCTTAAGTATAATACTGTTAATTAAGTAATGAAATCATGAATTATTTTAATTTATTTTGTTTTTTCCACATTTTTCTAGGAAGACTTTTATTTTTGCTTTTAAAAATAAATAAATATGGGGCTTCTGGTTGGGCGTGGTCTGACAGGGGTTGTTGTTTTTAACAGCTCCGGATCCTTGGCTGCCTTAAGCTGTCTAAACAGTATCCATCAATTGTTTGACAGTTTGATTACCTCCTCCCCAGGCATAGGAAAGGGGGGTGAGAAAGCTGCATCTGGATAGTGCTCCATTTAATCCCCCAGAACATAAATCTGGGGGTGGGAGGTGTGAGCCGCCTGTAAACCAGTGAATTCTCCGCGTCAAGAACTTTTTCTGCCTTTTTTGCAGCTCAATTATTGATTTATTACTGATTCCAACACGGGCAGAACTGATACTGGAGAACTTCTAATTGTATGTATCACAGACTTTAACTCCATTTTTTAAAAAAAATTCCTTCTGATAAGCTACTTGCTAGAAACACAAAGATGGTGCCGAATAGCTTTGTAGGCGGGAGCAGGCTCTGATGTTACAGATTTTCACAGAGCTCAGAGCATTTAAAGATCATCAACTCAGTAGTGACTTATTACTAAGCTAAATAGTAATTGCTAGACAAGCGGCTTGCTTGGATTTAGTAATTGGGTGGAGAAGATTAAATGAGAAATGGCCTCTAAGCAGCAGAAAATAAATGCTCCGAAAAGCGCTGATAATTCACCCGCTCCTGGAACTAAATTACAGTCACTACTCCCCCCCAACCCCCTCCTACTCCCACAGGGGAACTTCTGACCCGAGAAATACTGGAAAAAGAACTAAGTGTGGCCTTAGCCGAGGCCTTAAAAAATCATGCAGCTGCAATGGAAATTAAAATATAGGAAAAGATATCTGCTGCCAATAAGGAACTGTGAGAAGAACTTATGAATTCGGTCCAGATTCGTAATCAAGAAATTAGAGATGATATTTTAGACACTTTTAAATGCCTGTCTGGCTATGTATCAGGAATTGAAGATAAATTGGAAGATCTTAATGATTCCAATATTAACCTGGTAACGAAAATGGATGTGGTACAACAAAAGGTTGGTGATGCAGAAAATGAAATTATAATGTTGCAGTATAGGCAGATGGAATTTGCCTTAAGGATAAGAGGCCTCAAAGAGAAAAACCAAGAAAATTTGAAGCAGATTTTCTCAAAAGCTTTTAATCAATTGATGGGACGGTCAGGAGGGATTTTTGATTGGCAGATTGACAAGATATATTGTGTTAATTCCTGGCTCACCAGACAAAAGCAACACCCAAGAGACATTGTGGTGTATTTTGCCACAAGAGATATGAGAAATTCGATATTGCAAGAGTCTTATGAAACTAAGCTTCAAATTGGGGGTCAGGAGGTGACTATTTTGAAGGAAATGCCACCCAAAATGTTGAGATTGAGGAAAGACTATGCCTTCTTAGTTGATGAGCTCAGAAATCGTCAGCTACAGTTTAGATGGGAGGTCCCAGACGGGTTAGCAGTTACTTACCAGGGGCAAAGATATCGTCTTAACTCAGTATGGAAGGCTCAAGATTTTTATAATAATATACTGAAGGCTGGACATCCCCCCCCCAGGACTTAGAGAAAGAGAACAAGAAGGACAGGATAGACAGCAAGCTACCCAAGGATCACCAAGGTTGGATCAACTTCTTCTCTCAGAACTAGATGGAGCGAAGGAGCAAAGACAAACCCACATGATTACTAGGCGAATGGAACAAGAGTTTAAAAAGCAACAAGCTTTGCAACAAACAAACATTACCATCCAAGAATTCACAGGTTTTAGCTCAGAAGCAGTGGGAGAAGCCAGGCCGAAAGCCAAACTACAGGATTTCCAGATGGCTCTTAAAAAGCTTCAGGGAGCTAAAGATGACAACTAAGTTCTTAACCTGGAACGTTAACGGTTTAAACTCCCCACAGAAAAGGAAGAAAATAAATCATTATTTGAAACAATTTAAGAATGACATAATTTGCCTGCAAGAGACTCATATTAGATCAACTGACCAGAAATATTTGATCAATACAAGACTTAGACAACACTTTGTAGCTTCTGCCCCTGAGAAGAAAAATGGTATAGTTATTTACTTAAGAAAGGACATGAAAGCCGAATTAATTGAAGCAGATTCTCAAGGAAGTTATATTGCAATAGAACTGGTATTAGAAGGGAAAAAGATACTTCTAATGGGAAAATATGCTCCCAATCAACAAGAAGACAAATTTTATAAAATGCTCCATACTAAGTTAATACATTGGGACTATAGATCTTGCATATTATTGGACGACTGGAACGGTGTTATGGATACCAAGAAAGATAAGAAGGGTCTTCTGCAAAATATCCAAAGGCAAGCGAAACTACCCAAGTCCTTCTTTGATATGATGGATGATTTCAAACTGAGATATTTGGCGAGAAAGGAATGCAGAAGAACATGACTTTACATTTTTCTCCGATAGACATCAATCCTTTTCTAGGATTGATTTTATATTAACAACTAATGATTTGCTTTCTAGGGTAAAGAAGACGAAGATATGTTCTAAAGCTTTATCAGATCATAATCCGGTTTGGATGGAGCTGGAATTTGGGATGGAAGCAAGAAGGAATTGGAGATTAAATGAAAATTTATTTAGATATGAGAAAAATATTAATGAATGTAAAAAACTGTTAAGAGAATATTTTGTTTTTAATATGAGTAAGGGCACATCTATGGAAATGGTCTGGGATGCAAGTAAAGCTTACATGCGAGGAGTCCTAATAAATTTAAATAGGTTACATAGATGTAAACAGGGGGGAAAAAGAACTGAACTAAAGGAAGAAATTAGGAAGAGGGAACAGGAGTTAATATTAAACCCAGGAGATAAGAAGATTAAAAAAGCAATTACTTTATTAAGAGCGCAATTTACCGTATATACTCGAGTATAAGCCGAGTTTTTCAGCCCACTTTTTGGGCTGAAAAAAGCCACCTCGGCTTATACTCGAGTCGTAGGACTCCAAGTCCCATCCCCTCTGCCCGTCCCCGCCAGCGCAGCCCCTGCCACATCAGCCGGAATCTAATTCAAGAGATCTTAATCTTGACAGCGTTGTTGGGATCTGCGGGTGAAATTACTTTAATCAGTGGGGTAAAGTTCTTTCTTTCGCTCGCCCGAGCTCTGATGAGGGGGAAAGAGAGGACTTTCCTTATGCCCGCATCAGAGCTTGGGGGGGGGGGGAAAGGACTTTACCCCATTGATTAAAGTAATTTCACCCACAGATCCCAACAACGCTGTCAAGATTAAGATCTCTTGAATTAGATTCCGCTGATGAGGCGGGCGGCGCGGATTGTAGCAGGGATGACCACCGATTGCAGCCTGGCTGCGCTGGCGGGGACGGGCGGGGTGGGATGGGACTCCCCACTCGCCAAGATCGTAGGACTCCAAGTCCCATCCCCTCCGCCCGTCCCCGCCAGCGCAGCCCCTGCCACATCAGCCGGAATCTAATTCAAGAGATCTTAATCTTGACAGCGTTGTTGGGATCTGCGGGTGAAATTACTTTAATCAGTGGGGTAAAGTCCTTTCTCCCCCCCCCCCCAGCTCTGATGCAGGCGTAAGAAAAGTCCTCTCTTTCCCCCTCATCAGAGCTCGGGCGAGCGAAAGAAAGAACTTTACCCCACTGATTAAAGTAATTTCTTCACCGCAGATCCCAACAACGCTGTCAAGATTAAGACCTCTTGAATTAGATTCCGCTGATGCGGCAGGCGGCGCGGATTGTAGCAAGGATGGCCACCGATCGCAGCCCAATTGCGCCAGGGGGTTCCGCTGGTTGGAAGAAAGTCCTTCGCGCCAAGCGCTTTCCCCTCCCAACCGCACCCCTCTTGCGTTCTTCGGCCCGCTGAACCAATGGGGGCCTGGGGTAGGCGGAGCCCAGCGAGCCTCCCGGGCCGAGAAATTGGAAGGAGCGAAGTTGCGAACGCTCCGAGGAGTGAGTAAAGCGCCGCGCTCGGAGGAAGTAGCGGCACATGATTGGAGCGGGAAGAGGGCTGAGTTGGGGCATCCTCGGCATCCCCCGGGTGATCTCTGGGCCCCCGGCTTCCCCATCTCCTCTGCTATGGGGAGACGTGCATCATAATGTTGTAAGCCGCCCGGAGTTACCTGTGTGTGAGGTGGGCTGCCCTATGCATTTGCATGTGTGCGCTGGAGAGAGAGTGAAAAAGAGAGGGAGAAATAATTATATTAATTAGATAGATCAGTGTTTCTCCACCTTGGAGACTTGAAAGTGTGTGGACTTCAACTCCCAGAATTCTGGGAGTTGAAGTCCACATACTTTCAAGTCTTCAAGGTGGAGAAACACTGAGATAGATGATAATGAGATGAGGGAGGGAGAGGGAGAGAGAGAAAGCGAGACCATAACTAGATAGACAGATAGGCAGGCTGTATAATTAATGGACAGGTTGTATATTCAATGGGCACAGGCAGGCTGTATATTTAATGGGCACAGGCAGGACACTGGTAGAATGTATATTATGAGCCCTAAAACAGGCTGCTCTATGCAAACAGTCATGTCATCACTTTCTGTAATATCAGCCTGCATTAGGCCTCAAAAAATACGGTACCCGAACAAGTCTTTTTTTTTTTTTATCCTGTTAGAAATGGATCCCAATACTTCTACCGGTAATCCTGGACCAAAAGAAAAACACAGGTCATTCGAAGCTGGTTTCAAACTTAAGGTTGTGTCAAGAGCAGAAGAAAGAAATAACAGTATTGCAAGTAAGGAATTTTGTGTTGATGAAAAACAAGTGAGGGAATGGCGGAAAAAGAAAGCTGACTTGGAAAAGATTCCAAAGGCAAAAAAAGCTCAACGTGGTTTAACAACTTCATATGGGGCTCTAGAGACTGAATTGCATAAATGGGTTATGGAGTGTCGTCAAAATGGTTACTGCGTAACACGCATGGGAATTCGCTTACGTGCCCTTCAAATGGCACAAGATGACAAATTAAAAGCACCAGGCATTGAAAAATTTGTTGCGTCAGCAGGATGGTGTACCCGCTTCATGAATAGGTTTGCCCTATGTTTGCGGCAAAGAACAAAGATTTCACAGAAGTTGCCAAAAGACCTTGATGAAAAAGTGATGTCATTCCATTCATTCATCATAAAACAAAGAAGGATCCATAACTATGACCTGGGAGATATTGGAAATATGGATGAAACACCTATGACCTTTGATCTTCCAAGCAACAGAACTGTGGCAAGTTTGGGAGACAAAACTATTTTTCTCAAAACCACAGGAAATGAAAAAAAAACATTTCACAGTTGTTCTGTCATGTTTGGCTAATGGAACTAAGCTGCGGCCTGTCATTATTTTTAAAAGAAAGACCTTGCCTAAAAAGGTCAAATTCCCACCACGAATTACAGTGCGCGCACATATTAAAGGCTGGATGGATGAAGACGGAACAAAAAAATGGCTGGAAGAAATTTGGAAAGAACGACCAGGAGCAGCCTTAAAGAAAAAACCATCATTGCTAGTTTGGGATATGTTCAGAGCCCACACATCTGATGACATTAAAAAAATGGCAAAATCTTCTCAAGTTACTTTGGCCGTTATTCCAGGTGGGCTTACATCTGTATTGCAACCGCTAGATGTGTGTTTAAATAAACCTTTTAAAGACCGTGTGAGAAAGATGTGGCATGAATGGATGTCATCTGGTCAAGCCCGACTGACAAAAGGTGGAAATCTGATGAAGCCCGACATAGAATTGATAGCAAAGTGGGTTCGTGATGCATGGGAAGAGATTCCGGAGAACATGGTGCAACGCGCCTTCAAGAAATGTGGCATTAGTAATGCTATGGATGGCAGTGAAGACAGCACTTTGTATGAGTTTTGAAGGATTTTAACTCGTGTGTTTTAGCTTGGTTGCTGAATGAGCTAAGGTTTTTGTACTTTTAAAGTTATTGTTGATACCATATTGTTTTTATTGACCCTCTTTTCCACTTACAGAGCTAGTTTACTGTTTTTCTTTGAAATAAATATTCAAAAACATTATTGGTATCTATTTTTATTTTTGAAATTTACCGGTAGCTGCTGCATTTCCCACCCTAGGCTTATACTCGAGTCAATAACTTTTCCAGTTTTTTGTGGTAAAATTAGGTGCCTCGGCTTATATTCGGGTCGGCCTATACTCGAGTATATACGGTAATATGCTGATGTCAGACCAGGTGGCTACTAATTTGTTATATGCAAAACATAATACTTTTTGTAATGCAAACAAATCTGGTAGATGGTTAACATATCTGATTAGGAAGAAACAGAAATCTCACAATATATAGAAATTACATTATAAAGGGAAGGAAGTCTATCAACAGGATGAGATTCAAAAGGTCTTTCGTGAATTTTTCACAGGATTGTACATGAATAACAAAATACAAGGTTTAGATATAGATAGATACCTGGATAAAGAAAAAAATACCCATAGTTAAAGACGAGCAGAGGGAGAGATTGAATCAACCAATAACTTCGGGGGAAATTCTCCAAGTAATTAAACAGCTAAAGGTAGGGAAAGCACTGGGTACAGACGGTTTGACAGCGGCTTATTACAAAAATTTACAATTATAAATGGTAGAACACCTTAAGGAACTATTTAATAAGATTCGAAGGGAAGGGAAGGTACCCCCATCTTGGAAGACAGCCTTCATATCCATGATACCATAAGAAGATCAAGATCTTAGTCAACCAAAAAATTACAGACCTATATCATTACTTAACATAGATTATAAAATTTTCACTAAAATACTAGCGAATAGGTTAATGTTGGTTATTCAGCAATTGATTCATAATGATCAAACCGGTTTTATACAAGGGAGACAAATGAGAAGTAATGTAAGACAAATTGTTAATATACTGGAATACTTGGGAAAGAATAATCAAATCCCTGCAGCGCTTATATTTCTAGATGCCAAGAAAGCCTTTGATCGAGTGAACTGGCAATTTTTAATGAAAATAATACCAAAAAAAAGCAAATAGGAGAGCATTTTTTACAATCAATTAAATCAATATATCAGGAACAAACAGCACAAATTATAGTCAATGGAAGTTAACAGACCCATTTAAAATCGAGGCAGGGTTGTCCCTTATCCCCATTACTGTTTATCATAACCCTGGAACTATTCTTGAATAAAATAATGGGAATCAGACAACTTACAGGGAATCAAGATTAGGCACCAAGAATATAGAATACGTATTTTTGCGGACAATTTGGTTATAACAATAACCCAACCACAGGAATCCAGTAAGGTTATAATGAATATGATTAATCAATATGGCCAAGTGTCTGGTTTTAAAATAAATTTAGGGGAAACAAAGATGCTAGTTAAAAATATAAACACTAAACAAAGGGAAGAATTAGAAGGAACGACAGGATGTGAAATAGTTAAAAAGGTTAAATATTTAGGAATCCATATTTCAACCTCAAATGGGAAATTATATAAGTATAATTATGAGCCATTATGGTGCAGCATACAAACAGATGAAAAATTGGGGAAAATTACAATTATCTTTGTTGGGAAGAATAGAGCAGTGAAAATGAATGTTCTACCTAAATTTTTATTTCTCTTTCAAATGATACCAATACTTTAAAAAGATGCAAATTTGTTAGAATGGCAGAAGGGCATTAACAAATTTGTTTGGGCAGGGAAGAAGCCGAGAATAAAATTAGAAATAATGCAAGATTTGCGTGAGAGAGGAGGTTTGACATTGCCCAATTTAAAACTATTATGAAGCAGTAGTTTTATCAATAATCAGTGACTGGATTAATTTAACAGATGATAGAATACTTAATATCGAAGGGCATGATTTGGTATATGGTTGGCATGCTTACCTGCTACATGACAAAAAGGTAGACAAGAATTTTAAAAGTCATATTTTAAGGAGTGCTCTACTGCGGGTCTGGAAAAAATATCAATACAAACTAAATGACAAGATACCTATGTGGGCAATAGAAAACATAAATATAGTACAAAAACAGGATTTGACTACATACAGACAGCTTCTTACCTTAGAAAGAGGTGTATTGCAATTAAAACCCTTGAATGTACTAAAAGAGGAAAAGGTAATTCAAACATGATTTCAGTATGGTCAGTTACAGGCCAGATGGAAAAAAGATAAAAAAATTGGTTTTACGCAAAATGAGGATAATTTACTAAAACAAATTAGGGATCAAAGTCCAATGCATAGAGAGATTATATAATGTATTAATAGAAATGGATTCGGAAACAGAATTAGTTAAAGACTGTATGATAAAGTGGGCACAAAATTTTGAAGAACCAGTAATGTTGGATACATGGGAAAAGATATGGGTAAGAAATGTAAAATTTACACAAGCCCAAAATTTGAGAGAAAACTTTTATAAGATGTTTTATAGATGGCATCTAGATCCTTAAAAATTAGCCTGTACGTATCCAAATTTACAATCTAAATGCTGGAGATGTGATTGTGCTGATGCTATGTATGATCACATATGGTGGACTTGTAAAAAGGTTAAAGCATTTTGGATAAAAATATGGTGGATTTTGCAAAATATTCTTTAAAAAATGATAAAGTTTACCCCTCAGTTATTCTTGTTAGGTATAATTACTGATTGTACAGTTATAGAGAATAACCTGATTTTGCATTTAATAATGGCAGCAAGACTGTTGGTGGCGCAATACTGGAAGAAGGAAGATTTGCCTACTATTCAAGAACGGACATTAAAAGTAACAAACCTAGCAGAGATGGCTAAAATATCAGCATATCTCAAGGATCATTCAACTGAGAGATATAAACTGGAGTGGAGAAAATGGATTGACTATATTCAAAATAAATATGGGACTAAGAAATTCCAGATAGTTTATGACTGAAGAAACAAGGAATGATATAATCTGTTTAGACTTAGCCTAGCTAAGAGGAGTTAAAGCTCAAATGAAAGATGATATCAACTTTTTTAAAGTTCATTTTAGAACATCTTTGTTAAAGATTTATACCCTGTATTGGTTCTGGGAAGTCGGGGGGGGGGGAGGTTGGGGGGGGGAGGGAGGTAAACATTTATAAAAGTTTTTTTTCCCTAAAATTTTCAATAAAAAAAATAAATAAAAAAAATATGGCCAGATACAGGTGATCTGTTAATCCATGTTTTGTGGCTTGGCTTCATCAATATTAATATCCAGTTGTGAAAATATATTATTTTATGTCCATGTGAAATTGAAGACAATTTTGTTTTCTTCTTTCCTAGTGTATCCAAAGTATAATCCCATGAATATGAATGAAGAAAAAAATCAGTTGTATCAGCAGCTAAATAATTTTCTGTCCTTGAATCTGTGGTAGTTGATGATGAGTAGGTGTGACTTCTTCATAGGTCCAAATTAACACTCTAGTTAGTTTCCAGGAAACAGCCCCTCTGTGTCTTTTGATTTTGGATAGCTAATCCCACAAATAACATAATGTAAATGTCTTTAAAGCAAAACTATGAATCTTCCAGAATTTGTTATCTAGCAATCATGTTCACTGTATTCTGAGGTTCTACTTTCCTGCTAATTTTTAATTCTTAAAATTCTTAGTTTTTCCATTGCTATCCCCAGATGTCGATCCTATGAAGATTGTTGTGGTTCAAGATGCTGCGTGAGAAGTCTGTTGATCCAGCGACTATGGTATTTTTGGTAAGTTGGTAAGCAACTAGCAAGGTTAATGTGATATCCATGAAGTGTTCCTTTGTGGTTAATTTACTATGAACATTAATTTAAGTGCCTAAGGCAGCTTTCTAAATCAGTCAGACAAGAATTCCTGTATTCCTTTGACAGACGGATTTAAGTAATTAATATAACCTGATACTTGCCTTCATGTAAGTAAGCTTCATTCTGTTCAGTGGGCCATAATATCCAATAAATATGGGTATAACAAGAATAAAAGATTAAATCTGAAACAAGAGTTTTCTTTTGGGCATATACAAGCTTAGAATGAGTCAAGGCAAGCACCTCTTCCACACCATGAAGTCTCTCCCTGGTCATTCCTTCTTTCTTTTAGATGCATTCTCTAACTCCCTAAAGATCAGAAGCTGTTCCGCTCACTCAAACCAACCTGGGATTGAGCAGTCCTCAAAGACTAGGTGTCTATTATGTGAACATGCAACAATTATTAGTTTCATTGTCCCAGATAGCCCTGAGTCTTCCGGGAATAGGGTGGCATACAAGCCAAATAAATGAAATCAAATCAAATTAAATCAAATCTTTGAGACATGGAAAGTTTGTGGAAAAAACTCTTAATAATTTTCACCTCCAAAATGTTCAAATCCTCTCTTCTTACTGTGCATGCCCAAGATGGTGTCCTGTCGTGTTTGAGGAGAGCTTCGGGGAGATGATTGTCCTTCTACGGGGCTTGCTGGGGTACCCTATTCCATCTTTGGTTCCAGGTCTAGCTATGAGAACTTCCAGGAACCTCGGGGATACCCTTGAGCTGCGATTTACTGCTTCATAGCCGGAACATCATGAGTGAAAGGGGGCAGCTGGCGGTGAGAGAATGAAGATCGTCAGCGGCTGCCGATGTGGGTGCGGTCAGCGGCTGCGGCGGGGCGCCCGGCTCGGGATCTCTGCAGCCAGTGTGGATGGGAACACCCAGCCTGAGGTCTCTGAAGCCAGCGTGGGTTTGCTCAGCAACAGCAGCGGGTCGCCCGGCTTAGGACTTCTGCAGCAGACGTGGATGGGCTCAGTGCCAGCTTCCTACTACCCCCCCTCCTTGAACACAGCTGGCATGGATGTGGTCATCAGAACGCCCAGCCTGGGTGCGCTCAGCAGCAGCGGTGGTGGATCGCCCAGCTTGGGATCTCTGCAGCCGGTGTGGGTGTGCCCAGCAGCAGCTTCCCGCTACCTCCCCTTGAACACTGTCGGCTCCCCCTCCATGGACATGTTATCTCCTCATTCCATCTCTCCGTGATGTCATCCCATTTGGTTGATGCCACATTCTCCTCTTTGCTATACTGCGACAGAACTTTATTCCCTTCGGGAACTCCCCCTTTCCCGGGGATGGCCTTCTTGCCTATCAAGACGCTTCCTCAATGACGGATTTTGGGATCCCGAGAGGTGGCATGCCAAGAAGAGACTGCTTAGGGGTTTTTTACAGGGGTTTTTAAATCAAATTTTAAGGAGAGGGCGGGGGGTTGATACGGATTGCTCAGACAGGCTTGGGGCGGGAGTCTGCCAGGGCACAGGCCAGAGCTAACTAAGGGGTGCGGGTCGGGAATGCTGGGAAGGGTTGGGATTCCGGGGGTGATGTTAAGCCATTCCATTAGGGGGTCCACCATCTCTACTATTTGTGGGAGAGGCAGATATGGTGGGGGTCGAGGGCCAAATTATGTTCAGGGGACACGGGTCTGCTGATTAAGAGCGATTGCACATTCTGACCCTCATCACCCTTCTCACACCCCTGGGAGCTCGGGATTACAGGACCCTGGTCTCCGGCTGGTGTCGCTTAATGCCAGGTCCGTGGTACATAAGGCTCCCCTCATTTACGACCTCATACAAGAGGGTGGAGCGGACCTGGCGTGCATTACAGAGACTTGGTTGAGCCTCGAGGGGGGTGTTCCCCTTAGTGAATTATGCCCACCAGGCTTCCGGGCATTTCACCAGCCGAGAGCCCAGGGCAGGGGTGGGGGGTGGCGATGGTTATTAGGGAAAGTCTCAGACCTCAGGAGGTCACTGTGCCTCAGATAGGCAGGTGTGAGTCCCTTTTTGTGAAATGGGGCCTTGGAGTTCAAGTAGGCCTTTTTGTTACGTACCTGTCTCCCTGCTACATTTCATCGGCCCTGCCGGAGCTGCTAGATGTGTTAGCTGGATTGGCGGTTGATTTCTCCAGGCTTATGATCCTGGGGGATTTCAATCTGCCTTCCATTGGCGAGACATCTGAGTTGGCTTGGGAGTTCATGGCTTCCATGACGGCTATGGACCTAACTCAGTTAATTCAAGACCCCACCCATAATGGGGGAATGCGTGCTTGACCTGATTTTTGTCTCTGGGCAGTGGATGAATGATCTAGATTTAGGGGATATTTCTATCCAACCCTTGTCATGGTCAGATCATTTCCTCATCAGGCTTGACTTCCATACTGCAGGGAGGCAGAACCGACTAGATGGTTCCGCCCCAGGCGCCTGATGGACCCTGAAAGGTTCCTGATGGAGCGTGGGACTTTTCCTGAATCCCTTGCTCACAACTCGACCGAAGCCCTAGTGGAAGCCTGGGATAGGGTGGCCAATGGGGCTTTGGATCATGTTGTGCCTTTGCGGCCTCTGACCTGGTGTCGATCCCGGGTAGCTCCCTGGTTTACCGAGGAGCTCCGGGAGATGAAATGCCGGAAAAGATGCCTAGAGAGTGGTTGGAGGGCCAGCCAATCCGAATCTGATTGAACACTAGTAAGGATTCATATTAAATCCTACTTAGTGGCGATAGAAGCGGCAAAACGGCAACATTTTTCCGCTCTTATTGCGTCCGCAGATAACTGCCCACCCTGTTTAGGGTGATCCGCTCCTTACTTAACCAAGGAGCTGGGAAAGACCCCTTGCAGGGTAGGGCTGAAGAATTTGTTCAGTATCTGCAGGATAAAATCGCTCAGATCCGGATGGGCCTGGACTCTGACTGGGTAGATTCGGGCGAGTCGACGGGGATGAATCTTGTGGAGACCATCCGGGATGAGTTTGATCCTGTGACCCCCGAGGGCATGGACAGGATTATGGGGAGACTCAGTGCTGCCACTTGTGTGCTGGACCCGTGTCCCTCTTGGTTAGTCTCGGCTTCCTGGGAGGTGACTTAAGGCTGGCTCCAGGCGATTACCAACACTTCTTTGAGAGAGGGGTTCTTTCCCACCGCCTTGAAGGAGGCAGTGGTGAGGCTCCTCCTTAAGAAGCCTTCCCTGGACCCAGCTTTTTTAGCCAACTATCGTCCTGTCTCCAACGTTCGCTTTGTAGCAAAGGTTGTTGAGAATGCGGTAGCACATCAGCTTCCCCAGTCCCTGGATGAAGCTTACCTGGATCCTTTTCAGTTGGGTTTCAGGTCCGGATACAGCAGGGAGATGGCATTGGTCATGTTGGTCGATGATCTCTTGCGGGCCCGGGGTAGGGGCTGTTCCTCTGTCCTGGTCCTATTAGACCTCTCAGCAGCTTTCGATACCATCGACCATGGTATCCTTCTGTGACGACTCGAGGGGTTGGGAGTGGGGGGCACCGTTTTACGGTGGTTCTCCTCCTACCTGTCGGATCAGTCGCAGTTTGTGTTGACTGGAGGGCAGGGATTGACCCCGAGGCGCATCACTTGTGGGGTGCCCCAGGGGTCGGTTCTCTCACCCTGTTCAACATATATATGAAACCACTGGGTGAGATCATCTGTGGTTTTGGGGTACGGTATCATCAATATGCTGATGATACCCAACTTTTCTTCTCTACCCCAAACCACCCAAACGATGACCTCGACGTGATGTCCCAATGCCTGGAGGCTGTGCGGATCTGGATGGGGAGGAACAGGCTCAAGCTCAATCCCTCCAAGACGGAGTGGCTGTAGTTTCCATCATCCTGATTCGTACATCTTGTTCCATCTTTGACAATAGGGGGATACATTTTAGCCTCCTGGATATGCGGCTTAGTTTAGAAGAACACCTGATGGCTGTGACCAGAGGGGCTTTTTACCAGGTTCGCCTGGTATGTCAGTTGTGCCCCTTTCTGGATCGAGATGCTCTTTGCACAGTCACCCATGCCCTCGTCCTTTCTCGCCTGGACTACTGTAACACTCTCTACATGGGGCTGCCCTTGAAGAGCACCTGGAAGCTTCAACTGGTCCAGAATGCAGCTGCGCGGGTTGTCATGGGGGCACCCAGGTACTCCCATGTTACACCTCTTTTAGGCAGCCTGCACTGGTTGCTGGTTGTCTTCCGGGTGCGATTCAAGGTACTAATTACGACCTTTAAAGCGCTCCATGGCTTAGGCCCAGGGTACCTGCGAGACCACCTACTGCCACTAGTAGCCTCCCATCGTCCAGTGTGATCCCACAGAGTTGGCCTCCTCAGGGTGCCGTCGGCCAGACAGTGTCGACTGGTGACCTCCAGGGGGAGAGCCTTCTCTGTGGGAGCGCCCTCCCTCTAAAATGAGCTGCCCCCAGTTTCGTATAATCCCCGATCTTCGGTCCTTCTGATGCTCCCTAAAAAGTTGGCTTTTCCAGCAAGCCAGCCTGGCCTGAACAAAACAAATCAAAGTATTGATTATTGTTAATTTTAATTTTAATTCTTTTTTTAAAAAAAGTGTCATTGTTAATTTTAATTGGGTTTGGGATATCCTATTTAATTTCTTTTTAACTTTTGTAGTATGTGTTTCTTTTAATATTGTACGCCGCCCTGAGTCCTTGGGAGAAGGGTGGCTTATAAATCGAATAAACCTTAAACCTCAAACCTCAAATATTTGGCCAACTGGATATATTTGGCACCAAAAAACTAATGCTAAGCAAGATGAAATTTATATACCCTGCCTAAACGGTACTTGAAGCATAGTCAAAAAAGTTTAGCATTTCTCTAAGATTTATGGATCATTGATTAATTACTTGTACTGGAATCAATAATTAACTATATAGTAAATAACTAAAGATTTTTTAAACCTGTTTTTCTGTTCAGGTTCCTTCTGATGATGGGAGTTCTATTTTGCTGTGGGGCTGGTTTCTTTATCCGAAGAAGGATGTATCCTCCACCACTGGTTGATGAAACAACTTATAATGTGTCGTTCACTCGGCCACCTAACTCCAGTACACCAGGTTAGAGATTGTCAGGGCTGCTTCCATCAGTAACCAAGAAAGAAACCACTCAACTCCATTTTGCAGAATTAAGAGTACTTTTACTGGTTATGAGTAGATAGTAGCTAGCAAAGCAAGATCTGAGGCAAAAGTGCGTGTAATCATAGATATCAATATATGACCCAACTCCCTCCCCTTGGTAACTCCATTCCGTAGTCCAATCCGTGCACTCCACAAGTGTCATGTGGGAGACATCTTCAAAAATCATAATCAGGTTGGTATGCCGGACAGTTGGCCTTGGCGGCAACTCCTCTATCAGCAGCATGCACAGTAGATGGCAAGAACAACTCCCTTTTCACAGTCACTCCAGCACTGACACTCCCCCACGCAAATACCATGCCCTCCCTCCCTGTTTCAATGGCAGCCGAAAGCAAGCAGCAAAACAGAGGCTGACATTGATTTTAATTGCCCTATCAGGTTTACACCTATTGCTCAATAATATAGTAATTATTTATTTCAATAATTACTGCCAGGTACTCACTGATTTGATTGTAAGGTAATCTAATGCATTACCTTATGAAATTTGCCAGACATCTTAAAAGACTTAAAAGGCAGATTGAAGAAGTATAATTTCAAGACAATTTTTTTGCCATGAAAGAATGGTGTGATTACAAAGGATCATACAAATAAAAAGTTAAAACCCGGGTTAAGGCCATTTAGACTATCTCAATGCAAGTTAAAGCCATAGTTGTTCAACTTAAATATCTCCAATAAAGGAGAGACCATCCAAAGCAGACAGATTTGCTATTTGAAATTATCTATTAACCAATTTCTTCTAATATATTGCCAGAATGTAATAAAACTGAAGAAACAGTAGACCACCTAATAGGTTATTCAGAGATGGGCGCAAATATTTTTGTGCACCGAACTGGCACACAATGGCAGTAATGCCGGCAGCAACCCACCCCTGAAGTTATTGCAAAGTCACAAAGACTGCCTATAAACAACAGCATGACAAAGTAGCTATAATATTGCATTGGAATATCTGCAAAAAATACCATTTGCCTATAAGCAAGAACTGCTGGGATCACAAATAGGCAAAATAATAGAAAAGAAAGAAACTAAATTGTTCTGGGATTTTTAAAATGAAATTTCAATTTGAAACAGAACACCTTAGACTTAACATAGTTAAGGGATGGCTGTTAGTGAAAAAGAAGATAAAAGCACAAATATTTTAAATTACTTTTTCCATGGAATAAAACACGAATATGTCTAAGAAACCCAAACGCATCAATGGTTTCATTCAGTTATCAAGCCAGTCCACTCAAAATGTAAATACACTCTCACACATAGGATTCAAATGACACACTGGGAATTAAATATATTTATCTGTTTTTCTCCTTCCAGTTATTCACATATTAAAGTGAGTCATTTTATATTGTTGAATACATAGAAGAAAAGGGAAAATAAATTTAAATAGAGTTTAATAGTAAATATGTACTAAATAAAAATATAATTGAAGGGGCCATACCTTGAATAAGAAGTGATCTTTAAACATGTACTGTATGTACTATATGCTTCAAATTCAAACATAAATTGTTATTTTGTCCATGCATTATTGTGAGTGAAACAAATCTTTCTACTGTTGAAGAATAAGCCACCAGAAATACCAGTCCAAATTATATTATCTACTGGCAGATTTCAAATCTGTGGATTATAATTCAGAATTACATGAGCCTCTGTAAATGATGAGGAGAAAGGGGTGAATTGATACTATTAATGATTTGAAAGGAGTCATGATATCACATCATATAGGATGGTGAATACTTTCATAGAGGGGGCTCTGAGTACTACCAGTCAAAAGGTATGGCAGATCTATCTTACTCCATTTTTTTTTAGAAGAGCTTAAATATATAGAACAAAGAGTATGAAATTATTAGAGAATTATATTGTTCCAATAAAATATGAGACTATAGTAAATAAAAACTTACAATGAAACTGTACAATAAAACTTTATCTGAAAACGCTTACTTTTTCTGAGGGATGTCAACTTGGGAAACATTCCTGACCTGCTCTCTAGTTGCCATAGGCAGGGGGATGATGAATCGATCCTTGCAACTGCATCAAGGAACTTGCATTTCAGTCAAAACAAAGCACATTCCAGCTGGCAATGTCAAGGTCATCTCCATGGACACCCACAATGGCCAGAGAGAGTGACTTCTACAACCGGCGAAATTCATTGGGGAATGTGACTGATGACACACTTTGGGAGGAGGGAAACAGGGTCAGAGTCAAGGCACAAATTAAGTGAGGTCAGAATTGGCTTCACTTGGTCCGTGCCGACATGATGCTCCTGATAAACAACTGAATTTCTTTTTTAGCTTGGCTTGAGGGTCATGATTTAATTAGGGCATTGGTCGGAACCCTGACAAGGGGTATCATTGTAGCAACATTTTTTGAATAGAGTCATATTACCATCTAAATGCCAGATAATTGTCTAATGATTTCTGAAGAGTTTGAGAAATCCATTTTAATTTCAAAACAAACACTGCCTTATCTTTATAATATTCTAGTTTCTGCTTTATTCAGACTTTCTATGAACTGAACTTGGTTCTGTCTCACATTCTGTTATATAGGCTTTGTCACAGCATATGTATGATAATTCACTAAATACTAAGTTGGATGACTGATGTAAAAATGGTGAAAGAGGAATGAATAGAAACAAAGCTTGTAGATACAATTTGGCAAGTGCAACAGTTATGAATATCAAATTAATAGCTCAAAAAGAAGATAAATATTGTCTTATTTCTAAGCTGCCAAGAAAAAAGATCCACTTATTTCAGATTGCAGAAATCTGAACTTGTTGATGGGATATTTTTTATATTTAATATATAATTAAATGTATAGTTAATGTTAACTAATATAAAAAGCCTTGTGAATATAGCTTAATATAGCTCCAGAGTTACTTGTTCAACATGGTCACATTGATCAGCTTCTGATCTTTTCTATTATGTCTCGTTTTCAGGAGTCCAGCAGCCAGGAATGGCTTATTATGCAAATCCAGAAGGAATCATGATGAATCCTATGGCCATGAGTTACCATGTCCAACCTAAGTCTCCACAAATGAACCAGCTTTATCCCCGTCCACCTTCTTACTGCAACACCCCACCCCCATCATATGATCAGGCTGTGAAATCTTCCACATAATCTCTTTTTTGAAACCCGCAGGACCTTAGTCACAAAGAAGATAAATCGTGGGCTGAGCTGAAGACTTCTCAGACCTCTACCATCCTTTGCTATTGTTCCAACTAGAATACTTTGGACAATAATGATGGCACAGGACAAATTAAGTTTTGACATATTCAAAATAAAAGTTTTTTGTGTGCTTCCCTTCTGAAACTTATATTTAAATGCCCTTTGCCGGCCTTTTTAATTTATTTTCTTTATGATTTTGATGCATATAGTAACATGTTTGAGGGAACAAATGGTAGCAAACACAAAACAATTGAAAACTCTAGGAAGATATTGTATCATTTTACAAATGAAAAGAGAAAAAAATGATGATGACGGACTGAAGACAGTTGAATTAGTTGAAGCAGATGAACTTGTTAATAAAGCTTAGATAAATAACGTGTTGATAAAGGAAACTTGAAGGAACTGTAGTACACTATGTGGAAAACTTCATGTAAGAATAAAATCCCTTTGTTTCACTAGTACCAACATTGGAGGGAAGAATATTATAAAATCTCCTATCCTACCAGTTTGTTGAAGATGGGCTGCCAAAAATAAGAAAATACATTATCCTTTTGGGACTGCCTATTGTTGATTTGGGATGGAATGAAAAATGCTATTGAGGGTCAACAGTAATTTGTCAAGATAGAGTAATACAAAAATTAATGTCTAGAAAATACTGCTTATGTAAAGAAAAAGTTTGGAGTTTTTATATTGATTCAGGGGACCTTTTTACAACTGTGTTTTGGCATACACTGTTTTTAGAGATATTCCTAATTGGATATGAGGGGTGCATCCGAAACAAGAGAACTCAGTAAGAAATCCTAGTTGGTCTGATTAGAAACGTGGGCTTTGACATTGGAGACTTATTTCCACACAACTTTTTCCTGGGTTGGGGGTTGGGTACATGGTTATTTATTCAGAGTGAAAATCTTACTGAAATTGAGATTTGCGAGGTACTGAAAAGTGATTGCATATTCTCCAGTGTAATAACAGCATCATGTAGAAATCCACAGGCATAAATCTCATTGTATGAGTCTCAATTTCCATAGATTTTTCTCATTTGGCTGTTGACAGCCCAGGCTCAAAACCTGAACTCTGTATGATAGGGTGAGCTCCTGTTACTTTTCTCAGCTCCTGCCCACTTAGCAGTTCGAAAACATCCAAATGCAAGTAGATAAATGAATAACACTATGATGGGAATGTAACAGTGTTCCAGGTGCTTCAGCGTATAGTCATGTTGGCTATATGATCGCAGAAAATGTTTTTAGACAACGGTGGTCTCCTTGGCTAAGAAAAGAAATTGAGCACTGTCCCCTAAAGTCAGACATGACTGGACAGGGGAAACCTTTACCTTTACCAGCATTAGAAATATTTAGGAGCTCAGCTCCTAGATCTTTTTTCCACTAAAGAATAAATGAAACTTTCTCAAGGTTATTAGGATATATCTGGATAGTTTTTCTTTTAGCTAGGCTTCTGCAGCTAAAATGGGAAAGCTGGACAATTGTAAATTCTTCCCTTTATAAGTGATGTATAGCAGAATGACATTCAATTGAAGGGAGAAGAAAACGATATGATGCTATGGATGCTTATATGAATGGATAATATATCCACCATCTATCCATAACATTGCACTTTAAAAATGATTTTTTAAGGTAATCTGTAAGATCTGAAGGAGTATCTGAGAGGCACCTCCATCTTTGGAGTCAGTATTCAAATGAGACTTTGATTTTAATTAATTCAGTACTTTGAATGAATATATGTCATTTTCATTGTGTATTGGTCAAATGAATATATTTTGAAAAAAGTGAAACTGCACATTTACATTTTAGACATATATCTAAACTATTTTAAATATTTGTGTACAATATACAAAAGATTTGCATCAATGCAAACATATATGAGCAATTTTTATCAAGAAGCAAGATTGCTGGATCAGATTTTTTTCTACCTAAGCTTCTGTAATATATGAAACTTCCCTGAGGTTATAATTCTTAAAAATAGTAAGAAAGAAGTTATTGCTATTCAATTTCAGTGTCTTGCTTCTGAGTTGAGTGTAGATGATTAAATTCTAGATAATTTGCATTTCATGAATTTCAAGTTTACTTTATTAGCATTTCTTGAGTATTTAAATTGGGCTGCAGTTCCATTCTTCAGTTTCAGATGTAATCAAACTTTTGAACATTTTTTGAACTATACATCTCAACTTTAGCCTTTAATCTGAAATAACTATTTTATGTGCTGTTCCCTGAATATTACTTTTAGTTTTAATTACAAGGGTCAACTGCTGTGCTAGGTTAGAAACTTTGACAGGATCAAAGATAATATAATAACAATGTAATATCATCTTAAGATTGCAATGTTCAACCTGTAGAACCTTCATTCATGATGAAATATTATTTGTCAAGTTATTGTGATTGAATATAGTAAAGTAACAACTACTGAACAATAATGAAGTCTGAAAAAAATCAATTGATGCCCCAGTTCTTGAAAAAATACTTTTATTATGTATAGATCTATAGATTTGAGAAAGGAACTATTATTGTTGCAGTGGTTTTTGCTGCAGAATAAAACTTTAGTTAAATTCTTTCTGAAATTCACTGGTTTAAGAACACTAAGTAGCAAATGATAAAGTGAAAAGCCATTAGTACAAATTGAGTTAATGGGAATTTTATCTATTATCTTGCAAAATTAAGTCCTAAAGATATCAAAGAGAAATGATGACATATTGAGCCTTTTCACTTTATCAGATCATGATCTATTGATAGGCTCCAGATTTTTCTCAATGTAAAATAAGATTTCTCTAATGAGGAAACAACAATTGATTGAAGCTACAAAATGTGGTTGTAAAATTCAAAATCTGCAATTGTACAATTTTCAATTATATGCATCATTCATTCTAGCTTTGCTCTCAAAATCTATAAAAAAACAGCATAGTTATAATTACATGCCTGATTCAAAAAAATAACTTACAAAGTATAGCTGTAGGACTTATTTTGAGAATTCAAGATTAGAAAAAAGGACTAGAAAATACACATCATACAATACAATACTGTATGTATATTAAATTCTATTCTATTTTAATGATTCTTATTTTTAAAATAATACTTATCAAGAAGTTTCTAAGATACAAATATACCATAAAAACTATTTGTAGTTTTCTAAAAACATGTAGAAAATAATAAAATGTAGGCCATCCTTTTATAGAAAATGATTCAGCTCATATTCTATTATACATGTTGACGTGAGTTCCTTGCTATATACCCCCAGAGAGATATTTTAGCTATATAAAAGTTCCAATACACCAATATTAATCATTTTTGGAAAAATTGTGGGTCATTATTATGTAATTTAAGAGAACAGTTTGGTTCTCAAGTTATTACAGAGGAAGTTTACAAACATTTTGCTGCATAGTATCTATTACTTTGATTTATCACACAAACTGTATAATATGAATAAATTTTTGGGCTGTGTTTTTTCTAAGTGCAGGTAGGGATGGGATCACATGGAAAAAAGTCATGCATTAAAAATGAACACGTCAAGAAAAAGATTAATCCCATTTTGGTTCATTTTATGCATTGAAGAGTTTATGCATTTAACACACTGAAAAATCTTACAATGCCAAAATAGTTGAGATTGGTTCCAAACCTAAACATACAGATAAGATTCAATCTGAGAGAATTTAGCTGTTATAAAGAGCACTTTCCCTGTTGCTCCCCAGAAGACAGTAAAGTGTGTGTAAAGACTTGCAGAATTTTACCATAACTATTAACCTGAACAAAAAAATTAAAAAGGAAATTTCATAAAATGTAATAGACATAAGAATTACACCTCTTTTTGGAGTGTTAAAGCAGCAGCCTCTTCTGGAAGTGTGAATATATCTTTAAAGGTTGTTTTCTGGCTGTCAAATATGGGTTAATAATATACTTCACTGTATATGGGGAAAGTTGTGCAATGATTGTGCCAATCTCTCCAGAGCAAATATCTGCTCTAATGCTTTGAGAACTACTTGACTCATACAAATACATCTTATGGAGTTCCTTTATAAATGTTTCACATAGCTAGAATAATTATACATAGCCAGAAATATAATAGTAATGTGTCTATTTCACCTATAGTCCACATTTACCATAATACAATCCTTAGACATGTATGGGATTGAATGTATTGAGAAGCACAAATCAAATCTATCGTAGCTTTCTACATACTATGTAAGCAATTTCTCTTCCATTAATATAAGAGGATCAGTTCATCTGCATTTCATAATTGGTTGACTGGTACAATATTAGTTTATTTTGGTTGCAAATATGTGTGAATCACATCAGATAGAACTACCATCATTAAAATAATTTACTGTTAATTGGTAGCAAAAAGAGATTATCATCAAAGGTTGAATTAATTTTGGTATGAGAGAGCCTGATTTATTATAGAGCTATCATTGCTTGAATTATAGCCTCTTCTTTTCTCATTCTACTATTTACCTTTTGCCATTTTCTTTTATCAGAACCTTTAGAAAACTAGAAAGGTTCATACTTAAAATTTGAGAGGAATCTAGGAGTTGGGTTCATAAGAGTTCATTAAGTGCTGCCCATCTTTGCTTCATAATTCAAGAGCTGATTATAGCACAAGTTAGTCTTTGTTTTAAAATAAATTGGTTTCATTTTGGTTTATAATATGGTCTGAGTTGTCTCACTGCACTTAATGTATATATTTTCAAAAATAGGACAACTTTAAAGCTGCATAGGTTAACTGATAAATCAGGAATACCTATCTTAATATGCTGAATTCTATAACTGTAATTCTATATATTATTCTATAATTCTATTCTTCAAAGTTTTAAGCTACTCAGTAACATTATCTGGAATTCATCTTTATAGTCAAATCTTATTCGATATATTGAAATTGAATATCAAATATTTTTCATTGAAGTTTTTTCTTGTTTTTATTATTAGATCATACCATATGTGAAGGCTTCGGTACTCTCTGAGATTTGTTGATTGCTTTCAAAAGTTTAATTATTTGATTAGGTTACCTAATTAGTGCAAGTATCGTTTGTTTCCTTGTTAAATCGGCGGAAGGAAAAGCAGAGGAGTCTGAGGTAACCGTAAGAAACTCTTTATTACAGGCAAGAACAGTAACTTGGTAAACCGGCACCTCTCCTCCGTCTGACAGCTTTTTATATGGAGCTGTCAGACGGACGAGGCAATAGCCTCACGTATGACAGCCCGGCAACTCGCAGGCGCGCCTGATTGGCTAAGGCGCGCCTGGCTGCTGCCGAGCTGTCATTTGTAAGTCCGAGGACTTACGAGGCTATTACACTCCTTCCCCCCCCAGCGATGCGCCTGCGTCAGAAATGGCGCAGGCGTAGTCGCGTAAGTAGGCAGGGGGACGGCGGACACGCCCTGAATGCCTCAGTTGGACCACAGGCGTCGACTGGTGAGGATGTCCCTGTAAGAGCTCCTCCCTGCGGGGAGTGGAGCTCCAGGTGACGTCACAGGAGCGGCCTAGCTGGGAAGGCGGAACCCAAGGACAAGGTAGGCTGGGCGAAGGGGGCGCAGCCGAGGATGGCGGTGAATTTGGAACAGGCCGGAAGGTGGCCTGGGGCTGGGGAAGGCTGGGCAGAAGGAGGCCTAACTGGTTGGCAACGGGCATTGCGGGCTCGGTTGGAGAGGCGGAAGAAGGGCCAATGAAGGGTGGATTTGATCCGGAGGCCCTGGTAGACTGGCCTGAATGGGAGAAGGCCATCGGATGGTCAGATTGCATCCACTGTTGCGGAACTCGGGCCGGTTGCGAGGCATCGGTGGCCGGCCTCTGCGGGTTGGGTTGAGCTGGATCGTCCGGGTTGTGGCGGCTTCTCAATTGATCCAGGTGCCGCCGCCACATGGTGCCATCGGATATTCTGGCCCTGTAGGAGACGGGTCCTGTTACCTCAGTGATGGTGGCAGGCACCCACCAAGGGTCCCCGGAGTAGTTGCGAGCCCATACAGTGTCCCCGGGTAGGAAGGAACGGGAGGGAGACCCCAGGTTGCCAGGCTGAATTCCTGAATAGAGGGGGTGTAGTCTATCCAGGGTGGTCCACAGACGACCCATCAGCAGCTCCGCGGGGCTTTGCCGTGTTAGGGGGCAAGGTGTGGAGTGTTGTGCCATTAGGTAAGTGTCCACCCTTGCCTGCCAGTCGCCTCGGTTCATGCAGCCCAAAGCCTCCTTGACCGATCGGACCGCCCTTTCCGCCCGGCCATTGCTGGCCGGATGGTAAGGGGCAACTGGTGCATGGCGGATCCCTTGGGTGGCCAGGAATGTTTGGAAGGCAGCAGATGTAAATTGCGGGCCGTTGTCGGACACAACTGTGTCCGGCAACCCATGGGTAGCGAACAACTGTCGCAGGGCCCACACCATGCTCTCGGCTGTGGTGGAGTACATTAACACCAGCTCCACCCAGCGGGAGTAGGCATCTACAGCAATCAAGAATACCTGGCCATGAAAGGGGCCCGCAAAGTCCAAGTGAATGTGGGACCAGGGCCCGTGGGGCATCTTCCACTCCCAGGAGGGGGGAGATGGGCGGGATTCCTGGCATGGAACACAGCGGGCGACCCAGGCCTCAATCTCGGAGTCCAGGCCGGGCCACCATATATAGCTTCGGGCCAGCGCCTTCATGCGCGCGACCCCAGGGTGATCGGCATGGAGCCGCTGTAGGACTTGGGTGCGGAGGACCGATGGGATGACCACGTGGTCGCCCCAGAGGAGGCAGCTGGAGTGGAGGGAGAGTTCCAACTGGCGGGACTTGAAGGCCCGGCAGTCTGGGCGGACAGCCTCTGTAGGCCAACCTGTCAGGACCCATGCCATGACTTGAGAAAGGACAGAGTCAGCTTGAGAGTGGGAGGCCACGTCAGTGGAGGTCAGGGACAGGTCCAGCTCGGCGATGGAGAGGACCGATAGGCAGGGGATGGGCTGGGGGTCCTCGAAAGGGAGGGGGCAGCAGCTAAGGGCATTGGCATGTCCTAGATGCTTGCCCGGACAGTAGCATAGAGCGTAGGAGTACGCAGCTAGGAACTCCGTCCAGCGGGTCATCCTAGGGGAGAGGATGGGGGAGATTGGCCTATCGCCAGCCAGAAGCCCAAGGAGAGGCTTGTGGTCGGTGTAGAGTGTAAAGTGCCGATGGTAGAGATAGTCGTGGAACTTTTTAACCCCGGACACCGCAGCCAGAGCCTCCTTGTCAATCTGGCTGTAGTTCCTCTCGGCGGAGGAAAGTGTCCGGGAGTAAAAAGCTATGGGGGCTTCTGAGCCGTTGGGAAGGACATGGCTCAGAACCGCCCCCAAACCCACGGGGGAGGCGTCACAGGCCAAAGTCAGGGGCAGCTTGTCACTATATTGAACTAAGACTGCCTCTGACATCAGCAGGGATTTGACAGCCGCGAACGCATGCACTTCGCGGCTGCCCCAGCACCAGGCCGCGGATCGGTCAAGCAACTGATGCAGCGGCTCGGCTAGTGACGCCTTGTGAGGAATAAATGGTGCGTAAAAATTTAAAAGGCCGAGGAACGCTTGGAGTTGCGCCTTTGAGGTAGGAGGGGGCGCGTTCCTTATGGCAGCAATTTTGGAAGGGGTGGGGTGGATTCCCTGGGTGTCAATCAGGAAGCCAGGGAATTCCACTTGGGGCACAGCAAATGAGCATTTGCTGCGCTTCAATTTTAAACCCGCGCCCCTAAAACGGTCGAGGACCTTCCGTAAGACTTTGATGAGTCCTGAGCGGCTGTTTGCAGCGATCAGGACGTCATCAAAGTAGGGGACGATGCCAGGGAGCCCATGGAACAAGTGCTCCATGAGGCTCTGGAAGATCCCTGGGGCAACGGAGACACCGAATTGGAGGCGGCAACAGCGGAAAGCCCCCCGGTGGGGGACGATAGTTTGGGCAGCCGCCGCATCGTCATCCACAGGGAGCTGCTGGTAGGCCTGCGCCATATCCAGTTTGGAGAAAATGCAGCCCTGCCCCAAGGAGTGGAGCAGATGCTGCACGACAGGGACTGGATAGGGGTTTGCCTGGAGGCCAAGGTTGATCGTCGACTTGTAGTCAGCGCAGATCCTGATGGACCCATCGGCCTTCACGGGGATGACTATGGGGGTCTCCCAGCGTGAATGGTCAACGGGCTCCAGGACGCCCTGCGCCAAGAGCTTATCGAGCTCGGCGTCAACCTTTGGCCTCAAGGCAAAAGGCACCCTGCGGGCCTTCAGCCTGATGCGGGCAACCTGGGGATCCAAGTTAAGGGAGATAGGGGTGCCCTTGTATTGGCCAAGTTCCCCATTAAATATGTCAGCATAGTCCGTGAGGACTGCTGCTACATCAGGGGGCGTGTCCACCACACTGTGCACTCCTGTCAGGGATAACCCTAAAGGAGTGAACCAATCTAGGCCCAGGATTGAGGGGAGGGGTTTTAAGACAATGAGGGCTGGGAGGACTGCACAATGGCTCCCATAACAAACCCGCACCCCATAGCATCCCAGGGTGGGAATATTAGTCCCCTGGTAGTCCTTTAATACAGCGTCTGATGGAGAAAGCTGGGACTTGGACACATGGGGGCATAGTTTAGTGAAGGTAGCCCAGGAGAGGAGGGAGCGGGAGGAGCCAGAATCGACCTCCATTAAGCAGGGGGAACCCTCAATAGTCACTTTAATGGCGATCTTCTGCGTACCCGCTGAGGCCAGGTTGATTGACACCTCAGGGTTGGCAGGCACATTCTTGGTTAGGGCATAGCAGTCTTCACGGCGTGGCTGCTGGCATCTGGCCGGTTGGTTCTTGGCAGGAGGAGCTGGGCCGTAGACGGGAAGCTATTCGGCCGATGGAAGAGGTGGCAGGGAGGCCCGGCAGACCTGCGCCAAGTGGCCCTTCTTGCCGCATTGGTGGCAGATGGCGGCCTTGAATGGGCAGGCAGACCGGGTGTGGGAGCCTCCGCAGCCGAGGCAAGCAGGAGAAGCCGCAGGAGCGCGGATCAGGGCTGGCTGCTGTTGTGGAGGCCGGCGAGGGGTGGCCCTTAGGCGATCCACCTGATTCGTGTAAAATTGTTCAGGCAAGGGTGCCAACTCGTCGATCAGGTTGGTAATGTAAGTAGATGGCTGTGGTGGTGCGGGGGCTGGCCCCAGTAAGGCTGGCAAGGCAGGCACAAGAGCGGAAGCAGCCGCTTGTGGTAGATAACGGTCGATCTCCACTGAGGAGAGGTCGGCAAGCTCAGCGGCCCTGGCTTCGTCAATGGCATAGACTAGGGTGACTTTAGGCTTCCCAAGGAGCCGGCGCCTCAGGAATATATCCTTGAGGCTGCACACAAATTGCTCCGCTAGGTTGTCTTCCAAGTCAGGGAAGTCACATTGTGCCGTGGCGACTCGCAGAGCCTGTAAGAATTGGTTCACTGATTCGGACGGCTTCTGCACTCGCCGGCGGTAGGCGAAACGGCGGGCGATCTCAGATGGGGTTGGGGCATAGTAAGCTTGGAGCCCCTCAGTTAGTTCCTCCCAGGTCAGATCGTATACAGGCCGAGGGGCTGCGAATGAGCGGGCCGTCACGAACATCTCAGGTCCGCAGGCAGTTAAAAAAAAAAACGCACTTCCTGGCTTGAGAGTAGCCTTGCCGGTTGTTGGCGATTAGAAAGCATTCGAATCTCTCTAAAAATGCAGCCCAGGACTCTCCGGCAGCTCCGAACAGAGCGAAGGCTGGCATGCCGGCCATAGCGGTTCGCGGCTGAGGCGGCTGAGGCGATTTGAGGCGCGGTTTTTTTGTCCAGTCTAAGCGCCTAAACACGATCGTTGCTTGCCCTCTAGGTCGTGCTCAGAGCCGGTGATCCTATCCTCGTCGCCAGTGTTAAATCGGCGGAAGGAAAAGCAGAGGCATCTGAGGTAACCGTAAGAAACTCTTTATTACAGGCAAGAACAGTAACTGTTGGTAGACCGGCACCTCTCCTCCGTCTGACAGCTTTTTATATGGAGCTGTCAGACGGACGAGCCAATAGCCTCGCGTATGACAGCCTGGCAACTCGCAGGCGCGCCTGATTAGCTAAGGCGCGCCTGGCTGCTGCCGAGCTGTCATTCGTAAGTCCGAGGACTTACGAGGCTATTACAGTTTTTTCTTGTTTTTATTATTAGATCATACCACATGTGAAGGCTTCGGTACTCTCTGAGATTTGTTGATTGCTTTCAAAAGTTTAATTATTTGATTAGGTTACCTAATTAGTGCAAGTATCGTTTGTTTCCTATTTATATACAGTGGCTTCTCCAGCCAGTTTTTGTGTGGATGTGGTTTTCTCCTTAGCAGTTCCTTGATTAGGATATTGTGTCCTTGATTGTTTGTCTGGTAGTAATCCCTATTTATCTGGGTGTTTCTGTTGCAGAGGATATGCTCTGTTTTGTTGTTATTGTTGTTTCTTTTCTAGTTTTTTATTGTCTCTTTACAGTGGGGTGTAAATATGGCTTATCTCTATGTGTTTATTGATGGCTGATTTGACTAAATGCCAAACTCCAGAAATTCCCTAGAATTATTGGATTTAGTTTGATCTAAGATGCTCAGTGTTATATAGTTGAAACTATGGTTGAATATGTCCATGTTTTAGATTATGGAGTTTTCATCTATCTTCTGATTGCTGGTTGATGTTAATGCATGTGCTGTACTGATTTTCTTCCCGCCTATCCTACATAATAATTGTACAGTCCTTACACTATGTAAGGAGTATAGATGACTCCTGGTTTTTTTTTCTTGGCTACTGTGTCTTTTAGTTTATTTAAGATATTTTGGAGGGTTTTAGTTAATTTGTGTGCTACAGTGATGCCATTTGGTTGTAATGATCTGTTCGTGGTTTCTGAGATGCTGACTTTTGTTGGTTTGTGTGGTACACTGATGCTATGTGGTAGTCTGTTGGTTGTTTTTGAGATGTTTTTGATATATGTCAATGTTATTATTTTCATAGCTTGTGCTGGTTGTCCTGAAATAGGTTGACTGGTCAGACACCTTTTGATAAAGTTGGAAGATGTTGTACAGGAAGTCTGTTTCCTTTTTCTGGTGTTCTTGGTTGCTGCAGCGTGTATGTACTCATATGAATAATGTCCTTACACAGTTCCTCGTGTGAGAGACTGGCTTGTTATTTGGCTAATGTAGATTTTTTAAATAGATTTTTTATAGATTTTATAGATTTTCACTATGTCAGTTCTTCTTTTGCTGAAGATATCCAGGAAGAATAATATGTTGCTTTCTTTTCCCATCATCAGTATTATTATTGTTGTGGTTAATCTTTGGTGAGATTCACAGCTTTTGGGGCTGGTTGGTAGCTCAGCAGTTTGAGTCCTAACCAAGGACCTAGGAACTGTTAAGGGAATGTCAGAGGATATAAGCTGTTACAAGTAGGGTGTTTTTTTTTGTAGAATCAGAATGTTCAAGTATGATAAATTTAGAATTTCCAAATAGCGAGGTAGACATTTAGGTATTGCTCCAAGGGCTCCAATTACAATCAGGACAACACACAATTTCTTTTTCCAGTCGCTTATCTTCAATTTGCAAGTCCTGGAATGTTGTTGTTATTATTATTATATTGTGGATGACATTGATTGTTTCACATCTTTTCTCTACTTGTACTTTTTCATTATGACAAAGGTGTCGTCTGCATACCAGGTCCAGGGGTGGGTTTCAACCGGTTCGCGGCGGTCCCCGCGAACCGGTTGGTCGGTGAACCTGGAAGTAAGTAACTTCCGGGAACGGCGAAGGGCCCAGCCGCCCGCCCGTGTTCCTTACCCGGTTTTGACGAGTTCTGCGCTTCCACGCATGTGCAGGACGCATACAGCGCCTGCGCAATCCTCCAGGAGCAGCTGGAGCATCGCACAGACGCTAGTATGCATGCGTGCGCTGCGCGCGTGCACGAGGACGCCGCCAGCCCCGTTCCAACCGAACCGAACCGGTTGGAACGGGGCGAGAAACCCACCCCTGACCAGGTCCATAATTTTGGTTGTATGTGTGGGAGGGCTGTAGTTTCTAGACCAGTGTCTCTTCTATTGAGACTGCTAGGAGTCATGAAAGTAATGATTACATGAGTGTTCTGATTTGTTGCTCTATTTGTCCATTAAGTTGGTAATGAAGCAGAGGTTGATGAATTTCAGCTTCTATTTGTAGGTCTTTTATTTTGTGGCATACCATAGTGTTGAGTTGATAAAATATTCACTCCATTCTGTGAGATGTCCAAGCTTTTTTGTAAGTTCTTTGCCTGTGTTGTATGTTGGGTTTCTGGCAATAATACAATTGAATGAGGAGGTATGTTAGACTTGTGAAATTTGGAAGCGTGGGAGGATGCATCCAGAAAGATTAATGCAACCTGTTTGTCACTATGTAAAAGTTCAATTATATTCAAAATTATTTTAGTTGTCTTTTAGGTAAGAAATGGCACTGGTCTTCATGTATAAGTGGATATAATGTATATAATCCTGTAAAACCTTTCTAAGTCAGCTAAAATAGATGTTTTATGAGTTTGTAACCATTATTAAAAAGGGAAATTGGCCTGTAATTCTTCACAGATGTTAAATCCAGTCCATCTTTGGGAATTAAAGAAATGTAGGATCCTTCCAAAAATCTGGCATAGAATTCACTTCTAGAATAGAATTCATTAAGTTCTTCATTGGAAGAAGTAGCTGATCTTCAAAAAATTTGTAAACTCCACTTGGTAGGCTATCTGGTTTTACCTCTTTTAATTGCCTCTATTATTTCAAAAGTTGTTATTGGACTGTTCAAAACTGGCTTGTAGTTTTCTGATGGTTTAGGAAGATTTTTAGTTGATATATAATGCTTTTAACCAGATTTTTCATTCATCTCTTGTAATGTAACATAAGAAACCTTTTTCTCGAATGCTTCCTTAAGGAGTTTGGCACTGGGCTCCTCCAAGTCACATTTTAATTTCAACTTCTTAGGAGACATTTTTGTATATATTTTTTCTTACAACTACCAGTAGTTGCTGGCAAGAAAAACAGGCAAGAATACATAGTTCCCTTTTCAAGATCAGATAAACAATTCCAAAAGCAAAACTAAGCAGCTAGCAGGGGAAATAATGTTGATATAAGTAGAGAGAAAAAAAGATGTTTCTAAGCTTTTAACATAGAAAGCCGAAAATTATATGTAGTGCATGGTAAAAATAAAATAAAGGTATAAAATATTTTCAGCTTGATAATATATAGTCTTTTTGGTGAAAGTTCAATATAATTAAATCGGTAACTCATTTTCTCAGTAATCTAAAAAAACTTGTTGCCATTTGCCTATGGAATGATTATTTCAACACACATCTCCTGTGTTATTAAATCAATTAGAGTCCACGAGGAGGGAAGGTATCAGAATTCCGGCACACAGCCAGCAATTCACATGCAATAATAATAAGAAAAGAAAAACCTTTGTAAAGTTATGAAGTTAAAACAGAGGTGTCTTTGAAAACAAAGGCTTGGTGGATATATCAGTCCCCTCCTTGGCATAACTTAGAAAAACTTCACTGAATATTCACTCCCTACTGAACAAGGAACACCATCCAAGAACCTTCCGTGCCACTCCTTTTCTAATCCAGGAGTGAAATAGCTACAGAGACCTGCTCCTAGCTATCAAACCAGCCATTTGTCTATCAAAACAAAGATATGTGCTGCTAGTTCAGAGCACTGTATTGGATGGAGTCAAGTGTTTGGTAATTTGAACTCGGTCTTTATGTTTCAAGTAGTGGAAAAGATGAACATTGGATTAGGCTTTATACAGCATCTGAAGCCTATCTATATACTCCAGAAAGCTTGGATCATAGTGAATGGAGATGTTATAAAGCAGGTGAAATCCAGAAGGGAACAAGACAGCGGGGTCCTTTATCAACTTCATTATTTATTCTAGTGTTGGAACTGTTCGAGACATTAGGAAAGATAACAGAGCAAAATGACTACAAATTAAAGTACATAATTACAAATTACATGCATTTATCGATGATTTGGAATTGATTGTGCAAAACCCACTAGAGAACATTGAATATGTTATAACACGAGTGTCAAACTCGTGGCATGTTGCTGTCATGTAATGTATTGTTTTTCCCCTTCACGGAGCATCCTACACACGATGCATCCTACACATGATGCATCCAGCCTATGGGCTGCCAGATTGACACAACTGTTCTATGCGGAATATCAAAATATTTGAAGAAATGGTGAGCTTAAAAATAAATAAAAGATGACAATACTGATTTAAGAACATAAATGTGGAACATCAGAATAAATTTAAATTTAAAACTGGTTTTAAAGTTGTGAAAAAGGTATTTGGGAATAACTCTTATTGAGAAAAATTCTAAGCTTTACAAAAATAATGATAAAATATGGAAGGAGATAAAATTGGATTTAAACAGATGGCAAAAATAGATTTGTCATTAATGGGAAGAATTTCAGTAATTAAAATGAAGGTACTACTTAGAATGTAATTTCTATTTCAGATTATACTAATAGTGGTTAGAGATTCCTCTTTTAAACAGTGGCAAAGGATATATTTAAATTTATTTGGCAAAATAAAAAACCAAGAATTAAATATAAACTACAAGATTCTAAAAATAGAGGAAGTCTGGGCTTGCCAGATTGTAGATTATATTACAATGCTGTTGTCTGATATAGTTAAAATTTGGATAACTTTAATAAATTAGACTTGAAAAGTTTGATTTGAGATTTGGGTGTCATGCCTATCAGTGACAAAGTTAAACCTGGTTTTAAGATTCATGGTGTTAGGCAATCGATCACACATGTATGGTGTATGGAAGTACAAAATATTAGCTGATAAAGTGCTACTTTCAATATCACCTCATATAGCACTACATAGATATTAGAATGCAAATGGAAGACGTATTGAAATTTACTGATATTTGAGAAAGAGGGATTCAAGATAAAGGCAAGAGAACAATTAGTAAGTGAAGAATTTGCTTGTGGTTGGTTTAATTATTGTATAATTTTTGAAAGATTTAAACTTGATTAAAAAAAATTGTTTTGACAGGAACTAAATCTGAACTGGATGTTAATTTATGTTCTGGAGATGACCACTTGATTTCCAAATATATAAAATGTTACTTAATATGAATCTTGAAGATGAATACATTAAAGGTCATATAATAAAATGAGCAATTTGGGGGGGGGGTGTAATGCTGGATAAATGGGAGAATGTATGGATGAATAGACTACATTTTACATTAAATTGAAGTTGGAAAGAATTTTTTTATAAAGAGATGTATCATTGGTATTTGACCTCAGATAGACTATTGAAAATGTATAAAGGGATTTCTAATAAGTGCTAGATATGTAGTCAAAATCCAGGTTCATTTTATCATATGGGGTGGTCTTGCAAATATGTGAAAACATATTGGATAGACATAACGATGACAATGCAGAAAATATTTAAGATACACACCTTAATGAAACCTGAAGCTTTTCTTTTAAATAAGATGGACAAGCCAATTGAAAAAAAACAATTTGGGGTATGATTCCTTCACATAATCAGCAGCAACCTGGGTGGATGAATCCACTGCTTTTAATGAATCCCCTGCTTTTATATTTCTTGGTTAGGTTGTTGAGAGAGTGCTTGATCAAGTTGTCTAATTTCGGTATTGGGCTGGGGTTTATTGAGAAGTAGGTTTCTTTTTCCTCCAACAATTCTTTGGCTACTACATTTTATATTACACCTTATAATAAAGTTAAGCTGCTGTTCTAGTGAGTTCTGGAACACAGTTGGAAATGAAATAAATCCTAATTAAACATATTGGCTATTTTGATTCTTGCTTTGCATAGAATCTATTTTGCTCAGTTCTTGTTTTTTAATAAAAAAAATTCATAGCATTGTTAAACCTTTGGAGGTAATGTTTCCTCTGTAAAAAAGTAAAATTGAACTGAGGGATGCACAGTACTGATTGCTCACTCATTGTCAAGCTTACTAATGTGAACAGCCTTACACAAATTATAATTTTGTAAGGTTTTCTGACAACCTACACAATACAACACTTATGAAGCAGGGGTGGGTTGCTTCTGGCATTACTGCTGGTTCGCAACCCATGTGTACTGTTCAATGTACATTGTATTGTGCGCATGCGCAGAACAATTTACAGTGAACTGCCCACACGCAGTCACTAAAATCCAAAATGGCAGTGGCCAAGCGGCAGCGAGGGAACTGGTTCAGGGGCGTGGCAGGCCTGGGTTGCTGCCAGTTCTGCGTCCCAGGTCTGAATTCCACTACCAGTTCAGCTGAACCAGGCCGAACCTGCAGCAACCCATCTCTGCTATAAAGGTTAAAACAGTTTTAAACCTTTACATAATTCTGAATCTCAAGAAAGTCACAAATAAGTGGGCCCACAGTACTCATCTTTAAGTAACTCTTATAGATGTCAATTTCATGGAAGAATAATCAACTTAAATAGAATCAATGTGCTAGAGTTGTATTTAAGAGTACAACCAGAAATTTTCCCATGGAAGAGTAATATCAACTGTGTTTACACAGTCTGTCTGTCTGTATCTCTCCCCCTCTCTTCTCCTCCCTTTCTCTCACGCACGTGCACACACACACACACACACAGAGGTTAGAACTGGATTAAGTTCAAAGAGAGCACATAAAATAAATCCAATAAAGCATAGGGGAATTTTAAAGGAATATAGAGTATTGCTAGATGAGATTCTAGTGACAGTGCTTGTGCTGAAGTGAACACACATACTTTCAGTCTCAACTAATGTTATTCCTAGAATAATCATTCCTTATAATTCAAGACCTTATTAGCCAAATTTTAATCATGTCTGGAATTACAGCTAGGCAGAATAGCGAAATGTTGTTCCAAATGGGGCCTTCATTAACATTTTGCCCCAAATTCTACTTTGTAGACATCAATGAGCCTCTTTGAACTAGCTGTCAGATCCCACCTAGGTAATACGAGGAAGAATGTTCCTTTAGGGCAGGCATGCTAACAGGATCCTGCAAGCTGGCTCCCAAAGCAAGAGGCTATGCTTGCTAATGATACATTTCTATAGCACAGCTCTTTGTCTGGGTTTCTGTCACATCTAATAACTGCATTCATTCTTGGAGAGATTGGATGGAGGATGGGCACACATCTTTTTCATTTAGACTAGACCCATGATGGTGAACCTATGGCACCCATGCCACAAGTGGCAAGCAGAGCCCCCTCTGTGGGCACGTGAGCCATCACCCCTGCTCAGCTCCACTGCACATGCACTTCCCAGCAGCCAGCTGATTTTTGGAGTTTTTGCTGCACATGTGCGGGAACCTGTTCGCATGCAAAAGATGCATGTGCATTCATGGGGGGACAGGATGCAGGCAGGGGTCATGTGCATGCATGGGATGCATGCGTGGGCTGCATGCATATGCACAAGGGGCATGTGGGATGTCACATGTGCACACTTGGAGGTGGCATGCACACACTACATTATGGATGTGTACACACGTGTGTGCTTTTGGCACTCGGCAACAAAAAGGTTAGCCATCACTGGACTGGACAATGGTAACAATCCTACTCACAAAAATCAATTTATGTATTCCAGAATTCAACTGTGTTCAGGAATGAATTATTTTTTAACAAACATGTAAGCAACAGAGCCAGCTAGTAAGATTTCAGTACAAATTAGTAGCAATGGTAATGTAAATCATAATAGCTAGAATTCTGACTGATGAGCTACTTGTGCAAACCTGTAGTTTACAAGCTATTTCCTTCAAAATAAAGTTAGTTTTGGACAAAATTTGGAGTTTGGTATTTCTACTTTCTCTCATACAATTGTATATTAAATTAGCCTGTACTCATTCTTTGAAGACAAAGAAGGCAGCAATGCATTTCCATTTATTTAATGGCCCAAATAGAATCTGAACTGGAAAAGAAGTCTTTGCATAATGAATACATTATTAGGTATAACAACTTAGGGCAGATATAAATAAATCAATTTCTGTCCTCCTAGTCAATGTCAGTTTAGCCTTTTGGTTTGCTGTAATTTCCCTAACGTTATCTATCATAGAAATGGACTGTCTACTTCTCAGCCACCTACTACTCATAGTACCATGAATGTCCATTTACTCAACTCACATTGTCTTTTCACTTATAGACAGTTGACAAGCAGAACTTCACTTTTTTGACTCAGACTTGTCTGTTCAAGTCCTCATATAAAAGAAATGGTGAGCTCTATACTTTGCCTGCAAGGACATTCAGGGCTAATTCCCAGCAGCATTCAGTTGGCAAATGATTTACAACGTACTTTCAAATCAGATGTATGAATCAGATGTAAAGCAAATCGTCTTAGAAACTTTCATAAAACTATGTTTAAAATCAATGGTCTGCCTAGTTCTGAGATTAATAACTAAGTTTAGTAGTCAGAAGCTAGAAATCCCATTTCTCTGCAAACTCATTTAGAAGCAAACTACAAATATTTTAAAACAAGGAAATATTCAGACATGGTAGCTCAAAAGATGGCATTTTCAAAGATAACTCAATCTTCCTCATTTGAAAAATTCTCAATAATATATTTCTGTCAGAGAATTGTTCTTCCAAACAGGTATAAAAATTCTAAGCACTTAAGAGTAGATCTCAGTTGTAAGCAACATATGTAGAAGATTGAATTGTAAAATTTGAGCTGCCAGTTACAAAGGAAATTACTTAATAAATCATCTCCAGCCTAGTTCATTGTAGATTTGTTGGAACTAAACTGCCAGAAAAAACAGCTGGCATGAGAAATGTGAAGTGTCTAAAGCTGGAGTACAGTTTAGGATTTCTAATATAAAAGTGTTGTGTTGCAAATTTCTTAAGGAAAAGACACCTGTGGAATGAGCATACTAATACAGGTATAAAGCAATGCAATCAAGAAAGTGGAAATAATTTTCCATGTCAGACTTTTGGGGAAATTTTGGAATCTTTTATTTTAAATTTTTTTACAAATGGGGCAGGTTGAACATAATTGCTCAACTATTCTGTATCTTGCTGTCTTTTTTCCAGAAAAATCTGAACTGCAAAATATTTGGCAAGCAGTTTTTCCTTCCCAGGCCCACCATCTCTCCTTCAAAAAGTGTTACTAACTGTGAAATTACCCTTTCATGTTAGACTAGAAACAATACAATGACCACCAAAAAAGTTTGATAAATCTTTTAAATATTCATTCTAAGGGTGGATTTTATCTTTCAATCACTGGAAAGTTTTGAATTAATTTTAACAGTAGCCTTCTTCTTCTAAATGATATACAAATCTTGTTTATTTAGATTTTTTAAGAGGTTTTGAAAGATGAAAAATAACCATTTATTTATTGAGAAAGTTAAGTTTAAGTGATCTACTCAATTACGTAGCTCTTGAATGGAAGAATGCAAAGATAATGAAGTTTAAAAAAATGAAATGACAAAAATGAGTTATTTATATGGGTTTTTTTTAAACAATGCATGTATTTTTATATTTATATGATTGACTTTTAATCAGAATGTGTCAGTTGGGTTCCATTGAGAAACCAAATGAGAATAAATTCTTTTTTTCCCCTTTGGTTTGTTTGGTTGTCTGCCAAACACAATAATCAAATACAGATATGAGATACTATCAAAGGGGTAATATTTTTTTTAATAAACTAAGATTTATAATATAGATCCAACAGCAAAGTAGTAACCAAGCAAATGTTATCCCTTGGCATAAGTCTATTTCAAATAGAAAAGTGTTAGTTGAACAAATTTTAAAGAAACATTTCTGCACAGCCCAGAATTGCTGGGTGGAGGACAAGTATAATAAAGAAAAAAGGGGAAAATTATGTTATCCTATTTAATTGCAGTGCACTTAAACTGCCCCCATAATCTGGATCCATAGATTCCAGAGAAATGAATATAGGATGTCAGTGTTGTGCTTTGGATGAAATCATAAATATGTTCCCTATTGAAGGAAACAATAACTGTAAAAATGTTGGGTATAATGCATCTAGAAACCAAGTATTTCTAGATTCTGTAGAATGAGATCAGGGCAATTTAAGCACATAGAACTTTAAAACTTCTGTGTTGTGATAGGAGTAAACAAAATGCTCTAGAACTTTGAACTTATTTCCTGGCGAAAGGATTCTGTGACTTAAGTATCTGGCCTTTCCTGCTTCATTCATTTATTGTGTCCAACAGACTGGTCCTATTGTCATCATGTACTTGTCAGCTGCAGAAAAAACTGTGTTGTTAATACAGCCATGCACAGAAAAAAACAACAGGACTAGATATTACAGAATGCTTTTCAGCTTTGCAACAAACAAAGAGAAAAATGACAGACAATACCAAGAACATGCAAACACTTGAAAGACCTTAAGATACAATTGTGAAAGCCAAACAAGAAACATCCCAACAAACTGAAATTTGCTCTTTGTCACTGTTAAAGATATCTCTTATAAGGAAACACCAAGGTATGGAATTCTCTCATTCATGCGTTAATGACAAACACAGTCCTTTGAAGGAGAGCCAAGAAAATTGTCTTGCATCTCGCTGTTTGGACTCCAACATTGATCCAATATACTTTAAGCACTCAGCAGTCATGTTGCCTCTGGCACCACCTTCAGCTCCCATTTAGCTGTTGCGTTCCTCTTTGTTTTCTTTCATTTGGGGACTAAGTTCAAATGCTGGGAAGCGAGACTTTTCTGGAACCAAGATGTCAGAAAGGAAGTGGATAGTTCCTGCCATACCTGAAAAAGTAAGTTCAAAAGAAATGTGGCATCTTTATTCATAACTTTAACAGGGGCATTATGGCAGATATTTTGGGGAGAAACTGGACTAGCTTTAACTCAATCCTTTCTCATTAAGATATACAGCTGTTAAGCAAGTTTACCTAAGACTAAAAATTTTAATACAGAGGTCATAACTTGGAGAAAGAGTTAAAAAAGAACCACAATGGTCATCAAATTCTCTCCTGGAAAAATAGCACCTACCAATATCTTACTTTTTTAATCTCTTAAAGAAAAAGAAATTAGTGCTGAAAACTGGTGGTATGTTCTTGGAAGAGTCTAAGGAGCATTTTAAAAAAATCAACTCACAACTTGCCCATTGCAATATTATGCTGATTAAGAATTACATGGGAATCCCTGCAAGAGCTCTTCCTGGAATAAGTTATTTATTTATTTATTTATTTATTTATTTATTTATTTATTTATTTATTTATTTATTTATAAATAAATAAATAAATAAATGCTCTAGAGCAGTGGTTCTCAACCTGTGGGTCGGGACCCCTTTCACAGGGGTCGCCCAAGACCATTGGAAAACACATATTTTCAAAAAAAAAGTTCGGAAAACATAAAATAATTTTATGGTTGGGAGTCACCACAACATGAGGAACTGTATTAAAGGGTCACGGCATTAGGAAGGTTGAGACCCACTGCTCTAGAGGAAGAGGATTTTCTGAACCCTCTTCTGTCAGGATTCAGGTCCAGGCTGGAAAGGGAGTAGCACTGTTGTTCTGGTGTATGATGTATGCCAAGATCTGGATGGAGAGAAAGTGCTCCAGGGTCACCAACACTAGAAAATATTCCTAGTCCTCTAAACAGAATTCAGTATCATTTACAATAGTATCTTTCTGGATATCTATTGAGATAAAAATCCTTTCTATACTGGATTTATATTATTCTGAGAAGTAGATTGGGCAGATTGGCCCAATGGATATTTCCTTGTATACTGGCCAGGGTTGGTCATTTTCATTCTTTTTTAAAATATTCAATCACCCAGAGAGTCTGTCTGTGGTAGGAAGTATCATCAACTGATGATATGCAGTTATATATTTTCAGTTTGAGTCAAGTCAAAGATTCTGTTGAGAGCTTGGCAAAATTTAGAGATTGCTAGATTAGGGAAGGGAAAAAAATAGCTTAAACTCAAAATAGCTTGAACTCAAGGAGAATAATTTATTGGAAAGGCTTTCTATCAGTTCTGGTTTTAATTTAATTTAAATTTAATGGGATGGCACTCTCTCTGAAAGAGCAAGTCCGCAAGCTGAGGATTTGTATTGCTTCAGATGGGCAAGCAGAAGCTATAGCCATAAGGGTTTTAAAGCAAGAGGCTCTGATGTTAGTAATTTATTCTCTTATCATCACACAGCTAGAGCACTATACATGGAGCTGCCTTGGAAGAGTCTTAGAAAATATGGGGGATGCAAAATGCTGTAGCATGCTTATTGACCGATAGGAAAAAAGCACTACAGTCATGGATCTTGGATTAGCTATATTTTATCCTGGGGATGTGTTTTCTATGGAAAAATACAAGCTGCAGGATAGTCTGCAGTCTAAAAGAAAATGTGACATGCTTAGATTTAGCTGGTATTAGGGGGCAACACCATCATATATTACATTAGTGGTACCTTAGTACCACTGAGCTGGACTTATTTCTGAGAAGGCAGAGATTTGTGCTTGTGAATTTTAATTTACTTCTAAATAAATCTGAAAATTAAACCTTTGAAAATAATATGGCTCACTTAGGCCTTGTTAATTTCAATGAGTTGCTGTGTGATAGAAAAGGGAATACAGTTATATACTATCATCCACTTCAATGATTTTCTACTCATCCGGATCTATGAAGTTGGAAATTTTTTCTCCAAATCCAAAGACATTTTTCAATCTGTTGCCTTCCAGAAATTTTGGATTAAAGTTTGGCAAATTTCCAGCCACCAGCCATGGACATGCTTGGGAATTTTAGAGTTACACACCAAACCCATCTGGAATGCAATTATTATTTTTTATTATTTATTTATTTATTTATTTATTTATTTATTTATTTATTATTTATTTATTTATTTATTTATTTATTTATTTGGAGTTTTTATATGCCGCCCAATCCCAAATGACTCCGGGCGGCTTACAAGAAATATAAAAAGCACATAACGACAAAACAATTTAAAACAACAGACACCCCTCATACATTCATTCTAGTCGGGGCTGGACCTCAACAGTGAGGTCAACAGCCCCAGGCCTGCCGGAACAATCAAGTTTTTACGGCTTTCCTGAAGGCCATCAGAGTGGGTATGGTCCGGATTTCCGGGGGGAGCTGGTTCCAAAGAGTCGGAGCAGCCACTGAGAAGGCTCTCCTCCAAGGGCCTGCCAGCCGACATTGTTTGGCCGATGGCATCTGAAGGAGGCCCAATCTATGGGATTTTACTGGCCGCTGGGAGGTATGTGTCAGCAGGCGGTCTCGAAGGTATCCTGGCCCTAAGCCATGTAGGGCTTTAAAGGTAATAACCAACACCTTGAATTGCGTCCGGAGACCAACAGGTAGCCAGTGCAGCTCACGGAGGATAGGTGTAACGTGGGTGTACCTCGGCACATCCAATATCGCCCGCGCAGCCGCATTCTGAACTAACTGCAGTCTCCAAACGCTTTTCAAGGGTAGCCCCATGTAGAGCGTGTTACAATAATCCAGCCTTGAGATGACAAGGGCATGAGTGACTGTTAGAAGCACATCCCGGTCCAAAGAGGGCCGCAATTGGTGCACCAGACGAACTTGGGCAAAGGCCCCCCTGGTCACAGCCGACAGATGATGCTCCAATTTCAGTTGCAAATCCAGGAGGACTCCCAAATTGTGAGCCCTCTCTGAGGGGGCGTAAATTTTCTCCCCCCAGGGTTAAGGATGGACTGTCCAGACAGTCCTTCGGAGGCAACATCCAAAGCCACTCAGTCTTATCGGGATTGAGCACAAGTTTGTTCGACCCCATCCAAACCCTAACAGCCTCCAGGCATCAGCACATCACATCCACCGCTTCACTGAGCTGGCAAGGGGCAGAAAGATATAATTGAGTATCATCGGCATACTGATGATACTTTACCCCATGTTGTCGCATGATCTCACCCAGCGGCTTCATGTAGATGTTAAATAGGAGGGGGAACAAGACCGAACCCTGCGGCACACCACATTCGAGGGGCCTAGGGGTTGACCTTTGCCTCCCGACCAACACTGATTGCGACCTGTCAGAGAGGTAAGAGGAGAACCACTGCAAAACGGTGCCTCTCACTCCCACCTCCCCCAGGCAGAAGGATATCATGGTCGATGGTATCGAAAGCCGCTGAGAGGTCAAGAAGCACCAGGATAGAGAAATATCCTCTATCCCTGGCCTTCCAGAGATCATCGGTCAGGGCGACCAAAGCAGTTTCCGTGCTGTACCCGGACCTGAAACCAGACTGAAAGGAGTCTAGATAATCCGTTTCATTCAAGGTCCATCAGAGTTGAAGCACCACCACCTTCTCAACAACCTTCCCTAAAAAAGGAAGGTTGGAGGCGGGACGATAGTTTTTCAAAACAGCTGGGTCCAGGGAAGGCTTCTTGAGGAGGGGTCTTACCACTGCTTCCTTTAATGGTTGCGGGAAAAAACCCTCCTGCAAAGATGCGTTGATAATCGTCTGGAGCCAGCCTCGTGTCACCTCTCTGCTGGTCGAAACCAGCCAGGACGGGCATGGGTCCAGTAAACAGGTGGAGGCATTCATCGCTCCCATGGCCTTGTCCACTTCCTCAGGGTTGACAAATTCAAACTCATCCCAAAAAATCTGATTAAGACTAGCCCTCAGCATCTCGGCTGGTACTGCCCAAGCGGAATCCAGGTCTGTCCGAATCTGAGTGATTTTATCCGACAGAAACTGAACAAACTCCTCAGCTCTTCCCTGCAAGGATTCCCCCTCCTCCTCACCTTTCAGGAGGGAGCGGGTCAGCCTAAACAGGGCGGCTGGGCAAGATTCCGCAGACGCAATAAGAGCAGAAAAATGCATACATTTTGCCGCCCGTATCGCCACTAGATAAGTCCTAACAAAGGCTCTTAATAGTGATCGATCAGACTCAGAGTTACTAGCCCTCCAACGTTGCTCTAGGCGTCTCTTTTCGCGCTTCATCTCCCGGAGTTCCTCGGTAAACCAAGGTGCCCTCCTGGGTCCGCTGCCGCGGAGAGGCCTCAAAGGCGCAATCTGATCAAATGCTCCAGCCGCCGCACTATTCCAGGCAGCGACCAAAGACTTGGCCGGATTGCCGACAAGGGAGTCAGGTATCTCTCCAAGCTACCTCTGAAATCCCTGGGTCCATCAGGCGCCTAGGGCGGAAACACTTAATCAGCTCCGCCTCCCTGCAATGGGAGAGTAGTGTCATGAAGTCAAGCCTCAGCAAGGAGTGATCTGACCATGACAAGGGCAAGGTCTCTATTCCCCTTAAATCAAGATCACGTCTCCACTGCCCCGAGAGAAATACAAGGTCAAGCGTGTGTCCCGCCTTATGAGTCGGACCCTGAACTACCTGGGTCAAGTCCATGGTTGTCATGGAAGCCATGAACTCCTGTGCCCCATCTGAGTGTTCACCGAGAGACGGCAGATTAAAGTCCCCCAATATTATAAGTCTGGGGAACTCCACCGCCAACCCAGCTACTGCCTCTAGTAGCACAGGCAGGGCTGTCGTGACGCAGCTGGGAGGCAGGTACGTCAACAGCAAGCCCAACTGAACCCATCCAACTTCAAGAGGAGAGACTCACACCCCACAATCTCTGGGGCAGGGATCCTGCGAGGAACTAACGACCTTCGGACGATAACTGCTACTCCCCCACCCGTTCTTTGGTGTCGTGGTTGGTGAAGCACCTGAAACCCATCTCGGCACATTTCTGAGAGGGGGACACTCCCCTCTTGGCCCAGCCAGGTTTCGGTTATACATGCCAGGTCTGCCTCCTCGTCCAATATTAGATCCCGGATGAGGAGGGCTTTGTTCACAACCGACCTGACATTTAACAACAACAACCTGAGACCAGGGCCCTGTACTCCTCTGACACCAGATCCTTGAGTTGAGCCTGAGGTGCCGGAACAAGCAATCACTGTAATGTAGCGAGTCTTTCTTCCCCGGTAATGGCTAGCCCTACAGCTCCCGTCATATCTGCCCCTCCCAGTTGTGACCGAAATGCTCTGACGTCCCCCTATCCCCGTAGACCCCTCCCCCTCTCCAATGGCCCCCCTTCTTCCCGGCAGGTCATGTATTCCATTCACACCAGGACGGGAGGTGAGTCTGGGCCCCCATCCACTTCTGCTTTTGCACTCAGTGGAGGGGACTCCAGGTCGCATCCCCGGTCCTACCATACTTACCGATCAAACACTCTCTTCAGACACACCCCACACTAATTACTAAAATACAATAGAATAAATTAAAAGTGGGCACATTTTCTCTCACATTCTTACACTCATACACCCAGCAAACCAGCTAAAATGCCGTTCCTGAATAGACAGGCAATTAAAATAATTAGAAACAGTAAAAAATAGATGTCCCGTAAGGGAAAGAGAGGGGGGGAGCATCCAGACAGAGGCGCTGGTGAGCGGTGGCCGGGTCCAGGGTCAGCGTGGCAGGCACTGGCTGGATTTTTAGTAGGATGGTTGCAAATCTATTTGCTGCTTTCTTTATGTCTTTTTTCTTCTCGCTTCTTTTTTGTTCTGCTTTCCTGTACAAAGTTCTTCCTTAGGGCAGATCGATCCTTTCAATCCTTTGCTGAAATCACAAGATGACTTATAAAGCTTACACCGCATTGAAGACCCTGTTCATCCAGATCATTCCCCGGGTGCTTTCCTGTGAGGAGTAGCTACGTGGTGTCTGGAGTGAAGTTTGCTCTCTCCACTTCTAACTTTTTCCCATGGGCGAGGCGAAGTCCGGGGCTTCCCATTTCCCACGTCCATCCCGAGCAACTGGAGTTCTGAAACAGGAGCTGCAGCGGGTTGTTTTTGCTTTTGGTTGAACAGCCGCGCAACAGGACTTGCCTTTATTTTCGTCCGAGGAAGGGAAAGGAAGGGCTGGGTGCTCCAGGTTCAAACTTCAAACAGGTTCCTGCTCCGCTCTTTTGGCGGCAGCCGTCAGGGCCGGGTTTGATGTGCAACCCTTTTCCCCCAACATGCTGGGACTCGTTTCCACACCCGTCACAATCGCTCCCGAGAGAGGGGGAAGGGCGGGAAATACCTGGGAGGAAGACGGAACTGCGTCCCGACTTGAAGCTCTAGCACTTTTTCCCCCAACAGACCTGGGCGGTTTATCGCAGTCGAGCTGCGGGAAAAGCTCGGGGGATTCTCGCTTCGCCGGGACTCAGCGAAGTAAGTTTGGGGGTGGGTGAGGGTGTGGTGTGTGTATGGAGTGTCCCGCCGCCTTTCCCTAGCACTTCAGGGAGGAGTGGGTGGGAGGCTTAAGCATTCTGATATCCCATTTCATATGCATTTTGCAAAATAAAACCAATGCTTTAAGGCTTTCAGAGCTTGACAGGTACAAGTATTTTGGTTGCAGCCCACTCAGTTTATCAGAAATTTACATACATCCAAATCTATATTTATAGTCCTAGGATGCAAATTTATGATTATTTATGAATATAGAATTCAAAAAACAAGCTCTTGCCTTCAAACAATGAGTAGGGTCGATCAGGAATACGGCATCCATGTGCACCATAGTCTAGACACCATTCAGCAAACTGAGAAAATATGACCAATAAATAGGAGAATTAGTAAGTTTCTTGCTAAATAATATACGTAAATAAATATGTAACTCTGCACTTATTACAGACCATATAGTGATGTTAATCTCTATTATTCTAAAGAGAAAATGATCAGCAGTTTATATAATGAGCTCTAGTGAGCAAGAAATTACCTACAGGTCATTAATTCAAAAATTCAACTGCTGAACTGTCAGAAGATAAAGGCCATCCCTAGTTTGGACCCTCATTTAGTTAAATTCAAATTTATTTTAAGAATAAATTGTATTATTATTATCAACATTATCATGCACACTCCTGCTCCTTAATTCCAAATATCTCCACTAAAATTACTGAATAAATAAGGTAAAAATCAAATTCCTCATTGAAACTTTTTTTAATTGGGAAGAAAATCAGCTGTGATTCTCCCTAGCCTCTATTAACAATTGCTAATAGATTTTGTGACAGATTCTTGCATTTAAACAAACAAACCCAATCAAATTAGCAGCATCTTTTAAGTTTGCAAATATAGATTCCTGTGCTTACCTAGCCTATCATCTTCAGTAGACAGACAACTGAGGTGGAAAAGAGAGACTAAATACTTGGCTGGGGAGAGGGTGGAAATGGGGAAAACTATGGGCACAGTTGAGAAATGAAATAGAACACTTTGGAAGGGAACATGGCTGGCTGGTAGCAGCCTACATTGCACCTCCGAATACAGATTTGTCTGTTGGTTTCTGCAATAGTCATAAATATAGATTCTGGGCAATACATCTGTTTTCCTTACTATCCCTTTAGGTGGCAATAATTTTAGCAGAGGGCAATCAAATTAATTCTTCATTTAGTACAACTGGAAGACTTAAAAGAAAATTGTGATTACTGTGTTCAATGTAATCTTGATTTATGAAGCCCTTTCTGTTAGAAAACTAAATGGTACTTTTATGCAGTAATTGTTTTCTGACTATGGAAATATAGAGTAGCTTATTCTTCTTGTTTGATTTGACTAAAAAAAGAAATGTGTCAGGGATACATCAATAAGAACAAAGGGTTAGTGTTTCTCTAAACAAAGAGGAAAAAAGTACCTTGCAAGCTCGGTAAAGATACTTTTTATCTTGAGTAAGATGATAGAGAGACAGGAAAGAGTAGCCATTTCCAGCGGTTCCATGACAGATTCCGTATCCTTTCCTCAACAACCCCCTTTGCCAAATGATATCACTACATTCCATAGCATCCTTCAAATATTTATCTTCCTTGAAGATCTGTGGATATCAAGAAGCATAAAATCAGATGCCATTCTTTACTAAACCTCAGTACAAGATAGGAAATGGTTTTGTAACTGGTAGTCCTCTACTTACAATTGCAATTAAGCCTGCAATTATGGTCATTAAGGTTTTTAAACGAGTCACTACATGATCATGTCTGATTTTGCAATTGTCATAAAGTGTATGGTTGTTAGGAAAAACACATTGTTTTCTATGGGGCTTTTTGTTTTTTTTTGCTAAAAGCTGGCAGTAAACATTGCTTTCTGGCAAAAAAACATCACTAATTGTAATTATGTGCCCACAGGATACTGCAAACAGAGATAAATGTGAGGCACTGCTGAGTGCCTAAAATGTCACCTAAGTACTGGGAGGGAGGTGGTCACTAGAACTTTGATTCTGGGTTACAAGCAACTTGTGGGGGGGGTCTATCTTAGCTTGGAATATTTACTAGCTGTAAATCAAGCTACTTGTGCAAATAAATCTCCAGAGACTATTTGCACTCTTTCTGTGGAGGGATGAAATATGCTTTGCCATGGAACTGGGCAGGGGAATATTCTTTTATGTAGGAAAGAGTATTCTTTGTGAAAAGAGTATCTACATTTACATATCTCTGCAGAATTGCTCATCTACATGAACTGTCATCCAGGTGTTTCAAACTGCTTGCAAAAGCCCTATTCAGTACCATTACTCCCATAGCTACCTGAGCACATGAAAGTATTGAGGCTGACAAAACTTCTAAAAACTAACTTCTTTGATGAGGCGAATTTTTAGCTAAAGACTTCAAAGGTCTAATGTAATTTATCTGTTGTCTTCTGTCTCACCCCACTGTCTAAATCCAAATTGAAAGCTTCTCAAAACAAGATATAGCTTCAATTTATAATATTCAATATACATTTTTATGTTACAAGCTACAGAACTAATAAAAGAAACAGCCAGAATGCAGCTTTGCTTAAACTTCATTTAAAACAGAGTTTGTCTCAACTATGGGGAAACAAGCATTGTAACTTAATTCAATTTTAAGATTAACCTGATTAACCCACAGAGGAATAAAAACTGCATTACATTTTATAAAATATAAAATAAACACTGCAAAGTGTTGGAAGAATGGATAGTATGTGCTACATAGGCTAATATTAAAAGTCTGAAAAATTGCTTTTCATTTCAAAGCACATATTTTTTACTATCATTGTGTGGCTCAAATAAGGACGCACCTTATAAGCTTGCATGAGCATATGGATGGCTCCAGGTGCCCCATGACACCAATGCACCAACCTGTCAGTTTCATTGCTTAAGGATGAGGGATAATTCCCAGATCGGAATTTTTTATGCCGCACATAGTCAATGCTTGGTTTCAAAAGTTCCATCAATGTCTCCCGTTCAACATTAGCTGCTGGCTGCAAAAGTAAGTAAGATTTTTTTTTCACCCAGTAAAGAATACGTTGTCATAAAAATGAAATCTTTTGATCACACAATTTGATGAACCTATATCCATGATGAAGATTTGGAAAACAAATGCCCTAATTTATCTAAATTTCCCTTTGCTCACTATGTATTGCTTTGTGTATTACAAGAATTTTAACAATATTAACAATACAATTCACTTAGCTTTCTGTGAAAAGTAGAATAATAACTTGTTCATATATACCAAGAGGGATATTAGCTTTCCTACATATTTGGTGTTTCCATATTTTGCAATAGTAAAATACTTGAAGACAAATGATTTTGGCTTGCACATTAAACTAGGATAGCAAGGTTACTATGCACAAATTCCATATGCAACAATATATATTTGCTGTGAAATAGCTCTATAAATCTTTGAAATCTGTATTCAAGGGCCACAATACATAATCAAGATGTGCATGAACGGGACTTCATTTGGAAGCCACAAATTAGGATTCTGGGTTTGCATATATGCTACTACTTATACGACCAAGTCATCGCTTCCTCCTCTTTCTATAATATCTTAAGCTTTTATATCTCATAATGTGGATTACCTTCACAGATGTACATTTGGGATCCAACCACAATGTGTTCATCTTTTGTTTCCACCCCACTGTCTGGAGCCAATGTGGACACCTTTTCCCTTTTCTTAACAGCCCAGCTTATATCAATACTTGGCCAATGGCAAAATGCAAAAGCAGCAGTTCAAGAACGACTTTGCTCTATGGAGGCAATTGATGGCAAATATTTCATTTCAGCCAGGGCTTCTCTTTGTATTGTTTTAGAGCTACTTTAAACTCTTGGCCTCATCAAGAAATAGATTAATAGAAATAGCAAAAGTGTATTGAGTGCAGGATCAGAGTATTGGAGAGGCAGTGTTCATTCTAGAACTCAGGGCCAAGCCTGAGCTGTCCTCCAAAATTAAGTAATCATCTTGCTCACTGTTTATAATGGTTCTGAACAGGAATAAATGGCTTTTCCCACAATGTTGAGAAACTGCCAGTCACTATTGAATAGCTTCCCTTCCCAAACAAGGATTCCCCAATAAAAGCTCTGTACTCTCCCAGTAGAGCAGTGACGTGCGGTGAGGTTTATGGCTGGTGAGGCACTGACATAGTGGTAGGTTTCAAAATTTTTTAGACTTGTGTACTTCAACTCCCAGAATTCCACAGCCAGGCATGCTCAGTTCTGATTTAAAGCGATAGCATGATTTTTCTCCTTTGTGAAAGAAGTTTCCTTCTTTCTTTTTCTTCTCCCTCCCCCTCCTTCCTCCCTCCCTCTCTCCCCCCCCCTCTCTCAAACAGACACACAGACACACAGAAAGAGAAGTTGGATTGGACTATCTCTCCTACCTCCTTCCCTCTCTCACTCATTCTTTCTCAAACAAACACAAAAACAGAAGTTGGATTGGATATATTTTCCAATGGCTTAAAAGCAGCTCCTCTGCCACCCCCCCTCCCCCATTCCCCTGCTGCCTTCCCCAAACACCTCCACCATTGCAAATGCAGCCTGCTGTCTGGGTGGGAAATGCCTGAAACGCAATAACACCCACACACTCACCTCCTGCTTGCAGGCTGGGGTGAGAGAAGAGGCAGAGAAGCTGGAGGGGAGCCAATCTGAACCTTCCGAAAGAAAGAGTCTGGGGGAAAGTGTGTGTGCTCCAGCATGGTTCTTTGCCTGGCTTCCTGCCTCCTCCTATGGTCTCCTCAGTGTTCACTTGTGCTCTCCGTCCTCAAGTGTAGTTTGATTGCAGGCAGAGCCACATTGCCTTTTCAAACTTGTAATCAGTGAAGCTGGGCTTATATAGTTTTATCCAGATGTGTGTGTGTGTGTGTGTGTGTGTGTGTGTGTGTGTGTGTGTGTGTATGTGTGTATAAATGGATTGGGGCCTGAGGAGGAAGTCACTACACTTGGAGAGAGAGAGCACCAGCAAGGAGACCACAGGAGGAGGCAGGAAACCAGGCAAAGAGCCATGCTGGAGCACACACACTTTCCCCCAGCCCCGGAAGGATCCAGCCCAGCTTCACTGATTACAGGTTTGAAAAGGCAACGTGGCTCTGCCTGCAATCAAACTACACTTGGGGAGGGAGAGCAAAAGCGAGCCAAGGTCCTTCCCTTCAGCCTTTGCCCAAAGCCCCGCATAGCATCAGGAGGATGAAGTTTGAATTCCTTCCCCTCCCTCCGACCCACACATACTTTTTCCAGCTGTTTCAGAGGACTTCAACTGTGCTCTTTCCTCGTGTCCTCTAAAGAAGCCCCACCCAAACGAGCGCTCTCTACTATGAGGCAGGAGAACTGTGTGCCTCACCTACCTTTGGACTTTTTAGGCTTTTAACCCTTGCTTAACTCTGCTCCAGCGATCATAAAATGCCTAAAAGGTCAGACTACATGAGGCATGCAGTTTTCCTGCCTCATGATAGAGGGCCCTTTTTAGAGGCTTTTTTAAACAGTTAAGCAGCCTCATTCACAGTGAAGCAGCAACTAGCTCAGCCTAACCTCAGCTCTCGCCTTTTTCCTTTTACATTTTTTTCTTTTCATGATGTCAGTGGTGAGGCTGTGCTTCCCCTGCCTCACCTGACTGCACGTTCCTGCAGTGGAGCAATATTTCAAGGTGGAATTAAAGAATTCCTTTTAGTATAGTCTGAAAAGCAGACAGCTGCAGACAAAAAGTGACCTTTATAGAATTAGATGAACAAAAAACAAATACATGGAACAGTTGGAACATCCTGAAATCCTTGGTGCTGAGGTTGGTTTGCTTAAGAACTTTCATTCAACTAGGAAGCATCATTTGTGCTAGTGAGTATAACATTTACTCCCTCAGTAGCTTATTCTGCCAGTGTTGGTAATTTTGTGATAGGCTATTGTTCTCTGCTTGATTATTGGTCTGGCATTAATCGGCCATTATTTTGTGTATATTGCTGCAAAGGATATTGTATTTTTCTGTTTTCTTCTTAGCATTCTATTGGCTCTTTTGAATGATGTGTAAATGTAGCTTATCTCTACATTCATTGATAGCTGATTTGTCTAATTGCCATGCTTCAGGAATTCTCTACTATTCTTGGATTTAGTTTGGTCTTTGATATTCACAGTGACCCAGTTGAAATTGTGATTTGAGTCTGTCTATGTGTTGTGAGATTAAGTACTTTTCTTGTCTTCTAACTGCTACTTGGTGTTCATGAATGTGCTCTGCTAGTCTTCTGCTTGGCTGCCATACATAGTGCTTGTTACAGTCCTTATTCTATATTTTATTTATTTTATAGATAATTCTTGTGGGTTTTTTCTTTTCTTCTACTGTTAGGACTTTTGGTTTACTTAAGATGGTCTGGACGGTCCTCCAATTTTGGATTAACACCAGACAAAAAAATCACACAGAAAAACAATATGCTAATCAAGGAACAACCAAGAAGAAAAGCATTGATGATGTTACGTAGTTGGGTAATGAAATATCTAAACTGGGAGCAAACAACCATGCTCAAAGAACCCCAAGCACTCAACTGTTCTGAGCTACAGGTATTCTCTTCTATTCAAACATGGAACATCACCTGCATAAGCATGTAGTAAATCCCAGCCACACCATGGGCTGCACCCACATACTGTTTCCGGTGCCACTGGTACAGCAATGGGCACCGCTCAGTCTTTCGTTCTTCTCTGGAAAAGTTTTTCCCTGATTCAATGATGGATTCCACAACCTTATGCAGACAGAGGAGGAAAAATACCAATCTAATAGTACATCTTTTAATTTAATTATTATTTCCCCTAAGCAATGCAAATATATTCCTGCAGTGCTTGTCTTTTCTAAGAGGCTCCTTGGATACAAAGGAATCAATTCTACTCTGAGATAGCCCCTAAGATTTCCTAAGCTATCATGTCATTTTTTCTATATAATGCAATATTTTATCACCCACAAAATCACTTTTATTAGCAAGCTAGAGGGGATACTAAAATATCTACGTTTGTTGGAATAATGATACATTACCTATTCGGACAGCACTCTTGCTATCACTAATTTCCTTCATTTCTAGACTATTTCAGAACCCCTGAATTATTTATCTTGTTATTACTAGTTTTTATAAGTTTTCAACAAGGCTAGATGCTGGAAAACAAGACTTATTCATCTTTGGTTAAGACACCCCCTACCCCGGGACCTTTTGGTTTATATTCTATAATTTTCTGAAAACTAAGCATTCTTCTTTCCTGCTCTTGAATGCTGATATCAAGTTATTGTTTTAACTTCACCATTACTTAATAGGGAGTATTTCCAGGTTTCAAAAGGCAATGTGGATGTTTTCATGAACCACATTATGTCCTTTGATACTGTGCACGCCCAAAATACACTGCAACAGAAAACCAGACACCCATTGTACCAAAGAAGAAGAAAGAAGGTAAAGTGGGTTATAAAATAGAACAGAGCAAGAGGAAAGTCGTGACCCCAGGGACTATATCTGTCTCTTTCTTCTGCCTTCTTTGGGAGTACACAGGCATGTACAGCAATATCATGTGGGCATTGCTTTAGACGTTTGGAAATTCCAAACATTTAGAGGCAAAATAGATACTTTAAAGTAAAAAAAAATATCAATCCAAAGTGGATGGCTATGAGAGATTTAGTGTCTTAGGTAAACCTAAAAAATGAAAAACAACTCCCCTCCTGATTGCTTCTGGGCTGGGGTTTTAAAATAAAACATTTGGGAAAAGGCAAAGAAAGATTTGGATGAGTATGGCATAGTTCAGCACAATGAAACGGCTGAGGTGGGATATACAAAAAAGAAGATAGCAATTGCAAGAACTAAGCACTATGAACATCTAGAAATAGCCTCCTTTCCAAAGCAGATAATTCAAGTTGAACTCTGGAATATCAGTGAAAGAAAGAAAAAGTATACAAAAAGTATACAATTCAATTTAAGAGTCCATTTGAGGGAAATTGGTATTCTTTACATTTGAGTGTCTACAATATTAAAATTGAATTATGCAATTAGGCAAATGATATAAATTAATACAAATGTCAATTGTGTGATTATCCAAATGACATCAGGTTTTAGGAAAAGTGGTTTTTTATTCTTTGGAAAATGAAATCCCACATACAAAGATGACAAATCCTACATACAAAGACAGTTGAATAGTCTACACAATGAAGGTTTTATTGTATTTCCCTTACCTCTTTGATTACTGATTGTGGCACTGTCTCAGGATCAATTTCAGTATTCAGATAAAGCAAAGCATACAGGTAACCAGATCTTCCATAAAGCAACTCATCTGGAAGGTCAGAATCTGAAGCAAGGACTATTCTCTGGAGCTGCAAAAGTCTGTGCAAACCAGAATTGAGAAAACATGCAATGGAACTCTCATTCTTACATTAAATCTCAGATGTGATTATGGGGTGGGTTCTTGCAAATCTTCATTTGATTTCTATTCAGATTATGTAGGATATATGTCCTCCTAAAATGTCAAAGATAATGCAGCACATGTGAAAGTGGGAGGAGCTTCTGGAGTTGTTAAAAGCTCCGTCATAAATGCCCCTGGCAGCCAGATATTTTGGAAGGCAATTCTACAGATTCCAATCTCATTTATTTTTGATGAAGCATGTTTATAATCTCATCTTTATCACTCTTTGTTTATGTTACACAAAACTCCCCTTATTATTGGGACATGGAGAAGTTCCATGTGACAGAGAGATATTATTTGTAAAAGTATGGCAGAGATTAATCTTCCACCAGGCATGGATTAGCAGGCAACTGATTAAAATTCTAAATATAAACATCAATAGAAGAGTGGAATCCCTATGAGCCAATCAACTATCCAATGTAGAGGCAAGAAATAACATAAAGAATGCAAACATCAAACATTTGGTCTTTATGACTCTTCAATCATGACTGTTGTCAATTTCAAAGTAGCTGAATGACAGGAAGACTTTCCAAAAGCCTCAAGATTAGAATATTACTTTCCAGAATATTTTTAAAAATTATAATAAAAAAATTAAGAGTGACACACAAAATTAAAATAGGTCATTATTTAGCATTGAAAAAAGGACACATGAGGACAAAAATGTTCTATCATCATTGACAGGGGGATTACTGGGAAATTACTGGGAAATTACTGGGACTGTTTGCCAGTAATCATCTGACTGAAACAATCCAAAAGGCAGTCTTTTACCAAGGAATACCAAGTTGATCTAGTCTTTTTGTCCTAGTCAATTTCACTCACTCACTTGGTCACACATTCCTTGGATTCACTATCATTTTTCATCTTGTGGTACACAACTGCTCCCACTGCCAAAGGTCCAGCATCACCACAAAGAAATGTAACTCTTCTTCCATTCAGATTACGTAGGATTCTCTTCACATAATCCAGGGATCTCTGTAGGTGAATTGGCTCCTTTGTCACACGATATAGCTGAAGATACAAGAGGGCTATGCCTGAAATTGCCACACAGAAAAATGGAAGACTTAGTTGGTGCTTTTCTCTACACCTTTGATCACATATCTGATATACTGCAGGCATCATTCAAGTACACATCTAAATCCAGTAGTTTAACACGTTAAGAGCAAGGCCTACCACTAAAGTATCACATGGCATAAAAACAATTCCTTACAGTTTTCTATCCTTTTTTCTCTTCTCTCGATAACTCTCTAGTGCTCTTCTTGTAAGAGAAAACTGTAAGTTGAATTTTGCTAAAAAAATTAAGAGAATTACCTGAATCAGTCTTGCAAAATATCTATATAACTGTTTCAATACTGATAAATTGTGGACTTTCATCACTCATATTACCACATTCTGGGCCAATTCCAAATTCTACATTATTTTCAAGTTCGACCCTATGTAGAGATGCAATTGTAGAAAGCCATACTTGATGTTACCCAGGATGTGTCACTCACATCATATCAATCTTCCCCAGAAAGGGATGCAATTGATTATTAGACAAAACTAATCAAAATCTCCCTTGTAGGGTTCCCAGATGAAAATAGGTTTCTTATGGGAAAGTTCAGTTTCATCCAGAAGATAGTTGACCACATATAAGAGCCTTGGTGGTGTAGTGGTTAGAATGTAGTATTGCAGCCAAATTCTGCTGATTGCTGACTGCCAGCAGTTTGGCAGTTTGATTCTCAGCAACTCAAGGTTAACTCATCCTTCCACCTTTCCGAGGTTAGTAAAATGAGAACCCAGATTGTTGGGGGCGTTATGTTGACTCTGTAAACCACTTAGACACGGCTGGAAAGCATTGTGAAGCAATATATAATCTAAGTGCTATTGCTGTAATCACCAAGATCTTGGACTTGTTTTAATTTATCTTTAGACTGTTCTCCAGCATCAGAGTATTACAGACTAAAACATCTCCAAAGAAGCTCCTGAAATAGCCAATCTTGAACTTTGCAGTAGTTGTTTGATTGTTCAGAAAATAAGGATTGTACATCATAAATACTTGAAGGGAATACCAGGGCTGTAAAACTAGATCAAGAATGTGAAACTCGTGTCGTCACGTTGTGGTCACGTGACATATCACAACTTTTCCCCTCTTCACTAAAATGGGGTGGGCATGGCCAGCATGTGATGCATGCAGCCTGCTGGCCCCTGCTCTAGATCAACATTTTTCAATTGGTGTAATTCAGAAGTATCAGGATTTAGGAGTTATAGTCCCAACATCCAAAATGAATCAGGTATATTTTAGATAGCTTAATATATAGGCCAAAAATGCTACTACCAAATAGATGGAGTTATGTATAATAATCATTGTATTGACTGCTTCAAAACACTGAATTTGGTACTCAATGCATTTTGACCCCAAAATATAATATAATGGAATGGAACGGAACAGAACAGAACCGGTTCTTTATTGGCCAAGTGTGACTGGATACACAAAGAATATGTCCGGTGTATAAGCTCTCAGTGTATATATAAACAACAAAGCGGTAAGTCATATATCATAAAGATAGTCATAAATCATGAGATACGAACAAGTGATAAATCATAAGATAGCAATAGATGGTAGATGTAAGATAAGAAGGATAATAGCAATACAACAATACATGGGAAATATCTTTAGACAGTGCTGTGAGAATTAGATGTTTGGCAGTGATGGCATGGGGGAAAACTATATTTGTGTCTAGTTGTTTTGGCATGAAAATGCCAAATGTTGTCCCAGTACTGGTACTCTGAGATAGAAAAAGAGGGATTGCTGTGGAGCATGGACAGGAAGTTGGCTATGCTGGGAAGGCCGCTGACATAGGAAAAGGAACAGATAGGAAGTCCTTTCCAGCCAACACAAAAGATAATGTGATTTATTTGGCACTCATCATTTTTAAGACTCATTGAGCTTCCAAGAACCAATTAACAGTGAGTATTGAGATACCACTATATTTTGTATCACTGAAGAGAAGTATGTAGGCAAATACTACTACTACTACTACTCCCCTCGTCCAGGACCTAATTACAGACGAGGGGGCAGACCTGGCATGTATTACTGAAACCTGGCTGGGCCCGGAGGGAGGCGTCCCCCTCACAGAAATGTGCCCAGAGGATTTTCATGTGCTTCATCAACCGCGACCTCAATGAAGGGGCGGGGGAGTGGCCATTGTTATCCAACAGTCCTTAGCTCCTCATAGGATCCCTGCTCCGGAGCTTGTCGGGTGTGAGTTCTTGCTGGTGAAGATGGACCTTGCGGGTCAAGTGGGCTTGTTGTTAATGTACCTGCCTCCCAACAGCGTGGCAACAGCCCTCCCCTTGCTCCTCGAGTCAATAGCCGAGCTGGCAGTTGAGTTCCCCAGACTTATGGTACTGGGGGACTTCAATTTGCCTACGCTCGGCGAACGCTCTGATGGAGCATAGGAGTTCATGGCTTCCATGACAGCCATGGGCTTGACCCAAGTAATCCAGGGTCCGACTCACTCAGCGGGCCACACACTCGACCTCGTATTTCTCTCGGAGCAGTGGAGTTGTGATCTTGGTGTGAGGGGTAGTGAGATCTTGCCCCTGTCATGGTTGCACCACTTCCTATTGAGGCTTGACTTTCGGAGACCAATCCCCCACTGTAGGGAGGAGGAACCGATTAGGTGGTTCCACCCCAGGCGTCTTATGGATCCCCAGGGTTTCCAGATGGCGCTTGGCGTTATGCCTGATATTCTCGCCCGCAGTTCGGTGGAGATCTTAGTCACTACTTGGAACTCGGTAGCGTCTGAGGCTCTCCACCGAATTGCGCCTTTACGGCCGATCCACGGCAGTGGATCCAGGAGGGCTCCTTGGTTTACCGAGGACCTCCGGGAGATGAAGCGCCAAAAGAGACACCTAGAGCGCCGCTGGAGGGCCAGTAAATCCGAGTCAGACCGAGTACTCTTAAAAGCCTGCATTGGAGCATATCTATCGGCATTACGGACAGCCAAGAACAACCACATTGCCGCTCTGATTGCGTCTGCTGAGTCCTGCCCTGCCGCCTTGTTTAGGGGGACCCGCTCCCTCTTAAATATGAGGGTTGCGGGGAACCCCTTACAAGGTAGAGCAGAGGAATATGTCCAGTTCCTCGCGGACAAAGTTGCTCGGCTTCGGATGGACCTGGAGTCCAATTGTGCAGAGCCAGCCGAGGTACCGGGGGAAAGTCTTGAACGACACCTCTGGACTGATTTTCAACCTGTTGCTTCTGATGAAGTGGACAAGGCCATGGGAGCGGTGAGTGCTTCCACATGTGTACTGGATCCGTGCCCCTCCTGGCTGGTCGCGAACAGCAGGGAGGTGACGCGGGGCTGGATCCAGGCGATGGTGAATGCCTCTCTTCGGGAGGGTTTCTTCCCACCGGCATTGAAGGTAGCGGTGGTGAGACTCCTCCTGAAGAAGCCATCACTGGACCCAGCCAGTTTGAACAACTACCATCCAGTCTCCAACCTCCCCTTCATTGGGAAGGTTGTTGAGAAAGTGGTGGCCTCGCAACTCCGGCGGTCCTTGGATGAAGCCGATTATCTAGACTCCTTTCAGTCGGGTTTCAGGCCTGGCTACAGCACGGAAACCGCTTTGGTCACACTGACCGATGATCTCTGGAGAGCCAGGGATGGAGGTCATTCCTCCATCCTAGTGCTCCTTGACCTCTCAGCGGCATTCAATACCATCGACCATGGTATCCTTCTGCGACGGTTGCGAGAGGTGGGGGTGGAAGGCACTGCTTTTCAGTGGTTCTCCTCCTACCTCTCGGACAGGTCGCAGTCAGTGTTAGTTGGGGAGGAGAGGTCGACCCCTAGGCCCCTGAAATACGGGGTTCCTCAGGGTTCGGTCCTGTCCCCCCTGCTATTTAATATCTACATGAAGCCACTGGGTGAGATCATTCGACGGCACGGGATAAAACACCATCAATATGCGGACGATACACAGTTGTATCTGTCCGCCCTGTGCCAACTCAGTGAAGCGGTTGACATGATGGGCCAGTGCCTGGAGGCTGTTAGGGTCTGGATGGGGGTTAACAAGCTTGTGCTCAATCCAGACAAGACCGAGTGGCTGTTGTGTTTCCCTCCCAAAAACTTGGTCAATATTCCATCACTCAGGCTGGGGGGTGAAAATCTACGTCCCTCAGACAGGGCTCGCAACTTGGGGGTCCTCCTGGATCCACAGCTGACTTTAGAACACCATTTGTCGGCTGTGACCAGGGGGGCATTTGCCCAGGTTCGCCTGGTGCACCAGTTGCGTCCCTACCTGGACCGGGAGGCGCTCGCAACAGTCACTCACGCCCTCATGACCTCAAGACTGGACTACTGCAATGCGCTCTACATGGGGCAGCCCTTGAAGAGTATTTGGAGACTTCAACTCGTCCAGAACGCAGCCGCGCAAGCGATTGTGGGTGCACCTCGGTACACTCACGTTACACCTATCCTCCGCGAGCTGCACTGGTTACCGATCAGTCTCCGGATACGCTTCAAGGTGCTAGTCGTAACTTATAAAGCCCTTCATGGTATTGGATCTGGGTACTTGAGAGACCGCCTGCTGCCAATTACCTCCCACAGACCCATTAGATCTCACAGGGTTGGCCTCCTCCGGGTGCCATCTACCAGCCAATGCCACCTGGCTATTACCCGGGGGAGGGTCTTCTCTGTGGCAGCTCCAGCCCTCTGGAATGAACTCCCGGCAGGGATTCGGACCCTCACCTCTCTCCAGGCCTTCCAAAAAGCCGTCAAAACCTGGCTTTGCCGGCAGGCCTGGGGGTGATGAGTTCCCTCCCTTCTTGACATGTATGGTTGTGCGACTGTTGTTTACTTTTATTATTTCTATTTTGTTTTTTATGTTCCCCTTTTCCCCCCTTGAATTGTTCGCCGCCCTGAGTCCTCCCGGAGAAGGGCGGCATACAAATAATAAAATTCCATTCCATTCCATTCCAAATAATGCATATTGGTAAATCATATTATTTACTGAAATACAATTAAAATGAAAAAAATACTAACGCTAACACTAATGCTAACCCTAACTATCAATTGTCTTAGCTTGTCTCACAAGACCTATGGCGGTACAATGGATAACAACATATATAAATCACTTTAAGCTTCTCCAAGGAGAGGATAAACACAATGGGAAGGAAAAGAATTCCAAAAATAAAAGTAACATGAATAGATTTACATTTAACTTACATAAAGCTCCAAAAATATTTTAACAGAGTGTTGCATTTAAATGTTCATATTCAAAACTAAGCCTTCTCCTAGGAGACTGATACAACTCTTCTTATTTCTTACTGTATGTCAAAGGTTGAATTCTTTCATAATGACTAAGGTGACCAGATTTTCAGATTGGTAAAGAGGGACACCTTTGACTGGGGGGGAGGGGGGCTTGATTAAAAATTTTATATGGAGCAACAAAAATTTTCATATAACGCAAAAATAGTAATTTTTTTTATTTCAACATAACTACAATTTACAAATATAAATTGTAACTCTTGCCAAACATCAACATTTTGATCACGTGACCATGAGGATGCTGCAACGGTCGCTAAGTATGAAAATGATCGCTAAGTGTGAAAAATGGTCATCAGTCACTTTTTTCAATGCCATTGTAACTTTGGTCACTATACCACCTTTCTTGCCACAGTTCTTAAGTGAATAACTGCAGCTGGTATTTTGTATTTTGGATAGAATCTTTTTTTAAATAGTCTAAGACAATTTAAAAAAAGAATCTACACAGAATAAAGCTATTTTAAAAAATCCTATGCACAATAAATAAAATATTATTTTAAAATACATTAAAAAAATAAAAGAAAAAAACCCAGCTCACTTACCAGCAGGCACAAGTCAATCCAGAATGATGTAGATGTTAATACAAAGAACTGATCAAATTAAAATGGTGAAATTAGTCAGGGAAATATTTTGCCATCATTTTTTCTTCCACATGAGCCGATCTCCAACCTCCGTGCCCCTCCCCTCCGGAAAATCCAGGAAGTAACACTCGTGGCCCCTCTAGCCAAGCATTTCCTGAAGCTCTATGGTACTTGGTCATTTGTTCTTATAAAATGAGGTAAAAGGGGCGCGGGGGGGGTCCGTTTTGTTGCTTTAACCTTTTAATATCTTCAGTGAAAGTACTGAGACAGAGAGAGGGATTAGACAGGGTGTCTTTTGTCATGCCCTGGTTAGGATTTCTTAAGCAAATCCACTGGGCTTTCAACATGAAGCCAGAAAATCAGGACTTTTTTAAAATGGCCCGTGACATGGGACAAATTGTTATAAAGCGTGACCGTCCCGCTGAAATCGGGACGTCTGGTCACCTTAATAATGACTCAAGAATGAATTAGCAGTGAACTACCTGCACCAGAATTTTGTACTATTACATTTCTAAAAAAAAAAAAAAAAAGCAAGAGAGAGGCAGCAATATTTTTTAAAAAGCAACATTTCAGGAGCATTCAGCTGTTTCCATTTTTTTAAGCAAATAAATCACAAATGCTACAATTCTCCTCCTCCAGAGCCATCTGCCTGTTTTGCATCCTCCAGAGCCATTAAGAAGGAACAAACTGAAAAATACTGATCCCTTTTAATAATAGAGAGTGGGCTAATCTGCTTTCAAATTTAACTTTTGTTTGGGACAAAACCAAAGAAGCAAATGTTCTCTACCAAAAAGCCAGCTTTTCAGATCACTCCCTGAGCTAATCCCTGGAAGCAATCTCTGGACAAGGCTAGAGCACAGAGAGTAGGGAGAAATAGCTCTCCAATAGCGATCTGAGTAACCAGTTTTAGGGACTGCTCCTCCATTGTTTATATCCCAGATGATCATTATCACAATTTATCCAAATCAAGAATTACTGTCCAACTCTGTTCTTATCTATCCTTTCCCCCCTTTTTCTTTGTTAAGAATCTTTTTAGGTTTTAAAGTTATTCTGTGTCTTTTCAGCTATATGGTGGAGTTAAAAACATGACAAAAATGTTACATTTTGGATCATTTGTGTAAACTTTAATAGACTTCAAATGAAAAACTAGGTACCAAAAGTTAGAGGTATGAAAAACTATGTATGCTATCTCGTATCTCTATATAAACTTTGTCCTGCAAACAATGCATATGCTGTGCCCACAAATTGCATTACATTCCCAGCATCAATTCTTATTTATTTTACTACCTTATTTTTTTTTAAAAAAAATTAATTTAAAACAAATACAACATCCTTCTTTACATGCTATAGAAAGTGTATTAGTTGGTTACAAAAAGACTTTTGTGCATCTCTTCCACAGTCAACAAACATAATAACTTAAGTATTTTAACTCAAATATTTATACATGTCACCATCATCGTATCTCCATTTTCATTTGACTATAATTGTTTGAGCGTCATCATAAAATATACCAAAATTTAATACATAACCACATACTGGCCTTTCAATTACTATTTCTAAAATCATCCACTCACACTAAATCCTTATGTCCCATTCTAGCTAAACATACATAATATTTAATAACAAAGTTTTCTAATCCTCCTTTCCAAATCACTGTTTAAAGTTTACATCCAGTTTCCTTATGTTATACCCATCTCTATATATACGTTGTTATTCTTATCCCTCCTTTATTTGACTATATCCTATATCATAACATTTCCCCCCTAATAATCAAAACATTAATTATATCTAACTTAGTTCATTATATTATACTATTATTATTATTATTATTATTATTATTATTATTATTATTATTATTATACAATTGTATCACAGCGGCCAGTTGTTTCGCCGAATTTGGCAGATTACTAGACGAGTCCCACCCAGGGGCCTAGGACGTCGTAATATATTTTCGTAATATGCGTGCAGAACCAAGCAGTGCGGCTTTTTGCATTTGACTGATGGTGATTTTGTCAATTTTTAACTGTTTTAAATGTAATTCCAGTGCTTTTAGAATAGCACCCAGTATGCCGATTACCACTGGAATTACCACTGCTGGTTTGTGCCAATAGTTGAATTTCGATTTTTAAATCCTGGTATTTCACGATTTTTTCATGTTCCTTCTTGTCAACCCTGCTATCACCTGGTATTGCGATGTCTATGATTGCAACCTTATTTTTCTCAACCAGTGTGATGTCTGGTGTATTATGCGCCAGTATTTTGTCCGTTTATGTACGAAAATCCCATAAGATTTTGACCATCTGATTTTCGGTGACTTTTTCAGGCTTATGTTCCCACCAGTTTGTTGTTGTTTTAATATTATAATTTTTGCACAAATTCCAATGGATCATTTGTGCTACTGAATTGTGCCGCAATTTATAATAAGTCTGCATGATTTTTTTACAGCACCTGAGTATGTGATCAACAGTTTCATCAACTTTTTTGCAAAGTCTGCATTTGGCATCATCAGAGGATTTTTCGATTTTGGCCTTAATGGCATTTGTGCGGATAGTTGTTCTTGCGCAGCCAGGATTAGTGACTCTGTTTCTTTCTTTAATGTACCTATTGTTAACCATAACCAAGTTTGTTCACTGTCCACTTTATCTTTTATTTTTTCCAGAAATTGGCCATGCAGTGCTTTGTTCTGCCAACTCCCCATTCTTGATTTTATCACATCTTTTCTGTATTCTAGTTTCGTCTGTTCGACCTTTAGTAGATTTTTGTTCTTTACTTCGATTAATAGATGTTCTTGACTTTCTTTTAAATAATCAGCCAGTGCATGTTTTTCTTTTTCAACTATTTGCTTCACTTGTAATAATCCTCTGCCACCTGATTTTCAGGGCAGGTACAGTCTATCAGTGTCACTACCTGGATTTAAAGTGTAGTGCATTGTCATTAGTTTCCTGGTTTTTCGGTCCAAAAGGTCCAAATCAGCTTGTGTCCGGTTAACTATACTAGCGGTGTATCTTATAACTGGTATTGCCCAGGTATTTATGGCCTTGATTGTATTTCCACCATTCAATTTAGATTTCAAAATTTTCCTAACTCTGTTGGTGTACTCTCTCCTGACAGTAGTTTTTACTTCTCCATGTTTGATATTATCCAACTGCAGAATGCCTAAGTATTTATACACTTCATTTTCATTGCATTTAATTAGTTGTCCATTGGACATTTCAATTCCCTCACATGTAGTGATTTTGCCCCTTTTTATGGATACAGTGGGACATTTTTCCATGTCAAACTGCATTGAAATATCGGTGCTGAATACTCGGACTGTGTTTGCTAGTGATTGGATTTCTATTTCTGACTTTCCATAGAGTTTCAAATCATCCATATATAATAAATGTGAATTTTTTTCAGGTTCTGCAATTCATTAGGCATTGCCTCTAAGAGACACACATATAAAGGGGATTAGGTAACACATCTCCCAAATCCCCCTTCTCACTCCCAAAAATTTCAACAACTCTTTCTTGCCATCTATGCATCTCAGAGAATAAATCTGTATTTTTGTTTGTTTTCATTTTGTTCACATATTTTTTTGTTATAGAAAATTTTACTTTATTCAAAAAAGATTAAAATACAAAACACAAACATATTTTTTTAAAAATAATAAAATACAACAAAAAGACATTAATAAAAAGTCTCTTAAAAGAAACTAACACATATACACCTAACATCCTCCCTAGTTGAATATTGATTAGTATAATACAGCAATGTTAGTCCCCCCCCCCCGATAACAGGCCAAAATAATTTCAAACTGTTAACATACTAAATCTACTTAAAAATTATTGACCTGACATTTATAAACTATATTAATAACAAAATGGTTAACAATTAACACAATAATAATAAACATATTATGTAAAATATAAGAATAACAGAAATGAATAAAAATTGTAAACTGTAATTTAAAAAAAACCCCAAAGTTGAAATTTCAAAACCTTCTGTTAACCAATGATTATTCTGATCAACTCGCAGAAAATTTACCATGGCTTGAGTACCCAGTCATTCCAAATATTAACCCTAATTGATCCTGGATCAAATATTAGTGTTTGCTTCTTTATACCATCACTTATCAATTGCTGATTGGTTACAGTATTTTTCGAAGTATAAGACACACCAAGATTTTGAAGAGGCAAATTTTTAAAAAAAATTGCATTCTGCAGACCTCCCCAAAACGATCTGTTTTTCGCAAAAATGGGCCCGTTGTTTTTTTTTTAAAGGGCATGAATAGCCTTTAGGAAGCTTGTAGAGAGCTCTTGGGGGGGGTGGCCCCCAAATGAGCAAAAAATGGCCCATTTTAATAAAATCTAAAGTCACATGCCATGTTTCCATATGGAGAACAAAAATTGATGAGACACTCAAATAAATCAAGGAAAGAAAGCAAAAAAAAAAAAAAAAAAAACCAGAAAGAATTCAGGGGGTTGAAATAAATAAGAATTCAGCCTTCCAATTAACCTTTGAAGATATAAACAAAAACAAAAGTTTAAAAAGTGAATTTAAAAATCCCAGTCATGCTTATGATAATGTGCTCCTGATTGAGGATAGCAACACCCATTGATTTTTCAGGGAGCTGCAAGGCTCCCCCTCCCAGGTGGATCCACAGCTATCTAAAAGTCATCTTTGGTCAATCCTAAATGCCACCTTTCAAATCCAGGAGGCACAACTGCCAAAGAATCAGCTCTGGCCGCAAACCCAGCAGAACATAAGAGAAAAAATCCTTATACCTCAACACTCATTTTGGGGAAGAATTTTGCTCCTGTACTTCTGAATTGGTTTTAAGATAGGGAATCCATTATTAGGCTGTCGGAAAATGGGCATCATTATGTGTGTACTAAAACTGGACAGATTACATATTAATTTAAATATTCTCCATTTTTTAAATTTTTCAGTGTGGTCCTTATAATATTCTCATCAACCCAGGAGAAAATTGTGCCTCAATGATTAAATGTATTTCAACCCTGCATCAAAAGAAGGAAGAATTCTTCCCTCTATGTGATCAGACATTTTTTTAAAAGCATTTGATTTTCTGAATCAAATGCTTCTGAATTAAAGAGAAGATGGAGGATTCTAAGAAGAGTTCAGAGAACAGTAACAAAGGTTAGGGGATAGAAGCTAAAACATACAAAGAATAATTGCAGGAATTGGATTTGTCTATAATACAATAGCAGAGTTGGAGGGGACCTTGGAAATCTTCTAGTCCAACCCACTGCCTAGGCAGGAAACCCTACACCATTTCAGACAAATGGCTATCCAGGATCTTCTTAAAGACTTCTGGAGGCAAGCTGTTCCACTGATTAATTGTTCTGTCAGGAAATTTCTCCTCAGTTTCAAGTTGCTTCTCTCCTTGATTAGTTTCCACCCATTGCTTCTTGTTCTGCCCTCAGGTGCTTTGGAGAATAGTTTGACTCCCTCTTCTTTGTGGCAACCCCTGAAATATTGGAAGACTGCTATCATGTCTCCCCCTAGTCCTTCTTTCCGTTAAACTAGACATACCCAGTTCCTGCAACTGTTCTTCATGTTTTAGCCTCCAGTCCCCTAATCATCTTTATTGCTCTTCTCTGCACTCTTTCCAGAGTCTCCATAATACTGAATGCAGTATTCCAAGTGTGGCCTCACCAAGGCATTATAAAGTGGTATTAACACTTCATGTGATCTTGATTCTATTCCTCTGTTTATGCAGCCTAGAACTGTGTTGGCTTTTTTGGCAGCTGCTGCACACTGCTGGCTCATATTTAAATGATTGTCCACTAGGACTCCAAGATCTCTCTCACAGTTACTACTATTGAGGAAAGTACCACCTATACTGTACCTGTGCATTTTGTTTTTCTTGCCTAAATATAGAACCTTACTCTTTTCACCACTGAATTTCATTTAATTAGTGCCCAATGTTCAGGTTTGTGAAGATCCTTCTGTATCTTAAGCCTATCTTCTGGAGTGTTGGCTATTCCTGCCAGCTTGGTGTCATCTGCAAATTTGATGAGTTCCCCATTTATTCCCTCATCCAAATCATTGATGAAGATGTTGAAGAGTACTGGGCCTAAAACAGAGGCTTGGGGTACTCCACTGCATACTTCCCTCCATGCAGATGCAGTTCCATTGAGGACTATACACTGAGTGCGGTTGGTAAGCCAGTTATGAATCCATCTGGTGATGATGCTGTCTAGCCCACATTCTTCTACTTTATCTAATATTAGGTTATGGTCCACCTTATCAAATGCCTTACTGAAGTTCAAGTAAACTATATTGACAGCATTCCTCTGGTCCGCTAATTTTGTCACTTTGTCAAAGAATGCAATAAGATTAGTCTGGCATGATCTGTTTTTGACAAACCCATGTTGGCTTTTGGCTATTACTTTGTTTACTTCTAGGTGTTCACTAATTCGTTGCTTGGTTAACTTTTCCAGAACCTTTCCTGGTATTGAGGTCAGGCTGATAGGTCTGTAGTTTCCTGGATCGGTTTTTTCCCCCTTTTTTTGAAGATGGGAACCACATCAGCTCTTTTCCAGTCCTCTGGCAGTTCCCCAGTGCTCCAGGATCTCTGAAAGATATAGTTCAGTGGTTCTGAGTTCTCGTGTGCAAGTTCCTTCAGAACCCTAGGGTGGAATCCCTCCGGTCCTCGTGATTTGAACTCATCTAGGGTAGACAGGTGCTCACTTACCATTTTCTTCCCTATTTCAATGTGTTCCTAATCTGATTTTTGTGGTGCTGTTTTTGATTGGTTGGACTGTTTTATCCCTTTGTGTAAAGCCAGATGCAAAAAATGAGTTAAATAGTTCTGCTTTCTCCCTGTTGCTTGTCGCCTTCTTGCCAATTTCTCCCAGCAATGGACCAATTGTTTCCTTGACCTTTTTCTTGTTTTTAACATGTTGGAGGAAGGTTTTTTTTTTGTTATTTTTTACTTTTGTGGCAAGTATTTCTTCATTGTGAGCCTTCCAGAAGTTCTGGGTACTCCATCAATGGAGATTTTAAAGAAGAGATTGGACAGCCATTTGTTTGAAATGATATAATTTCCTGCTTGAGCAGAAGGTTAGACCTCCAAGGTCCTTTCCAACTATGTTATCTGTGTTCTGTACCTTCTTTACAATGCTATCAAATATGCTACAGATATATTCATGGAAGGAGAGGCAAAACATTATTATCAACAATTGGCATATCCGTGACCCGACAAATGTGTGCCTGACAACAGCGCGCCAACAAAACCACGGCGATAAAACCATGACGTCGACAGCACACCGACGAATGAGCACAGAAGCGCGCTGACAAAAGAGCGCCAACAGAAGCGCCATTATGGTTAAGGTAAGGGTTCGGGTAAGGGTTACATTTAGGTTTAGGGTTAGGTTTAGGGTAAGGTTCAGGCTTAGGTTTAGGTTAGGGTTACCTTTAGGGTTACCTTTAGGGTTAGGTTTAGAGCACGCTTGTCGGCACTCTTTTGTCGGCGCGCTTCTGTGCTCATTCGCAATTTTGAACTCGCGCTTTTCTCCCCGCGGTTTTGTCGGCGCGGTTTTGTCGAGCATGCATTTGTCGGTGAACCGGCATATCAACAGAATGCAACCTGAATGTAGACTCTCGTGCTTGATAAATAGTAAACCTCTTAGGACTTCATTTCCAAATTGACTATCAAAGAGTTTCGGTATCTCACCTGTCCAGCCAGTATATGCAGAGCAGTCATGAGGATCTGCTGTTTTTAAGCCTTCTTCCATTTGCTGCAATAAGTCTTTAATTTTAGTTGTAATTTTCTTATTAAAATATGAGGTGATCTGCAGAGAAGATAAGGCAGAGAAAGGTCTGATTCAGTTAACAAATTAAAGTTTCGTGAATAAAACATACAAATCTTAAGCAATAAATCACATTTAAATAATAACATTTATGCAATAAATTACATTACACATGTAATATGTAAACAATGGAGAGGTTATAAAAAGTTTGGGGACTGAAATATTTTAACCCTCAAAACTTTCCATTTTGGATGGAATTAATTATTTTACCTGAATTGTTCAAACCTTACTGGAAACATTCCATTTTGAAATGCAGCATTTTGACTACAAAACAGAAATCACAACACTCCCCCTTCAAAAACAGTACATTCCAGCATGTCCCAAGCCCAGTTCTGAATTTGGAACACGGTATTTTGTATTTCATCATTTTGATCCTGAACTGTTTTACATCTTCCTAATTCACACAAAATTGAAAGCCAAATCAGCAAAACCACATTAAGTTTTAACATTATGCATGAGCTTAGGCATCATGTTTATTTAGCACTCAAAGGAATACAACATCTAGCAACTTTGAGACTTAATGTTTCATAATGATTTAATTACTCTGGCCAAGTAAAACTTTCAACAAAACTTTCAACTTTCAACAACTTCTCTGTCCCTGCTTCAACCACCTTTTTTTTTTTAACTTTACAGGTATTGTTTTGGCAGCAAATATAAAAATAAAGGGCACTCATTTATTGTTTCTTGCTATATGATTGCATGCTTTCAGTAAGGTTTCATTCAAATTTCCTTTGTTTTTCAATTTTTTCTTTGAAAGAACAAGAATTTTGTAATTTAGCATTAATAATGGATTGCTTTTTGTTCATAAATGAGGAGAAGAAGACAAGAAGCAACTACAGGTATTTATGTTACTAAGGGAGACATTTGTTAAGTGAGGTTTGCCCCATTTTACGAACTTTCTTGCCATAGTTTTTAAATGAATCATTGTAGTTGTTAAGTTAGTAACATAGTTGTTAAGTAAATCTGGTTCCCCATTGATTTTGCTTGTCAGAAGATTGAAAAGCTGATCACATGTCTCACGACATTTGCAACTGTCGTAAATATGAACCAGTTCTCAAGCATCCAAATTTTGATCATGTGACTATGGCAATGCTGCAATTGTCATGTGTGAAAAATGGTCATGTCACTTTTTTCAGTGATTGTTCTTTCTTAGTTGGCAAAAATGTATGTTGCATATTAAACATGTATGCTCTACTATAACTCAATAAAGTAATGCACACGGTAAGCTACATAAACATTATATTAAGATTGACTTCCGGGGCGGGACCTTGCTGATGGCGGCAGCTTAACGAGCTGCCCCCGGGTTCCTGGCCGCGTTATCTGCCTAAATACCTGGTAGATACCTCATTCTTCAGGCAAAGAAGAGTGAGAGAGAGATCCAGCTGGTAAGAGCTTTTCTTTGAAGTTTGCAGCTTTTTTTTTGCTGAGAATGGAAGGGGGGCCAACCGAAGGCTGAATCACATCTCCGTGCCAGAAATTCTGGCTGTAATCATTACGGCGCAAAGTAAGGAACCCCCGCTTAGGACAATTTTTGATATATTTATTTGAGATTAATACAAGCAGAGTCCGTACCCGAGAACCTTATCTGCCTTTTTTTTTAAAAGAAAGAGTTTTCTTTGTGCACTTGGTTTTTTAAAAAATAAGCTCCTAAAATGGCGGGTGCCACATTCCTAACTGTCCGGCAAAGAAAAAGATCAAAGGAACAGCCAGATAGCATTCTCTTACTAATTAGTTTTGTTTCTCTGAAGAGCTTACAAGACTTTTTTCTTATCAACTTTTAAAAGCTTTAAAAGACTCCTTGTTAATATAGAGACATTCCAAACAGAGATGAATATGCTGAACTGTTTCGTTACAATGCTAATCTTTTGAAACCTGCTTTGTTACAATGCTCTTTTCTGAAACCTTTTGAAAAACCTCTAAGAACAAATAAAGGGGGGACTTAATACTTTCTTCCTTCGTAAGCTACACAACGGGCCAGCAGAGTTTGAATAATTGTTGAATAATTGTTTGAAGAAAAGATATAATGGCATCAAAATTAAATTCGGGGAGACCTCTCACGCGTACATCTCACGCACTTGGCACAAAGTTGCAGCTTCCACCCTCTATGCCCCCTACTGGAGAATTGCTAATGAAAGAACTTTTTTTTTGAGACTCTTAGAGAATTTAGAGAGCAGAATTTAGAAACTTTCAGAGAATTCAGAGAGGAGATAAAGAAATTTAATGCAGACTTATATGATAAGCTTGATACTAGGATTGCCAAAACAAAGGACGATATGGTGGGACTTGTAACTGTATTGACAGAATATGTTTCTGGAATGGAAGATAAGCTAGAGGTTCTTGATGAAGCCAACACTAACTTGACATCCAAAATTGAAGTGGTGCAACAAAAAGTTGAAAACGCTGAAAAACAAATTGTTATGATACACTACAAACAGATGGAGCTTGCATTAAGAGTCAGGGGGCTGCGTGAAAACGAACAGGAGAACTTGAAACAGATTTTCTCAGAGGCTTTTAACCGTATGGTGGAAAGACCGGGGTCCAACTTTGACTGGCAGATCGAAAAAATTTATCGCGCTAACTCTTGGGTGGCAAAACAGAGGCAACTCCCCCGAGATGTAATTATATACTTTACTACAAGAGAGTTTAGAAACATGATACTACAAGAGTCTTATAATACCAGGCTTCAAATTGGCGGACAGGACTTGATTGTCTTGAAAGAAATACCACCCCAAATGCTAAGAGCCAGGAGAGATTATGCTTTTCTAGTGGAAGAACTCAGAAACCGTCAGATACAGTATAGATGGGATGTGCCATTTGGTATCATAATTACATTTGATAAGCAAAAATATCGTCTCAACTCTGTATGGGAAGCCCGAGATTTTTATCACAAGACTCTGAAGGTGGGACACCCTGAATTATCTGGATCTGGAGAAAGACCACGAGAAGGACAAGATAAACAGCAAATCACACAACTACCAGACAAAAAGCACCATTTCCTCCTTCCGGAAGGGCAAGGGACCAGGGAACAGAGATCTAGCCGTATGACTACCAGACGAATGGGAAAACAAGGCATATTGCAACAACCTTAATAATCATCGGCCATTGATCAAGGAGTTATGGTCTGAACTCTTTACAGAAGAGAAAGAAAATATTTCACTATCTCAAACAGTTCAAGAACGATATAATTTGTCTGCAAGAAATTCATATCAAATCAACTGATCAAAAATATCTGTTCAACCCCGAACTTGGTCAATATTTTGTGACCTCTGCTACGGAAAAGAAAAATGGTATAGTTGGATACTTAAGAAAAGACATTAAGGCTGAATTAATTGAAGCAGATCCCTTTGGAAGATATATCGCATTAGACCTAATTCTAGAAGGGAAAAAGACTTGATGGACAACTTCGAATTGAGAAATGTTTGGCGAGAAAGAAACACAGAGGCATATGACTTCACCCCTTTTTCTGATGGACATCAATCCCTTTCAAGGATTGACTTTATACAAATCACTAATGATTTATTTTCTAGGGTGAAGAAGACAAAGATTGCGGCGAGGGTCCTTTTGGATCATAACCCAGTCTGGACGGAATTGGGAAGGGTAGTGCAGGCAAGAAGGTCTTGGAGGTCGAATTTAGATATGAAAAGTATATTAATGATTGTAAAAAATTGCCATCTGAATACTTTGTTCTGAATACGAATAAGGGTATATTCATGGAATTTGTAGGGGATGTAAGTAAAGCATATATGAGAGGAGTACTGATGAATATAAACAAAATACATAGACATAAACAAGGGCAAAAACGAAAAGAATTGGAAGAGGAAATCAAAAGAAAAATTTGAAATGTATCCAAATTGTGTTATAGAGGGAAGGAGGTACAAAGGGGACAAAATTAAGGGTTTAGATATAGACAGATACTTAGATAAAGAGATAATACCCCTAGTTAGAGAAGAGTACAGGCAAAAGTTGAACTAACAAATAACTTCTGGGGAAATCCTGCAGGTAATCAAACAACTAAGATTAGGAACAATGTAAACTGCTTAAAGTTTGTGTAATGGCAAGAAGCTGAGTTCAACACAGAGATTTTACTGACTTTTTTTTTTCTTTCTTTTTTTTTAATTTCCTTGGTTTTAATATATCTTAGACTGTGTTTGATAAAAAGCTATACCGTGTACGGGCTCTGGGAAGTTGGGGGGGGAAGGGAGGTGGGGTCATAGGGGGGAGGGGGGAAATATAGTATGTGCTAGATTTTAAAGTAACATGATTGCACTTGTATACTGTTGCCTTTTTAATTCTAGTGTAAAAATAAGAAGCTGAATATATTGATAGATAGTAGAAATACACCGAAGGGAGGAGCAGAGGGAAAGAAGAAAGAGGGGTAGAGAGGGTGGGAGAGAGGATCGGAAGGAGGGTGAGATGGAAGTGAGGGAGTGTATTGGGAGAAAGGAGTGATAGAGGGGGAGGGGAAGTAGGAGAGGGGAATGTTGGAGGGGAGAAAGGAAAGTTGGAGGGGGGTGAAAGAAAGGGTGTATGGAGGGTTGAAGTGGTATATTGGGTTTGTATTTTGGGGAGTATTTTTGACAAGGATGGCTGTGTTTGTTGCTCAATGCTATATGGCCCCGGTTATGCACAGTATATATGTGACTGTATGAAATGAAAATGAAAATAAAACATATTTGAAACACAACATTATATTAAGATTTAGGTTTGCATTACAAAGTATCAACCATTATTTGGGCTCAATGTAATATTTTTGAAGAGATGTCCAGCAAATCTTTCAACTTAATGTGCTGAATTTGAGCTACAGGAATCTGATAATATGCAGAAAATAATGAGCTGAAACTAGCCAACCTGTCATACGATATTTTGAAGGGATGATTTATTCATCCAATAAAGAGAAAATAGCCATCTACAACCATAAGATTTCCAAGAAGGTATTATTTCTTTAGAAGAAGTTTAGTATTTTGTAAAGAACTAGCCTACAACTTGACAATATTACAATTATGGGCCACTGGGTAATATTTTCTTTCTAAGCAGTGGATTAGCAATTTTTGTTACTTGAAACAGATTTATTTTCAAATCTATTTAAATTCCTGCTTTTAGTTATTCTCTAGGAAGAAATCCCTTATTTCAATAGTGTGTGATTCTATAGATTACAATGGATTTTTCAGTGGCCTTTCACACCATTAGTCATGAATCATTCCAAATACATATACTGAGCTGGAGTATGGACTTCATTATTTGATGTCCAATACCTTGGCATTTAGAACTGTACATTTTTAAATACATATATATTTTAAAATGTATTTGGTGTATTTAACTTCAAACATTTAAATGAGTGCATACATTTCAAGCATACATTTCCCCTCTGCTTGCTATATCAATTACAGTAAGGGTTTCTGACAGTATATAAAAATAGTCTTTTTGGGACCATGTTAGGTGATTTACCAAAACAGTAACTCTGAGTCTTCAGTACAAATAAAAAGTATGATCAATCTCAAGTGTATGCTAAATAACTAAACATCACTAAATCATCTGAAGTTGTCCCAATTAACTATTTCCTCCAGCTAAATAATGTTTGCCATGAATTATCATTAGTCTTAAACTCACTCCTAAAGAACCAGTTAGAGTCTAAACTGAATCTAAACTGAGTTATTGCTGTTCAAAATATCAGGGTACATATACTCAGTAAATTAATTTTTAATATTCATGGTTCAACTACACAAAGTCTATTTTAGTCCTAGAAAAAAATTGACAACTGAAGGCAACTTCTGATTGTGCTTTGCAAACCATCTGTCATAACTCAGGTACTCAAGTTATATTTGACAAAATATTATGAGTCTGTGATAATGGTCTTGACATTAAAGTCAAAATAAATGACAAGCAGCAGTTATTGTGCATATCATTTGCTTATTAATTTGAATATAGACATTGGTTTGGAGAAAATATAAGCATTCAGAAATAGAAAGCTGGAGATGAGACAGATGGGATATGAGAACAAAAGCAAAAAATCCCACTCGTAGGTGTGAACTGCAGGCAAGTGTTAATGGTAGGAGCTGTAGATTTCAGAGAGAATGAATTTGGAAGTCTGACATGATAGTTTTCTATTTTTATTATCTATAGTTCATATATAAAATACATATTTTAAAATATTTTAAATATAACATTCAGATTTCCTTTAGGTAAAACCCTTGCCTTTCTCTATTGTATCAAAAAAACCTTGTTGCCTCTCCTTATAGGTACAAATGTGAAAGTTCTATTTTGATGCAATTAGGAAGCAGAAAAAATGCAGTTCTGCTTTGCAGAACTTACAAAGTGAAGTTCACTCACAGAATTCCCTCCAAGTTGGAGGAACCCTATCTGGTTTTGCAATCAGCACCATTTTAATTTTTCAAAAAATCCCAATGTAGTTCCAGGGAGATTGTTTTTGCTTGAAAGAAAAATATTGCAACTTGGCAGATTTGGTAGTTGCCCAGTGATGCTGCATTAGTGTCAATTCTGTATCCTGGAAACAATTCAGGATTCAAGCATTTCAGATTTGTGAACTACCAAGTGACAGCCAGATATCCATATATGGCAGCCTCCTCTGAGGTTGAAATGAAAAACAATTATCATTAACAATTGTCATTACTTATTTCGAGATAATATACTGGTCTTTGGGACAAGAAAAAAAGGCAAAAAGTTTCTACTCTAAACAGAAAAATCCACTATATTAAAAAGAGAGTTAAAGGAAAAATGTGGAAAGGTTTTGGAAGGAAAATTGGCAGACTAGGAAATTACAATTTATTAATTTTTTTGCAAGGCTGAAATAAGGCTTAAGACTGGATTGGAATTTATAAACATTAGCTTTATATTCTTACCTAAATACCGTATATACTCGAGTATAAGCCGAGTTTTTCAGCCCACTTTTTGGGCTGAAAAAAGCCGCTCGGCTTATACTCGAGTCTACAACTGGATCCGGCAGTGCTGTTGCCTGTTGGAGGAGGAGGAGGCGAACCAGCCTGCCACCGCCGGCCACCGCCACCCCGCCGCTCTTCCCGCCCCCTTCCAAGCCCCACAGTCCAGCGGACGCAGCAGAAGCAGCCCCGGGGCTCCGCTGCCGCTCCCTGCATTTTGTGGACGGGGTCTCGCAGGAAGGAATCCCCTCTCCAAGGGATCCCTGTCCAGAAAATGCGGGGAGCGGCAGCGGAGCCCTGGGGCTGCTTCTGCTCCGTCCGCTCCTCTCTGCTCTCCTGTCGCCAGCTGGTGGGGCTGACCCTGATCCATAAACACTGCCGAATTCAGCCTCGGATCTTTGTCGGGACCTCTTTCTGGTCCACCTCTGAAGTCCATATTCTCCATAGTCTCTCAAACTGCTCCCCCCCACCTCCAGTTTCTTCCTAGTTTGATCCCACGCGCTGCTGACCTAGGAACCGCATACCTGCCAGCAGTTTTTTCAGGCTGCTCCCAGATGGGAAGGGAGGGGGATTGTATTAGCCAAAGGGGGGAAAGCGAGCGAGCGAGCGAAGCAGTGGGAGGGGGAAAGGGTCCCTGTGAAGCCCTGCGGCCAAGGAGCGCTGCCTGCTTTTAAAGAAAACCTGGAAGGGGAAGAGGGCGGGTTTTTTCCCCTCAGTTGTGAGGGCAATGCTGCTCGTGACTTTCCCCTAAATGTTGGAGAAAACTTTTCACCGCTGTCCTCCTCGGCTCATTTGGGAAGGACGATTGTAACAGGTTGAGATTTCCTTTCAAAACAAAACAAAACCAACCCCTCCCCCGGTCCCAATGTTTCAAACAACCCCCTTTCCTGCTGGGAAGAGCCCAGCCAACCCCCCCGTCCCTTCCCATTCGAAAGGGAAGCTCGTATCACCTTCTAGAGAAAGTGGCAAATGCCCTCCGTGACTTCCTTGGTTTTTCTCCGGGCTCTGCTCTTCGGCATTGCCCTTGGGGAAAACTGCCGCGGTTTGTTTCCTTGAATATATTAACAGGCGCGTGGAAAGCAACTAAGCCAAGGAGCGTACGTAGTCCAGCCAAGCGAGTCTAGTTTCCTGGGGTCCCTTGCTCGCTCGCTTTCCCCCCTTTGGCTAATTTGGGCTTCTCTTTCAAAGAAAGAAAAAAAGAAAGAAAGAAAGAGGAGGAGCCAGGGTGTAGAAGGGGTTTACAATCCCATCTGGGAGCAGCCTGAAAAACTGCTGCCGCGCCACGCCTGCGCCCCAAACAGAGCTGGGTCCAATCAGCCTTTTTTCCCCTTTTTATGCCCTGTCTCAGACGTGCAGGCGCGCATGCTGTGAACTTGCCCACTTAGACGTCGAGGTTGCCGCGTGCACTCTTGTATTTTCCCCTTCCTCTTACGTGTCCCCCTTGGTGCAGCGGGCTAACGCTGGTGAAAGGAGTGGGGTGGACACAACTGGTAAATTATAAACCACAGATTTTAATCCTATTTAATTTTTAATGGTATCAAATTTAGCTATAAAGAAGAGAGAAAGAAAGAGGGAGTGTGTGCACAGGAGTGTGGATTTTCTAAAAATCCCATTGAATCCAGAGGAGGGAAGAGAGAAAGAAAGAAGGAGTGTATGAGGGTGGGAGATTTCCTAAACCCCATTGAATCCAGAGGAGGGAAGAAAGAAAGAAAGAAGAAGTGTGTGCACAGGAGTGTGGATTTTCTAAAAATCCCATTGAATCCAGAGGAGGGAAGAGAGAAAGAAAGAAGGAGTGTATGAGGGTGGGAGATTTCCTAAACCCCATTGAATCCAGAGGAGGGAAGAAAGAAAGAAAGAAGAAGTGTGTGCACAGGAGTGTGGATTTTCTAAAAATCCCATTGAATCCAGAGGAGGGAAGAGAGAAAGAAAGAAGGAGTGTATGAGGGTGGGAGAACGACAGCTCTGATGGTGATGACTGCGAACTCAGTGATGATGACAATGTCTATGCTGATAACCTCACACTAGCTAATGCTGAAGCTCTGTTTGGACATACAGATGATGAGGAGGAATCCAGTTTTGAAGGATTTTAACTCTTATGTTTTAGCTTGGTTGCTGAATGAGCTAAGGTTTTTGTACATTTAAAGTTATTGTTGATACCATATTGTTTTTATTGACCCTCTTTTCCACTTACAGAGCTAGTTATTTATTTATAAATAAATAATATTTATTTATTCAAAAACATTATTGGTATCTATTTTTATTTTTGAAATTTACCGGTAGCTGCTGCATTTCCCACCCTAGGCTTATACTCGAGTCAATAACTTTTCCAGCTTTTTGGGGTAAAATTAGGTGCCTCGGCTTATATTCGGGTCGGCTTATACTCGAGTATATACGGTAACCATATAACTGTGAAGCACAGCAGCTTCTCTGGACAGCACATATTCCAACTTTTATTGAGCAAAATGGGTAACAAGATATTTTAATATTATAGTTATAGTCATGGAAACAGCAGGAATTGGATTTCTGTTTTTTTTTTTAAATTTTGTTTGCTTATTTGTTTTTTCCTGTTCACTCCTAGACAAGTTTGCTTAAAATATACATCCAAGGCACATGGTGGGTGGGTGAGTGATTGCATTAGTTAATATCCTGCCAAGCATTATTATTTGTTTGGATATTGAATTTTGTTGCTATAATCCTGGAAGACTCAGGGAAATACCAAAAGAGAGCTGTAGTTTGCTTATTTCAGGTTTAGAACCAGAGAATAGCTGGTTCAGATGGGCAGATAGCTACACTTCTTGAAAGTAGATCCTACAGAAGTCAGGAAGGCTTATTTCTGAGTACAGATTACAAGGTATAATGGATTTCCCTATCATCTGCTTAAAGATGTCAGTCAATTCTACAATTATTTTCCAAAAGCCTCCTTTTGCATAAGTGACCTTTCTATGACTTATTATATTGAACTGGCTCAAATAAGCAAATTTTATTTCAGAACATGGGAAAATTGTTGCCAGAAATTGTTACCATAAACCTTAACACTTCCCCACATTTTCAGAGCATACCAAATTGTACTTCCAATTTATACTGATTCAGTATAATTACATATTATATCAGTATATATCCTGTGAAAGAAAATTCATAGAAATTCTGGTAGTTCTGATGCACAAGATGGACAGACTGGGATTGACAAGGGATAATTATCAATAATTGATTAAAGTGCAGACTTTATGCTCGTTTGGGAAAATTCATGATAGTTAAAGAAATATCAGATATTTTCTTCAAGTCTATTTGTTAAGATACTGGAATGTTAACGGCGACTATCTATCACTTCATATGACAAGTTCTCCAATTTATACTTCTATCATATTTATTTATTTGATTTTTATCCTATCTTAGGTTTTTTGCCAGCTCAACCTTGCTTACATCCCTAACGTTCCTGTCTCCTATTTTCACACATCCCTGCAAGGTAGGTTGGGTTAGGTTAGTAGGCAGTGACAGGCCAAAATCACTCAACAGGCTTACATAGGAGTTCCCAGACACCTTCCTAAAAGTCTGATAAAGCAGATGAGGTTCACAGGATGGAATCCTGCTCCTCCATTGATATAACAATAATTTCAATATATGAGTAATTTCAGTAATCATCCCATTATATTTTCCACCAGCCTGGTAATATGTGAAAGACAGCTAAACATCACTGATATACTATTTTTTAAAAACAGTCATACAGACAAGGACGCAGCCCTTCCATCCAGTTCCTGACGTTGGCGGGGCTTTGATTAGCTCTCAAGTTCTTCCACACGCTTTGGGTGTGGAGAAAGGCCTGGAGGCGAAGGAGCCTTGTATTAACGCGAGGGACCTAAAAGAGGGAGACACAAATGCTAGGCGAGAACTTAGATAGAAACCTGCGGTCCATAACGGAACGCCCAGACACCAAAAAGAGCCCCTTTTCCCTCAGAAGAGACTCCGGCCGGGCCTGCATTTAGCTTACCTGCCCGTCGCTCTCGAAGGGAAAGGAGTCGTCTCGTTGGGGCGAAGCCGAACTGCATCGATTGCCTTCCAAGTCGCTGGGGGTAGGCAAAGTGCTGCTGCCCGAGGCGGTGCTTCCATGAGGCTGATAATCTGGATAGGGGTTGTTGAACGCCCTCTCCTCCATCTCCGCTTCGCTTCCCAATTGCACCTTCAGCCGTTTGGACATGCCCTCTCCCATCTCAGCCTGCCCCCCTGCCCTCCCACCGTCGAACGGCGAGCCAAGCAGGACAAACTCCCCAGCCAGCGATAATAACAGCAACGCGCTTTAGAGGTCGCAAAACGGCAACTGCGATCGGCGCCTAGGAAGACAGCAGCTGTTGCATACCAGCCAAAAATTAAGGGGCGGGGGGGTTCGGCAGGTGGTGAAGTTATCTCTACCAGGGAAGGTTGAGAAATACGACACGCCTCATCGCGGAGGGAAAACCAAAGCGGGGTGAATATCTAAAATCCTTAGCAATTAAGGATTAAAGGGTTAACGCCAGTCCTAGTCAATCTGCAAGATGACAGGACCGATGTGAGACTATTGTTTGTTGTTTTCTCTTCATTCTGATCTTAATTCCAGCCAGCTTTCAATGTGTGTAGGCACATGTATAAATAATTATTCGTTACCACCCCATTCTCAGGTTAAGGGCCAGAGAAACACCACACCACACTCCCAACGATGGGGCAGTTTCCTGCAAATTTAGGAAGAAAATATAAGAGGGCTACCCCTCCTGCGGCACACCTGGGATGGGCAAATTAGGGAATCATCTGGGACTCGAGGGTATCCTCTAATCCCCCATTTCCGATGGATATCCTCCCTTCTCCGAGACAGTCAGGCTGTCGGTGTCGCCGCTGCGGCACTTATTAACAAGCTCCGAGGCTGCAAAACGGAGATTCTGCCTCCTGCCTCTCGGCAACCGAAAACGATCGTCTCCAGAATCATTTTAGATTAAGATCATCAGGATCAACAAGGGGAAAGAAAACCCAAAGAGTAGAGAATAGACGAGCAACTCCTTATTCAGGGACATTCGAATCCTCTGACCTGCAGGGACCATCAGAAGAGAAGAGTGGAGACAATAAAACAGCCCTTTGAAGCTTTTTCTGGTTGGTTTTCTATCCTCTTCTGTTCTGACAAATGGACATTCAGTCCAGGTAGAGCTCGATCCTTCTTCAGATGATCAGATTAATATTAGTACAAATACAACAAAGACTGTAAGAAGTAAAGAAAATCATGGAGGTAGTGGAAGAATCACTAATGGCTACTGGCCCTCTTCCCACCTTTGCTTTCCAGCAGCTTCTGTCTTTGTGGCTGTGAAATCAGTGTGTGTTTGCCTTATAGTGCCAGCAAATAAACACGCAAAATCAATTGTAAATGACGATAGACTCAGGAGGTGGGACGGCTCAGCCAGTTTACCTCACAGAACGTACAGAAACAATCCTTCCTAACTGACATACACTCATACTTCTATAGAACACATTTGTTTCACAAAAGGATGTTGAAGGTAACAAAATGAGTTTTAAAAAACAACCCTACCTCTTGACAGACTTGCTCAATATAAAGAAATGTCATTTTTTTGCAGCTATAATTTCATTCGTTAAAAAAAACGTAGAAGGGAACCTTTGTCAAACTATGTTGGAATTCACCTGCCTGGGGAAGTGATTGGAGGAATTGTCTTTCAACCATATTGCTTCACACCCTCAGGTTTCATTTTGGAAATTTCTTTTAAGATGCATCTGATTTATAAATATACTGTACATGTGATTTCTACAAAGCAATACTGTGCTGGCTATAAAGCAGGGACATTAATAGAAATACTTTTACATTAAATATATTCCTATTTAATTTTACATCCGAATATCCAACATTTTTCCACCAGCACCTTTGTCACTGCAATCCTGTATAATTTCCAATGTTGTTGTATTTGTATTGAAGACGTTTTTTTTTCAAAATCTGTTAGTATAAACATTATCACATCCAGATCTCTGTCTCCATGCCTTATCCACATATCTCTGGATAAGAAGTTGCCTAATATTATTTATAATAATAAATATAATAAATATAGCCGCCCGGAGTCCTCCGGGATTGGGCGGCTTATAAATCTATTAAATACAATACAATTAAATACAAATACAATAATAGTATATTATAAAGTGATCTCCTCTGACTGGCCCCAGGTTTTAGGCATTTTTTTCTTTTATCTATTTATACTTTTTAACTGGAGATATTGGGGCTTAAATTTGGGGTCTGCTTTTGGCTATTACTGTTGTGATCCTACCCAGATTCTTCTCCATCATTATATGAAACCACGTACATAAGTGAGAACCATGGCCATTTACAACCATCTGGCTAGCTGTGTCTTTCTGTCTGTCCTGATTTGGAAACAGAAAATATTCCAAAGCCTTTTAGGTAATCTAAAAGTATAAAGTAAGATAATGTTTGCAAGCAAGATAGATGGCCCTTTTGTGGATTATTTAGCCATCCGTAGGGGGATCATGAATGAAAAGCTTATAAATAAGGAGAGCTGTGGATTTTGTAGAACATGTAAATAAAGTTGATTACTTAAAGTAGCAGAACAGCAGCTTAGAACATAGAAGGAATTTTGTAATTTGTGGCAGTTGCTCTGCCAGACTAAATTGTATTTACTACCTGGTTTGTTGCAATCAAAACCATTGGATCTATGATGGAGCCCTCTGTCACAGTCTTTTGTATTTAGGAAAATGATTGGAGATGGATGTGTTTTGTATTTCAGCTTTATATTCTTACAAGGATTCTTGCTGAATATGTAGTACAGGCTGCTTTGAACCATAAAGTACCTTCCATTAGAAATTATGAAAAATATTTTATCATCCCTGTCTCAAAATAGTGCCAAATTGATGCTTCAGAATTAAGCTATTTTATTGATAGATTTATTTTTAATTTAGTTATTGAATTTTTGACTCTGACCTATAAGATTTAAAAGCTTGAGTTATGAGAGGATGACTCATCAAAATTACCCAATGAATTTGATGGTTGACAATGATCTAATACCTGACTCTCTTCAGTCCTGAGTAAGTTCCCTGTCTATTATGTCACATTCCAGTCAGGATCTAGGTCAAGGGGGTCAAACTCAAGGCCTGGGGGTCGGATTTGGCCTGCAGGGTGGCTAGATTTGGTCCAGGGGGCAGTTCTGGTAACAGTGAAAGACTTGCCCATGGTGCCTCTTATCAATGAAAAAGGACCTCAGGAGGGCTGCATGCGGCATTCCTGAACTCTGTTTTTGCTGGCAGAGAGTTGCAGGAGACTGTCACAGCCAAAATTGAAGCTCAGGAGCCCATTTTCTCTGGCAGAGCACTCAGGCCACCACAAGCACCCCTGACACAAGTGGCGTCAAGCTGGCAACACCCCTCAATCCCCCAAGGTCAAACACAATACTGATGCAGCCCTCAACGAAATTGTGTTTGACACCATTGATCCAGAATTGCAATGTCTTTTATATTATGAGAACAAGGCTACTTTTTGTAGGTAGTCCACTTTTTGCAGTGTGGTTTTAATTGTTGATCATAATTCAAAATGAACATTTTGTCAAAAAACCTAGAAATGCCTAAAAAACTAATTAGCTCTCCCCATGTCAATTGGTGAAAGTAAGGAGTGGAAAACCAATGCCTTCAAATGTTGCTGCCATAGTCTTGGCTTAATGAATGTACACTAATAGGAAACAGTAAAGTTAAATCCTGTTTGATGAGTTTATTTTTCATGTGTCACCAGCTTGTTATCAGAACCATAAGGTATTTCAGGTTCCTATCAGGAGTAATATCCCTATTAATAGTTTAATCCAATGAGGCACTTAAATTTATTAGCTATGCATTTTATAAATCATTTTTTGAGCTTTGTAGAAAGTTAGCATCTACCCCTCTCCTAGAAAAATGAAATAGTTTGAAATATTAAAAAGGCAGAATGTTATATTTCCCAAACGGAGAAATGGAAACATGTTTTAGAAGAAGGAAGCAGCCCTCACCTTCCTTAATAGCCCACAGCAGATTTCAGCACTTAAGAGATAAAGAGATAGATAGCTCTATTCATAAGCAAATATTCTCACCCAAGATCCAACAAAGGTAGGATTAGCCCTCAACCACAATAGAAATTGCCCAATGCCCCTTCATTGCATCAGCAGTCCAAACTTCAAGCAAACCTGGGACTCAGACAACCTATATAGCCAGCTATGACTACTACATAACCCCTACAACAGTCAATAGAATACATATTCTTGCATAGGAACAGGAAGGTCAAGTGCAAAGCTCAGAGAAGGTATAAAAACTGTCACTCTCAATTCCATGTGGTCAGCTGCCCAGAATCCTGTGCTCGGTGGTTCTGTTCATCATTAAACCCTCTCTCCAATCAGCCTCCAGCCTCCATTTTGTCTCCAGTGCCTCTCCTCCATGTTGGAACTCAACCAGATGGATATTTCTTCCAATAGCATTGTCCTTTGGAAACTTGGATATCTGTAAACAATGAATTTGGAACAGGACTAATATAAACATTGCTCTGTATCTGATTGATTCTTAGGGAAATATTACCATTCTCATAGTTTTAGCAATAAAGACACCATTTTGTCATCCGGCGACTTCAGCTAGTGCAGAACGCAGCCGCGCGAGTGATCGCGGGTGCACCTCGATTCACCCGCATAACACCTATCCTCCGCGAGCTGCGCTGGCTACCTGTCGATCTCCGGATGCGCTTCAAGGTGCTATTAATCACCCATAAAGCCCTACATGGCAGTGGATCGGGATACTTGAGAGACCGCCTTCTGCCAATTACTTCCCTCCGACCTATAAGATCACATAGATTAGGCCTCCTCCGCATTCCATCGGCCAGCCAGTGTCGGCTGGCAACTACAAGGAGGAGGGCCTTCTCAGCAGTAGCCCCGACCCTTTGGAACGAGCTCCCCGTGGAGATTCGTACCCTCTCCACCGTCCAAGCCTTCCGCACAGCCTTGAAGAACTGGCTCGCCCGTCAGGCCTGGGGATAAGAATTATTACCCCGCCCGAATGATGAATGTATGGTGCTTATTATTTTATTATATGTTGTTATCTCAATGTTGTATCCCCCCCCCTCCCTGGTTTTTGTGTGAGCCGCCCTGAGTCCCCTCAGGGAAAAGGGCGGCCTACAAATACTAATAAAACCTAAAACCTAAACCTAAACCATTTTCTACTATTTCACATCCTTACAGTAGGTAACTAATAGAGGCTTTCCAGTTGCTGCATCAGCTTTCTATATCAGTCTATATCTCTAGCAGCTTAAATTCATGATTAGCAAACACAAAATTATTCACCTCCATTTTAACTTAGAACCCTTTTTGCTGTCTATTTTTTATTTTATTTATTTATTTATTAGACTTATATACCACTTCATAGGGCTTTCAGCCCTCTCTAAGCGGTTTACAATTTTTTTAGCAAATTGAGTCAGCAACTTGCCCCCACAGTCTGGGTCCTCATTTCACCCACCTCGGAAGGATGGAAGGCTGAGTCAACCTTGAGCCGATGAGATTTGAACCGCTGAACTGCAGATCACAATCAGCTAAAGTGGCCTGTAGTACTGCACCCTAACCACTGCACCACCTCGGCTCATTTGGGGCACAGATGCTGCGAATGCAGCTGGATGCCATGGCAGCCGTTCCCTTAGCCGGCAGGTCGAAGGGAGCATGTGACTCTCGGAAGGTGTGAGTTGGAAGGGGCTGTAGAGGTCATCTATCCATCCCTTTCCTATCCCTGCTTCAGGTCCGCCTCCACCTTTTCCTGGCGCCTCAGCAGCTGCTGGGCCTGGCACAGCCACTCCTCCAGGCACCTCACCTGCATGAGGTGGCTGGTCAGGGCCTTGGTGTGCTCGGTGTCCTTCTGCAGCAGCAGCTCCTTCAACTTCCCAACCTCCTGCCTCAGCCAGATCTTCTCCTGGACATCCGGCCGATGGGCCCCGCTCATCTCATCCCACAGAGTGGTGACTTCTGTCTTTGACTTCTGGAGCTCCAGCTTCAGCTGGGCCACCTCCTCTTGCAAGGTCGCCACTTCCCTCTTCTGGTCACTCTGCCGACATTGCTTCTCTTCCTGCTGGCGCAAAAGCTCCTGCAGCTCCTTCTCACTCTGGATCTTCAGCTGGAGAACCTTGCTGAGCTTCCTCTGGGCTGAGTGGCAGGCGTCCATCTCGGCCTGGTGCTGCGTCTGGGATGTTTCCAGCTGTTGCTTCAGCTGTAAAATCTGTGCCCGCAGCCCTCCGGCGTCTTCCTGGCAATGCCTGGCCAGGGGGTGCAGTTGCTCCATTGCCCGGTGCAGGTCCTGGGTGCAACTGGCCAGAGAGGCTTGAATCTCTGAGAGCTGGGGAGGGGGTGCCGGGGCTGCATGTACAAATGCGGTGGTCTCACTCCAGAGGCCGGGGGGGTCTTTTGGGCTCCCTGGGACGCAGTTCAAAAGACGCTGTCCACCAAGGAGACCCTCAGGCAGTGGGGGGTGGGCCGGGCTAGGATGCAGGTGCTGCTCTGGGGGGCCACTTGGGCTGCCTCGCCTGGCTGGACCATCTGCAGAATGTTGGTCACCTCCAGGAACTGGGTGTGAAGACCTCCCAACTCCAGCACAGCCCCGGAAAGCCTCTCCAGGCCCCTTTTGGTCTCCTGGATCTCGGCCCTGGCGCCATCCAGCTCAGTGCGCAGTGACTCCTGCTCCTGCTGGAGCTTCTGGTGGGCTTCCTTGAGGTCCTCCAGCTGGCTGCCACGTTCCCGCAGAGTGGTGAGGCTGGCCTTCAGCTCTTCCTCCGTCTCGCTCAGCTGACGGTGGGCAACCTGGTTCTCCTGCTCGAGAAACTCGCGGCAATCCGAGGCCTCCCGGAATTCCCGCTGGACACTGTCCCGTTCCTGCTGCACCCGCTCCTTCTCCTGGGCCAGCTTGACAGCTTCGTCCTGCAGCTTCTGGATGGCTGCTGTCTTCTCCTCCAGCCTCTGGGTCAGCGCCAGCTGTTCCTCCTGCAGCTGCTCCAGCTGCTCTTCCAAGGAGGCCACTTTGTCCAGAGCGGCCTGCAGTTCTCGATCCAGCCACATGTTGCTCTCCACCAGCTCATTCACCCGGCCCAGCGCTTCCACCAGTTCCACCATCGTCTCCTCCAGCTTCTGGCACACCTCTCGGTGCTGGGCGCCTTCGGTCCGGGCGGCCTCCACCTCCTCTGCCATCTTCCGGTGGGCCACGAGGCACTTGCTGATGACGCTGCGGTACTCCTGGTAGTCCAGCCGCATCCGAGCCCAGTTGGCTTTCAGGGCTGCCGCGAGCTTGTCTCCTTTGGCCACGTGGCAGCCGTATCCAGCCAACAGATCCACCTTAAGCTCCTTCGCCTCCTGCAGCAGGGCCCACAAGCATTGCCGGGACTCAGTGGTCTGCTCCAGCGTCCGGATTTTGGAGGCAGCCTCAGCCTGCACTGACTCCCGGACCAGGTTGGCCGCGTCCAGGGCCGCGTCCAGCTCCCGGGTCATGGCCTGCTGCTTCTGGCCCCACTGCTGCACCTGGGCCTTGCTCTGAGCCAGCAGCCGGCCCATCGCCTTCTGCTGCTGGCAAAGGGACCTCCGGTTGTCCTGAAGGTGCTGGAAGGAGGCGTCCACCTCTAAACCTTTAGAGGTTTTTACTTTGGTATTGATTGACACGTTTTGAATGTTAAGATTTGGTGGTTATATAATTGTAATCTGGGAATATGCTTTTTAACTTTTGTGGTTTGTTACATTGAAATGGGAGGACTTGTGTAACTGGATTTGGGAAATAACCAATACTTCTCAGAAAGAAAGTGACCTAGCTTCTTTATAACAGGGGATAGTATAGTTGATTAATTTATATAATAATTTATACAGCTGCCCATCTAGCATGCATGATTCTGGGTGATTAAAAGTTAAAAACCAAATAAAAACACAACTAAAACAATCAAAATCAAAACAACAGAAATAACATAAAATAACCCAGCAGCCAAAAACACTCATGATATCCCATGCTTAATAAACCATGACGAAAAATTGGACCTACCAGGGCCTGAGCTTAATGGCAAAACCACATTTTTAATGCTTTGTGAATGATAGTTTCTAAAGTTCAGTGATGGTGATGGTAATGATGGAGAAGCCATGCCTTCAATTGCGTTCAGTTTTTGGCAATTGTAAGGACCAGCACTCTCCACATTTTCTGAAACTGTTTCTTTCACTTGTTCTATGCTCCTGAAGATATGTGCCTTAAAGAAAAGCTTAGTTGTTCATAACAATTGCTAGCATCTCCTCAATTAGAGACATGCCTAAGTAGACTTTCTTAGCATGTAAATCCATTTTGAATTTCTCACTGAAATTTCCTTGGCTGTCCTGATCTTCCTTCAGCAGTGAAGAGTATTGATTCTCTTGGTTCTCAATAAGGGTGGAGATAGCATCCATGAATGGGTTAACATGGTCTGTGCTCTGATTGGACTGAGTCTGATTATTAATTAGTTATTGCCCTATATAACCCGCCCTTGTGAGTATTCCCACCCAGCTTTCGACTCAGTCCACTCTGGGATGGTTGTGTTATCCATTTCTTCCTTCATTAATTGATAGCAGATATTATCCAATTTCCCGATGTTCTGATGTTATCCTGGTATTTAACTGGGACTCCTATTTGAGTGAGTACACTGGCTGGAGACTTCGAATTAGTGGGCTATAAGACTATCACCCACTGGCCGCTGGCCTTTGCCCCACAGGCCCTTACCTTTGCCTTGGGGGCGGACGAGCATCTCACCCTCAGCAATTGTCCACTGCAATGACACCAGAACTTGAAAGGAGTGTGAATTCAGCAGGTCTGGCTGCGAGTCTTTCCACGCTAAAATGTGAGCCAGGACAGCTCAGCGAGGTTGCCTGACACCCCTTTTGATGCGGAGGAGAGCACAGCAGGGCACCTGGGCTGCGCCTAGCCCCTGGATATCAGCGGGTGCGCAGCGCTCACAGCTGGTCACTAACAAGGGCCTGGTCATTGCAAATGGCCTGAGAGCACAAAAGAGGGTGAAAAAAGAGTGTGGCCACCAGTCGAGCTCCCAGGAGGCAGCCAGAGCGGACCTCGCCACTACATTGCACGTATTTCAGGCCCATGGTTTTGCCATTAATGAGGCCAAGAGCCAATTCACGCCTGCCACCAGGATCCTCTACCTCCCTCACCAACTTATCAAAACTGCTAGGGAAAATAGTCTCAAGTCATCGCCATTGTACCCTGGGCTTGACTCCACACAAGGGACCTACAGTGGTTCCTACTCCCATTCCAGAGGAAAAGGACCAGTACCTCACTGGCTAGGGTGTCCCTGCCCAGGGAAGTCCGTAATTCTCTCCGCTAGTGGGAGTCCCTGGCCATAGAGAGAGGGTGCCATTTCAGAGTATTCAATAGGGTTATCATCACCATGGACACTAGTCTATATGGCTGGGGAGCACACATTGGGTCAGAGGTAGCACAGGGTCAGTGGTCCCAGGAGAAGGCGGAGATGAGCAATAACTGGTTGGAACTAAGGGCTATCAGGTTGATGTTATTGAGTTTCCAGTGCTTTGTCGAGGGTCAGCACGTGCTGATTCTCACAGATAACATTACGGCCAAGGCCCATGTGAACAGGCAGCTGACTGCCTGCCGATTGAACGGCTCACTCTTGGGGGGGGTGACCTTTCAGCCAGAGCCATAGATACCATCCAGGCCTCAACGGTTTGCATTTACAATGCAACCTGGAAAATCTTCTGCACTTGGTGCCTGCCCAAACACATTGTTCCATGTGAGTCCTCTGACCCTCAGGTCCTGTAATTCCTCCAGGAGGGGCTCGAGAAAGGGTTGTCTCTCAACACTCTCAGGAGGCCACTCTCAGCACCATACTTACCTGGGGGGGGCAGCCTCTGTCACAATATCCGACAGTAAGGTGTTTTCTGAAGGGAGCTGCCTATCTGAGGCTCCAACAGTACTCCACTTACCCTCAGGGGGTTTAGCAGAATGCGTAATCACCCTTTCCTCCAGTTCACGTAAGGGTTCTATTTCTGTAGCCATGGTAATCCTAGCATGAGGAGCCAATCCATCCCAGGTGCCACGATGAAACTCAAGGTTTCTTGGTGATCCCCCATCCACATTTTTATTGGTTCAGTTACAAAATGGGCAGGGGCACCCCCAGCTTCTGAGCCATCTAATTGGCAAAAGGCAATGGGCACTTTCATAGTCTTCAGTCTTAAACCCATTTTCTCCACCACTTCCGGGCTATTTACGCAACGGGTGCATCCAGAGTCTAAGAGGGCAAGCATTTTCCCTTGGGCTCCAATAGAGGGCACTTTAGGTTCTACTGGAATGGTCATGGGGTCTGATCGGGGACTTACCAAATAGTTGTCATCAGAGTCAGTTTCACTTTCTCCGGAAAGAAAGCAGGACTCTTCTCCCTCCTGAGTGGGAGGGAAATCCTCAACAGTTTCCACCCCTTTCAAGGCGGTTTCTTTGCGTTTTCCTGGCAGGTGGTCTGGCTTCTTCTCTCCAGCAGTGGCGGGCTTCAGGCCAAGTTTTGCATAGCAGCTTGCCGCTCGGTGCCCCTCCTTCCTGCATTGGAAACAAGCAGTAAACCGGGGCTTGTTTGCAGACCATTCCTTTCCTCCCCTCAGAGCTCCTTTGGGGTGGGTGGGAGGGGGATTCTTGACTTTGTCGCTGCCTCCTCGGAATTTATTCCTGGTTAGGTCAATTTCCACATCTGCTGCTGAATGAAAGCTTATAATAAAAAATTAAGTCAGGGCTTCTGGTGCCCATGTCGCCTGAAGAAGCTTATTTTCTTTAGCAGCTCCAGTCCCGAGATCGCATTACGCTGTCTGGACAGCATTCATCAGTTGTCTGACAGATTGATTACCTCTTCTTCGGGCAAAGAAGAAGGGGGACAGTAGCTGAGTTTGGGAAGAGCTCCATTAACCCCCCAAGGAGATAATTCTGGGGTGTGGAAGGTGTGAGCCCCCCTGCAACTCAGCGAACTCCGCGCCCGGGATTCATTCTGCTTTTCTGCAGAAACCAAGGCACATGTTCACCCCTGCTCAATGTTTGATTTACACCTGAATCCAAAACAGGCAGAGCAATACAGGAGAACTTACAACTGTATGTACTAAAACTAATGAGACAGAAGATAAAATGGCGCCGAAGAGTCCTGAAGGCGGGGTTGTTCTGTAATGTTACAAACTACCACAGAGCTTAAAATCATTTAAAACAGCAGTGATTTATTAGCAAGCTACAGAAATGGCTTCAAAGCAAACCAAAACAACTAGGCCTTCCAAAAGTGCTGGGAGTTTCCCCGCCCTGACAAGTAAATTACAGTCATTGCTACCCCCCCCTCCTCCTGCTGGAGAACCTTTAAATCAAGAAGTACTAGAAAGAGTTTTAAATGATGCTTTAAAAGACCATGCAGCCACGTTAGAACTTAAAATACAGGAGAAGGTTTCTGCTGCTTTTAAGGAGATCTCGGAAGTGGTTAGGGGGTTAGTTCAGATTCACAACCAAGAAATTAGAGAAGATATTTTAGATGCTTTTAAATGCTTATCTGGCTATGTATCTGTTTTGGAAGAAAAAGTGGAAGAAGTTAATGAGTCCAATATTAATTTGGTAACTAAAATGGACGTGGTCCAAGGCAAGGTTTATGATGCAGAAAATGAAATCACAATGCTGCAGTACAGACAGATGGAATTTGCTCTGAGAATAAGGGGCCTTAAAGAGAAAAATCAAGAAAACCTGAAGGAGATTCTTTCAGAAGCCTTTGATCAATTGTTGGGCCGGTCAAGAGGGGACTTTGACTGGCAAATAGACAAGATATATTGTGTTAATTTATGGATTGCCAGACAGAAACAACTCCCAAGAGACATTGTAGTGTATTGTGCCACAAGGGACATGAGGAATTTGATATTACAAGAGTCTTATAAAACCAAGTTGCAGATTGCGGGCCAGGAGGTGATAGTTTTGAAGGAAATCCCACCCAAAATGCTGAGATCTAGAAAAGACTATGCATTCCTAGTGGATGAACTCAAAAACTGTCAGTTACAGTTCAGATGGGAAGCTCCAACTGGATTAGTGGTCAACTACCTGGGACAAAGATATCGTCTCAACTCAGTTTGGAAGGCCAGAGATTTTTACAGCAATGTAGTAAAGGCTGGACACCCCCCGCCTCCAGAATCCAGAGAAAGGGAGCAAGAAGGACAGACCAGACAGCAAGATACTCAAGGATCATTGGAAGTGGCCCAAGTTTGGACCCCTCTGGCGGAATTAGAAGGATCCAAGGAGCAAAGACAAACCCGAGTGGTTACCAGACGTATGGAACAAGAACTAAAGAAGCAACAAGCTCAGACAACAGCTCAAGAAGCCACAGATACTAGCTCAGAAGCGGTGGGAAGAGCCAGGCCGAAAAAGAAACTACAGGATTTCCAGATGGCTCTTTAAAAGCTTCAGGGAGCTAAAGATGATAATTAAATTCTTAAGTTGGAGCGTCAATGGCTTAAATTCACCACAGAAAAGGAAAATAATAAACCATTATTTGAAACAGTTCAAGAATGATATAATTTGCCTGCAAGAAACACATATTAGAACAAATGACCAGAAATATTTGATGAATGCAAGACTTGGACAACATTTTGTAGCCCCTGTCTCAGAGAAGAAAAATGGTATAGTTATATACCTAAGAAAGGATATGAAAGCTGAACTAATTGAAGCAGACTCTCAAGGAAGATATATTGCAATAGAACTATTATTAGAAGGGAAAAAGCTACTCTTAATGGGAGCATACGCCCCCAATCAACAACAAGACAAATTCTACAAGATGCTCCATACCAAGTTAATACAATGGAACTGTAGATCCTGCATATTAATGGGTGATTGGAATGGAGTTTTGGATACCAAGAAAGACAAGGGTCTTTTGCAAAATATCCAAACATGTGTGAAATTACCTGTCTTTCTTCGATATGATGGATGATTTGGAGCTAAGAGATATCTGGTGAGAAAGAAATGCTAAAGAACAGAGCTTTACATTCTTTTCTGATAGACATCAATCTTTTTCTAGGATTGACTTTATACTAACTACAAATGATTTGCTTTCTAAGGTAAAGAAGACGAAGATATGTTCCAGAGCCTTAACCGGTTTGGATGGAATTGGAATATGGGAAGGAATCTAGAAGGTGTTGGGGGTTAAATGAAAATTTATTTAGATATGAGAAAAATGTCAATGAATGTAAAAAATTGTTGAGAGAATATTTTGTTTTTAATATGAACAAGGGTACATCTATGGAAATGGTTTGGGATGCAAGCAAAGCGTATATGAGAGGAGTCCTAATAAATTTAAATAAGTTACATAGACGTAGACAGAGGGAAAAAAGAAAGGAACTAGAGGAAGAGATTAAGAAGAAAGAACAGTAGTTAATATCAAACCCAGGAGAGAAGAAGATAAAAGAGGCAATTACCCTATTATGAGCGCAATTTAATATGCTGATGTCAGATCAGGTGGCTACTAATTTGTTATATGCTAAACATAATACTTTTTGCAATGCAAATAAACCAGGTAGATGGTTAGCATATATGACCAAGAAGAAACAAAAATCTCGTAATATACAAAAAATATAAAGGTAAAGAAGTTTATCAACAGGATATGATCCAAAAGGCCTTCCTTGAATTTTTTACAGGATTGTACATGGTGATAAAATACAAGGCTTAGATATAGATAGATACTTGGACAAAGAAAAAATACCTATAGTTAAGGATGAGCAAAGGGAGAGATTGAATGAACCAATAACTTCGGGGAAAATCTTCCAGGTAATTAAACAGTTAAAGGCTGGGAATGCACTGGGCACAGATGGCTTGACAGCGGTTTACTATAAAAATTTACAATTAGAAATGGTAGAACCTCTTAAGAAATTATTTAACAGAATCCAAATGGAAGGAAAGGTACCTCCATCTCGGAGAACAGTTTTTATATCCTTGATACCCAAAGAAGATCAAGATCTTAGTCAGCCAAAAAATTATAGGCCTATATCATTACTCAATACAGATTATAAAATTTTTGCCAAAATACTAGCGAATAGGTTGATGTTGGTTACTCAGCAACTGATTCACAATGATCAAACTGGTTTTATACAAGGGAGACAAATGAGAAGTAATGTAAGACAAATTGTTAATATATTGGAGTATTTGGGAAAGAATAACCAAGTCCCCGCAGCACTTATATTTCTAGATGCAGAGAAAGCATTTGATCGAGTGAATTGGCAATTTTTAATGAAAACAATGCAAAAGATGCAAATGTTTTCTACAATCAATCAATGCAATATATCAGGAACAAACAGCACAAATTATAGTCAATGGAAGTTTAACAGAATCTTTTAAAATCGAGAAAGGTACAAGACAGGGTTGCCCCCTATCGGCATTATTGTTTATTATAACCCTGGAGTTATTGCTGAATAAAAAATGGGGGTCAGATGATTTACAGGGAATTAAGATTAGGCATCACGAATATAGATTACGAGCATTTGCGGACGACTTGGTTATAACTTTAACCCAAGGGAAATCTACTAAGGTCTTAATAAATATAATTAATCAATATGGCCAAGTATCTGGATTTAAAATAAATCTAGGGAAAACAAAGATGTTAGTTAAAAATATGAACACTAATCAAAGGGAAGAATTAGAAAGAATAACAGGATGTGAGATAGTTAAAAAAATTAAATATTTAGGAGTTTATGTTACAACTTCAAATGGAAACTATATAAGTATAGTTATGAACCATTATGGCATAGAATACAGGTAGAAATGAAAAATTGGGAAAAACTACAATTGTCTTTGTTGGGAAGGATAGCAGCAGTGAAAATGAATGTCTTGCCTAAGTTTTTATTTCTTTTTCAAATGATACCAATACTTTAAAAAGATGCAAACTTGCTTGAATGGCAGAAGGGTATTAACAAATTCGTTTGGGCAGGAAAAAAACTGAGAATAAAACTTAAAATAATGCAAGATGTACATGAGAGAGGAGGCTTGAAAATACCAAATTTAAAACTATTCTATGAAGCAGTAGTTTTATCACTAATTAGTGATTGGATTAATTCAACAGAGGATAGATTACTGAATATCGAGGGGCATGATTTGATATACGGTTGGCATGCTTATTTGATATACGACAAGAAGGTGGATAAGACTTTAAAAAGTCATATTTGGTATTTGGTATTTGTTTATTTGCATGCTGCCCTTTTCCCTGGGGGGACTCAGGGCGGCTCACAATCCAAGGGGGGGAAGACAAACTTTTACATATAAGACAATACATGATTAAAACACAACATTCATACCATTTGGGCGGGTTACAATCTTTAGCCCCAGGCCTGACGGGATAGCCAGATTCTAAGGGCTGTGTGGAAGGTCTGGAGGGTGGTGAGGGTACGAATCTCCACGGGGAGATCGTTCCATTGGGTCGGGGCTACCACTGAGAAGGCTCTCCTCCGTATGGTGGCCAGTTGGCATTGGCCAGCGGATGGAACTCGGAGGAGGCCTAAACAATGAGATCTGATGGGTCGTGTGGAGGTGATCGGCAGTAGGCGGTCTCTCAAGTACCCAGACCCACTACCATGGAGGGCTTTATAGGTGGCGAGTAGCACCTTGAAGCGTATCCGGAGATCGACAGGTAGCCAGTGCAGCTCGCGGAGGATAGGTATTATGTGGGTGAAGCGAGGTGCACCCACAATCGCTCGCGCGGCTGCATTTTGGACTAGCTGAAGTCGCCGAATACTCCTCAAGGGCAGCCCCATGTAGAGCACATTGCAGTACTCCAGCCTAGAGGTCACAAGGGCACGAGTGACTGTTGTGAGAGCCTCCCGGTTCAGGTAGTGGCGCAACTGGTGCACCAGGCGAACCTGGGCAAATGCCCCCCTGGTCACAGCTGATAAATGGTGTTCGAAAGTCAGCTGTGGATCCAGGAGGACTCCCAAGTTGCGGACCCTGTCTGAGGGGTATAATATTTGACCCCCCAGCCTGAGAGATGGAATATTTGCCAAATTAGTGGGAGGGAAACACAACAGCCACTCGGTCTTATCCGGGTTGAGCACGAGTTTGTTGGCCCTCATCCAGTCCCTAACGGCTTCGAGTCCCTGGTTCATCACGTCTACCGCTTCATTGAGTTGGCACGGGGCGGACAGATACAGCTGGGTATCGTCCGCATACTGATGGTAGTTTATCCCGTGCCGCCGAATGATCTCGCCCAGCGGTTTCATGTAGATGTTGAAAAGTAGGGGAGACAAGACCGAACCCTGCGGCACCCCATATGTTAGGGGCCTAGGGTTCGATCTCTGCCCCCCAACTAACACCGACTGCGACCTGTCCGAGAGGTAAGAGGAGAACCACTGCAAAACAGTGCCTCCCACCCCCACCTCTCGCAGTCGTCGCAGAAGGATACCATGGTCGATGGTATCAAAAGCCGCTGAGAGGTCAAGGAGAACCAGAATGGAGGCATGGCCTCGATCCCTGGCTCTCCAGAGGTCATCGGTCAATGCGACCAAAGCGGTTTCTGTGCTGTAGCCAGGTCTGAAGCCGGACTGGAATGGGTCAAGATAGCTATATATTAAGGAATGCTTTATTGCGTGTCTGGAAGAAATACCAACATAAATTAAATGATAAGATACCTATGTGGGCAATTCCCCGACATGCAATAGAGAACATAAGAATAGCACAAAAACAGGACATAACCACATATAGACAGCTTCTTACTATAGAAAGAGGTGTATTACAGCTAAAACCCTTGAATGTACTAAAAGAGGAAAAGGTAATCCAAACATGGTTTCAGTATCGACAGTTACAGGCCAGATGGAAAAAAGATCAGAAAATTGGTATTACGCAAGATGAGGACAATCTATTAAAACAAATTAGGGATCAAAGTCAAATGCATATAAAAAGGTTATATAATGTATTAATAGAAATGGATTCTGAAACAGAATTAGTTAAAGACTGTATGATAAAGTGGACACAAAATTTTGAAGAACCAATAATGCTGGGTACATGGGAAAAGATATGGGTAAGAAATGTAAAATTCACACAAGCCCAAAACCTGAGAGAGAACTTCTACAAGATGTTTTATAGATGGCACTTAGATCCTAAAAAATTGGCTTGCATGTATCCGAATTTACAACCTAAATGCTGGAGATATGATTGTGTTGATGCTACATATTACCATATATGGTGGACTTGCAAAAAGGTTAAAGCATTTTGGATAAAAATATGGTGGATTATGCAAAATATTTTTAAAAAGAGGATAAAGTTTACCCCTCAGTTATTCTTGCTAGGTATAACTACTGATTGTACTGTTATAGAGACTAAATTGATTTTGAACCTAACAGTGGCAGCAAGACTGTTGGTGGCGCAATACTGGCAGAAGGAAGATTTGCTTACTATTCAAGAATGGACATTAAAAGTAGCAAACTTAGCAGAGATGGATAAAATATCAGCATATCTCAAAGATCACTCAGAGGAGAAATATAAATTGGAGTGGAGAAGATGGATTGATTATATTCAAAATAAATATGGGACTAAGAAACTCCAGATAGCCTATGATTGAAGAAGCAAGTAATGACATAATTTGTTTAGAGTTAGCCTAACAAAAGAGGAGTTAAAGTACAAGTGAGGATGATGCTAAAGTTTTTTTAGTTTACTTTATAATATGATTGTTAAAGATTTATACCCTGTATTTGCTCTGGGAAAATACAGGGAAGTCAGGGGGGGAGGTTAGGGGGGAAATGGGTTCGGGTGGGGAGGGTGGGGAAGGGGAGGTAAATATTTGTAAAAGTTTTTAAAATTTTCAATAAAAAAATAAAATAAAAAATTAAGTCAAATTTAGTTGAATTTAAAGCATTATGTATAAAATGAAATGATAATGGATACAGTTAAATAATTGATTGATAATTATAATAATGTGTGTGTGTGTCTATGTATATACACACACATACATACATACATATGTATATTGGTTTGATAAGAGGAAATTTGATACAAATTGCAAACGGTGACTACGAAAGGAGGTTTAGAAACTCTGTTATTATATATATATATATATATATATATATATATATATATATATATATATATATATATATATATATATATATATATATATATATATATATATATATATATATATATATATATATTTTGCCTGGGAGGCAATAGAGCACAGGTTCGATTCCCAAAAACTTGGGTATGGCTAGCTGATGAGAGCTAAATAGCTTGAAATAGATCTATACTAGTCTCCCTTTATTTATTTATCAGCATAAATATAACAAATGTAACAAAAAAGGCAACAGTAAAAAATATTGGGTTTCTGTCTGGATGGACTCTTGTGACGAGCCTAATGACAGAGAGTGGAAGTGTGACCTTCCTCCCATACTTGGGCATACCAGGGGTTGTGACTTTAAGTATATACCTCCCACCCTGGCTGGCTGATAAAGGAGTCGTTCTCTGTAGCTCAAATGGTTAACTCCCTGCCTGGGAGGCAATAGAGCACAGGTTCGATTCCCAAAAACTTGGGTATGGCTAGCTGATGAGAGCTAAATAGCTTGAAATAGATCTATACTAGTCTCCCTTTATTTATTTATCAGCATAAATATAACATACATACATACATACATACATACATACATACATACATACATACATACATACATATATATATATATATATATATATATATAAAATCAATTTTTATTTAGAACATGTTATAAAGATGTAATGTTACTGGATGATATTAGGAAGAGCTAATGGAATGCCATTATGTGGTTTTGCTTTAAATCTGGAATATTTTATATAAAAGGACATAAAAACAATTATAGTCATATGAAGGTTGAGGTATGATGATAGTAATGATTTAAAATATATGATTTGATATGAATTGTAGGTGATGAGTGTGGAAGGGATGCACAAAAGTTTTTGTAACCAATCGACACACTTTCTACAACTTGTAATGGAAGATGGTTTTGTCTTTTTGTGTGTGTTTTGTCTGTTTGTGTTTTTCAAAAATAAAAAAATATTTATAAAAAAATTTTACATCGGCAGATATACGCCAGACAAAGACGTATTTGTTTTTTTCAAAACGTCCTCCTTGGGTAAGAAGGTCTTGGTGGCCACCATAGGTAGGTGGGTATGTAAATGCATTGCAGCAGCGTATGATTCTCGTCAAGAGTCGGTATCAGAGGGCATCACCATCCACTCCACAAGGAGTTCAGCCATCACCATGGCATGGGCCACACAAGCATCCCTGGATGAGATTTTCAAGGCTGCGGCTTGGGCTTCTTCCTCTCCCTTTATTAGAAATTACAAGTTAGATAAGTTTGCATTGGCTGATGCTGCATTTGGTTGCAGAGTCTTGCAGGCTGTTGGGTCTGATGGACTACACTCGGAACAGTCTGGAGCCCACCCTTGAAAACAGCCAGGCTTGGGTATGTCCCATTCATGGATGCTATCTCCACCCTTATTGAGAAACGGCATTGGTACCTACCTGATACACCTCTTCTAATACGGTGGAGATGGCATCTGGCCCACCCATATTGGGAGACTGTCCCATCTCTACGGTTACTTTTCCTCCAAAGGGCAATTTGCCTGCTATGGATGTTTGTAGGTCACTGGTTTATAAAGGTTGAGTTCTGAGTAAAATATGGTTTGGATAACTCATTGAGTGTCTTATTTCCTTCGCCGAAAGCTGGGTGGAGACACTCACAAGGCGGGTTATATAGGGCAATAACTAATTAATAATCAGACTCAATCCAATCAGAGCATGGACTGTGGATGCTATCTCCACCTTATTAGAAGAAGCCTATCAGGTAGGCACCCATGCCCCATTTCTCAAAGCTTTAAAAATCATTGATTATTTTTTAGTACTGAATGTGATTTTTTTCCCCTTACAAATTGGGTAAGTGGATAATATGCAGAAGGTAGCAGGGTACTGCTTATTTGTACTGCCATTCTGCACCTGCAGTTATTGCTGATGCCTCAGATGAAAATGCCTCTTGGAGCTAGAAACACACCCTCCACATACCACACAAACTTTTCTAGGACAAATCTTTGGAAGAAGGCTGGAATTACAGTATTATAGTGCTGTATAAGCCAACCAACTTTGCATTTCCTAAGATAACATCAGGATTTTCTTTCTTTCTTTCTTTCTTTCTTTCTTTCTTTCTTTCTTTCTTTCTTTCTTTCTTTCTTTCTTTCTTTCTTTCTTTCTTCCTCCTCCTCCTCCTCCTCCTCCTCCTCCTCCTCCTTCTTCTTCTTCTTTTCCTTCTTCTTCTCCTCCTCCTCCTCCTCCTCCTCCATCATCACCATCATCATCTTATGATTTCCTATTAGAGGATCTATTTTATTTAGTGTTAGTACTACTGACCAATAAGCAGTATATCCTCCTTAATCCTGAAATAAAAACTGACTGAAATTTTCCATTGAGTAAAACAATAGAAACATGTACAAAAAAAGCTGCTTTTGAGACATTATTTCCAAAAAAGATTTACTGGGTTTTCCTAAATAGCACATTCCCTAGGGCTCCTCTTGTAATTAATTGAACCCATTGGATATGCGAAACAATCTTGCTGCTTTTTAACTTTAGCTTCTGAACAAATGTAGATTGATTCTTTTTGTATGGTGTAGTTTTCCTAGTATATCTATGTTAGGTGCTAATTTTTTTTCTCTTCTACATGCATGAATTACATGACCCAAGGTTGGGCAAAGTTTTCCTTAGCTTGATTAAACATTAGCTGTGCATTCAGGAGGACCACAAAGTCATAGACCTGTTATGGCGAACCTACAGCATGCGTGCCAGAGGTAGCACATAGAGCCCTCTCTGTGAGCATGCGCGCCATTGCCAACTGCTCTTCTGAGTTCCATCGCATGCATGCGTGCTGGCACACAGAAGAGAGCATCTGTCCGGCGTGCATGTGTGTGACAAAATCCAAAAGTGCAGCTGGCTCCCATGCACCTGTGCACCAACCAGTTGCTCTCTTCCGGGTTCTGGTGTTCCAGTGGGCACATGCTCCAGTTTCATCACTTAGTGCCAAAAAGATTAACCATCACTGTCAAATCTATTCCTGCAACAGAAGTGTGAATCCATCCATAGCTGGGATAAGAACTAATATTTTACCAAATAATTTATGAAGAAATGGCACCTCTAATTTGCCAGGATTCTAGCTGTCCAGAGTTGTCCTTAATTTAATAAATTTATTTATTGGCCACCAATTTTTCCACAGGATAACTCTGGGAAGCTAAAAATTAATTTAAGCCTCAGCCTACTTTGTCTTACCCAGGTTCCTAAAAAGACATTCTCCAAGATGCATTGTGAAAATTAATTCTAAAACTCCGATTGCCCACTCTTACCATACCTCTTACCAATATTTCTTGTTGATAAGCATTCTTTGTTCTTGCCAAACAAACCTCCCCAATTACAGTCTTCCTGATTTACTTTCAAGTATGTGCCATGACCTTGCTTTAGCAGCCAGCCCATTACAGCTGTTTGTCTAGAACCAAGTTAAGAGAAATTGATTAATAGTGCTAGTTAAAAAGCACAGACCTGCCATGTCTTAAATCTTCTTCAAGTGCTCTCTCCATCCAACATCACTGACCTGAGATGAAATAGCAGCCTAGATACAACCAAATTTTTATTGTAACTAGCACTGTCAATCAATGTTTTTTATGAGCATATCCTTCCTTGGGACTTTTTTCTGCTTTATTTCACCATCCTCCATAATTGTAGTGTTAAACTTTATTAAGCCATTTTTTAAAAATAAGGCCTTTGATAATCCCATAAAATTTAATAGGAGGCTTCTGAGAGCTATTCAAAGCCTTCAGTAGACCTTGAATAAAAATCATAACAAGATAACTTTAGAAATATTGTTCTTTTGCAGAACAGCAGGGCATACAAAATACAGTGCACAGAAACAGTGTTTCTGTTGTACAATTCTATGTACCTTTTATTCTGCCTGAATTCTCACTGAAATTTAGTAGAAATCCAACATGTAAGTTTTTCAGGAGATATAAGAAGATACTGTGAACAAACCTGGTACTCAATCTCCAGAACATACTTGCCTTAAGAATAAAAGTTACTGAATTCAGCAAGTTTTATTCTTTTTTAAATATTTTTTTTATTTTCAAACACACACAAACATACAACACATATAACATAAAAGCCTCTTCAACTACATATAGTGTGTCAATTGGTTACAAGGTCTTTCTGCGTCCTTTCCATAATCAACACTTGAATTTTATCAAAATTCACATATTGTCAATGAATATATCTTTGTATACATTGTTATTTTGATTCCTTTGTTTAATTATCATTATTGTCTCTCCATTTTAGACAAGGTATTCTAAATATATAACCATTAATATTATAATGATTCATTATATCATCTTCAATATATCCAATAATAAAGAGTTTTTTTTAATCCTATTCTAAATCATTCTATTATTTTATTTCTCTCTGTAGACTCCAAGCTTCGGAAGAAGAAGAAAAATGTTTAAAATTATGCTTTGACCAAGCCTTACGAGAGAAACTTTTAATCCATGAATACAAAAAATGGAAAAAGTATCGAGGAAGAAGGAAAAAAAGAGACCAGTCCTGTTTAAAAGTAAGAGGCATTTGTAAAAAGTCCATTCATAGAAAACAAACAAAGTTAAAATAGAAAAGATAACACAATAGTTTTAAACCAGGGTTAATTCACCATTTATTTTCTTCTGTCTTCAATTTTATTTTAAACTCCAAGTCTTTTGGGTTTTCCCTTCTCTAATACTAAAAACGTTTCTCACCATTTTGACACACTGTCTCTTCTGTACTGCTTCTGTTTCAGGGGCTTGTCTCAACCTTCTGCAGCCATTTTGGCTGCTTCTCTTGTAGCTGGCAAAAAAGAGCTTTCTCCTGGATCAATCAGGAACTTTGTGATGTCCCTGAGATCAGCAGGACATGCTCTTCTCTATCATTGTTCCTTCAGAACAGTTTAGGTCCAAAAGGACCGTCCAGGAACAGAGATATCGACAGCAATCCTGGAGCCCCAATATTGCATGTCGTGTTCTTGTGACGTCCCACCCTGCCTCTCCAGCAAGTTTTATTCTGATACAAAACATAGAATCCTCTAAAAAATTATACTTTTGTTTTCTAATTAACCCCCCCCTCAAATTGTGTTCCAATTTGCAGTGGCTGAAGGAATAAATATATATGATGAATTTTCAATGGTAAGGTCTGTACAGGGTCAGCAGGGAATAGCAACAATAAGAGAAATTTGGAATACTCCAATATTGTTTGTCTTTCAAAAAGACCTGGATTTCCCAGGCAATGCACCAGATGTGGAATGGGACTTTTTGGCTCCTACTCTTGGCCGTGCCTGCTTCTCCACAGGGTTTTGCCTCCAACCATTCACCACTAGCTTTTCTTCTCAGTTGACATGCCCCTAGCTGTTCGCCCTGGCCAATGGGCCACAGGCCCTCCATCCCACACGCTTCGGCATGGCGCATTCGATGCCACACTGTTCATCTCAGGCTTTTGGCAGCCCAGGTCAGTTACCGCCAGCCAATCGGCTAGCTGCCAATGCTGGCAGCCCAGTGGTGGGTTGCCAATTTTTTACTACTGGTTTGAGCATGCTCATGCATGTGCAGAAGCAGCAGGACGGAGTCTCCTGCTGCCGCTACTACCAGTTTGCCTGATCTGGGCTGAACCAGGAACAACCCACCTCTGTGGCAGCCATAAGACATGGTGCGATCAATATCAGGGGTGGGGTTGGGGGAGGTGCTGCAGTCAAATGGTCTCAGGTGCTTGTTAGGAGAAGGAAGGGGAGAGGATGGAAGCTCCTAGACACCATATGTTGTTCCTGTATTCATTATTTTGTTTGCTTGGGACTCTGAAATTGCTTTTTGTGCATTTTTTTTCAAATAAAAGTATGCTATTGGTTTTTTTAATGCTGTTCTGAATCATGCCTATACAAACTGCTTTAACAAACAAAAAATAATAATAAATACGGACATAATCTATTTGTGATAATATATCCTTTTCCAGAGCTATATTGTATTTATAAAAAATGGCAACTAAGGAGATTGAATGCTTGAAGCAAAATCTGTCACTCATCCATTCACTTATAAAAATCATCAACTGACAATTTTGTGACATGCATTATTCTTACTCTGCACATTATTTGGCTTGTACAAATGCTTTGGACATATTGAGACCTAAGGGTTAAGAGAAAGTTGAGAAATGATGATAAGAGTCATGTAGTAATTTAATTAATTTATAATCAAAATAAAAAGTACTATCAAAAATGTTGCATTGGAAGCTGAATTTGTGTCATGAAATTGCAAAGCTGGAAGGAATCTGCAGGCTACATAATGCCAATTCTAAAACTGATCTAGACTTTATCCCACCTTTTTCAATGGTGTCACTTGATTAAGGTACATGGAACTTTGGAGTCTTTTGATACTTATTTGGGAGTAGGTTCAGTGACTTTATGGATAACCCAGAGTCTCATGTGTACTTAGGTTTTCTATTCATCGAGCAGTGCAGTTTAACAAAATAAAAATAAGCAAAACCAAAAGAATGGAACAAAATGTGTTATATAGAGTATAGGAGAGACTGACTGACTTCCTAGTAATGCCACTTACATCTTTGAGGACACAGTCAAAAGTCTTAGAATTTCCAAAGGGCTATATAGGGTGATATTTCTGATCCTGCATTTTCCTGTTGAGATTGCTTATTAACATCAGCAGAAAACTGAAAAAGTACAATATATACAGTATATGCATACATATGCAAAACACACATACAGGTCAAACTGAAGAATAGATGTCATATAATATTCACTAAAATATAGTATATTTCATTGATTTGTTCTATGCTGTCTTGTGATGGTTTACAGAATATTATAGGATATTGCTGTAGATTTTCAATACATTATATTATATGCATTATATCCATCTATTTATCAATGAATTTATTCCAGTAGTGATTAACATATTTTAGTTCCTTGTAAGCTGCTTTTAAAGCATAGCAATTCTTTCCAGAAGCAGAAAAAGATGACCTGAATATCTTCTATGTGCCTGAAAATAATGAAATTCTGATTCTGATTTTTTTTTTACTATCACATAGTGGCTGACAGATAGAAGGGTGTCCCCAGTGCCAGATTTTTTCTCCTGCAGATAGCTATTTGACCACTACCTAAAAGGTGATTGCCTAAACCCACATCTTTAAATAATAACAAGTTGAAAGAGGGTTGTTTCATAGGCTTTATTGAGATACAAACAACCATGCTTTAAAAACAAATTACAGTTATTTTTGAAAGCAAAGCATGTGAAATTTACGATTAAAAATATTTTGCATTAAAAAAATATTGGTAGCTTATGCCACTGCCACTTCCAGAATGGACTGTAGGAAAAAAAAACACAAAATATTAAAGTGGCCATTTCTTTTTCACAAAGTGTTTCTTTTCAAAAGTTTTATAAAATGCATTTCTTTAGGTTTAATCTAATAGGAATTAGATTAGGAATGACACTACTGTCCTTTCATGATGCTGTTTCCACTTTCTCTTCTCTGTACAGTAGTCTCTCTCTGTCTCTTTCTCAGATTAAGAAGAAAAGAATATTTACATTTATAATGCAAAGCATATAGAAAAATATCCCATGTATTCTTTCCCTGGAAATTTTAGAATTGTAAAGAATCAAAGCAGATAAAGCAGTTCAAAGCAGTTCAAATGTCTAGCATTTTATCAAACAATATTATTTAGAGAGAGATAATTTCATTTACATAATACCAAATAGTGGAATTTTGTGGCATAGACACAATCTCTGTCTGTCTTTTTCTCTCTTGATAAGATCTCTGATTTTAATTACTTCCTGCTAATATCTCTGAATTTTTGTATTTTCAACACTGGGAAGAAAATCTTCTGAAATACCTGGAATATTTCTGTATCCAGAAATAACACATTGGAAATCAAAAATTCTCCAATAAATGTCCTCTCTTGGTTGTATGATTACTGTTGATTATTGGACAAAGCAGCAGGAATAAACATCTTAAAGGTCAATCAATGCTGTAAATAACTGTTATAATATTGTTACCCCAACATTTTAAGGAGCAATTTCCATTAATTTTGCTGGAATATAATTTCATATGAATGCATTGGGATAACAATTCTCTTATTTTCTGTATATTCTGCATGTTGATATAATTTCAAGTATCAAGTTAAAAAAACAAACAAAAGCAGAACGTTCAGTATCAATAATACCAGAAGGCTGTCCTTTACCAAATATCAAAAGTAATAGGCTATATTATAATAAATTCCATATATTAAAAGATGGAAAAGAATTATACAAATATTGTTCATCATTTTATATACACAGATTAACACTAAAATATGTATACAAATTGTGTCATTTATTTATTAATTTGTCTATTGTGCCAATTAATTGGATTATATTTGTTCAATTGGTATACAAACTGCTTTCATAGATGACAGTATTTACAATGCTCAATCTACTGATATGCATTTGTATAATTCCTGTATAACTGATATTATTCCTGCAGAGCATCCATTTGGGACAGAAATGCAAGTCAGTGGTTTGGAAGCTAAACAAACACTACAAATACTTTATAGACCTATTTTAATCTCTACATAAAGCTAATGCATTTTAATGATCTCATAATTCCACAGGATCATTTTGAATTCAGTTTCTAATTCTTTCTAATTCCTGGTGAAATACTTATGAGTTCTGGGCCAGAATATACATCCTGTTCTTAGTTAGCAAATTGAATTGTTATATAGCAAATAGCTTACCCACATGTATACCTACATGTCGTCTACACAGTTTTTCCTTAGTGAATCTGGTCAGAGAAGTTGACTTTCTTTTTCTAAATCGTGCACTACAGTGCTGTTGATATTGCCTAATGCTGATGATGGTGCCTAGTTGAGAAATAAAACATCTGCAAGCACAGAGAACATCAAGGACTCCAAAGTTCAACCTTGAGCTACAGATATTTTCTTCCATTGGAATTATATAAATTTTATCAAACAATTATACAATTCCCTCTATTTTTATAGTACAGTTCTGTACTTTTAAAATTATCTTTATATTCTGCTTTTTCTTTGGAACAATTATATAACATATACATGTTTCCCTGAAAATAAGACAGGGTCTTATTTTCTTTTGACACCCAAAATAAGCACTGAACTTATTTTTGGGGAGGTCTTATTATTTTTGAGGTGCAGAAGGTGGCAAGTGTGGTCATATTATGGCTGCTGCTGTGTTGCAATATTTTTAGGGAGGGCTTATTTTAGCACATGTTCAAAAGCCCAACTGGGCTTTATTATCCGGGTAGATCTTATTTCCAGGGAAATTTTCATTTTCTCCAAGCAACTTTGAAATAGATTGAGCTAAAGGTTGCTCAGAAAACCTTTGTTGGCTAAAGATGGACTGGGTCTTTCTGGTACAGTCTTATTAAACACCGTTTAATAAAAATGGCTGTCATATTATCATTCCCCTGGACCCTTATTAATACTGAAGCCTATCTTAAAAAGAGATGAGCATTTTTTGCCATTCACTGACTGATGTTGCTCTACATACTTCCTTCTTTAAAGGAGAAGTCTAGTCTAGTCATGCCCAATCACAATTAAATGTTCCCTTACATTTATAATGAGAACCTATGAAAGTTGTAATAACTATTTTTCTATTTATGAATTTATAACAAGAATGTCTTCTTGACAATGTCCTCAGTTCTAACATCCAAATATCCATTTTTATGTAAAAAGAAATGTATTTTAATGTATAGTAGCTATATGATTGTTTTTTAAAAAGACTTATTTTAAAAAATCTGATGCCAGATAAAAAGTGGATTATAAAGAATATGAAAAGATAATATGAATCTTAAAGAGAAAGAAATACACTTAACAGCAACTGAAGATTCTATATCTGCAGCGTTGTCCCTTGGCAGCATGATAGATACTATAGATCACACTATTGATACACAATTTAAACATGGTTGAGAAGAACAATCAAAAGACAATTGTTACTTTTTCTAACATAGTTTCTCACAGAGAAATATAAATCATAGAAAATTAGAGCATGTTAACAACTATTGACATTGAAGAGGTAGGTAATAGTTTTTCTTTTATTATCTAAGTCCCAAAAATGAAATCATTGTTCAGAAATGCAAAATATCTTGCACTTAGGATGACTTCATATGTAACCACAATTTACACAAACCTTTTGCTTGGGAATCAGTATTAGTTTTCAAAGGAAAAATCATTATATGTAGCAATCCAAAGTGGTTTTACATTGTATATCTCCCTGCTATATAAGAAAATAAGTTGTATACTTGACTTCATGCATATAGAATGCATAAAAATGATTTGCAGGAATTGTGACTAATTCCTGCAAATCAGAGCAGGAAACGTATATACAGTTCATTGCATGTATCTAGTACATATGCATACTGGCAATTAAACAAGAATTAGCTCACACTATCATATTTCCCATAGTTACCTATGGCTACAAAAGTTAGACCCTAAAAAAAACTGACTTGTTCAAGCTGTGGTGTTGGAAAAGGCTCTTGCACATTCCTTATATAGTAAATGTAACAAACAAGCAAATATGGAGCATATAAAAATAAACATAGAGCCAGAATCATTTGCTTTATATATTTTGGCCAAATTCACTGGAAAATGCAATTAAGTTCAGAATCATTAGTAAAAGGAAATGAGGCTACCATAAAAACATGACTGCTAGACATAATCAAAGCCAAAACTGCCAGATCATAATACAAGTAATATATGTTATACAATGTGGAGAGATATGGTTCATATAATTGAAAATTTGACACAAACAGATAGCATCCACCATCAGCATATATGCAGGCATCCTTAAGTCTTATCTCTTCTATGCAATTAATATGTAAAATATTTGAAATACTTTCACAGTAAGATACTGGATTTGTTTTCTCCAATTCAGAGTTTTCAGATAAATGTATTGTTTCTATAGTCTTTCGTTTCCATTACCCAGAGCCAAATCAACATTGTAAAGAATAGATATTCATGATGATTGGTGCTTCATAGTGAACTATTTAACCATTCATGTGTGTGATCCCCCCCCCCACTGTGTGATTATTTTTACCTTATATTTCCTGGGATATGAAATGCCATAATCCAAAATAATGAATTATACCCAGGGCTATTTTCTACATGTACTTTACTAGCAGAATTTATAGTATCCTTAAAAAGAGGAATAATTATTGCTCAATGATTTTTCATTTGTAATTAAGGCAGTGATTCTAATTATTACATTCACTGTTATTTGAACAATATGGAAATTGATGTATAGTGGCTTTATATCAAAGTCATAAACTCAAAATAAGAGGGATAACAGTATTAGACAGCACTGCTACCCTCTCCCAGGAGATAAGAGACCAGGAGAATCAATGGAGCCAGGCTTAGTCAAGCTAATATATTGTGAATATTAGTACAAAAATAAATCCTACCAATTTTAATAGATCTTATTTTAAAATTAGACCTATACTGTATTACACTACTAGACTGCAATCCTATATACTATTACAGAGACAACTGTATTCAATTCAGTCAGATTTAGTTCTGAGTAAAAATAGGTTCAAGCATTGTATTAAAACATCAGTTTAATATATAATGATTGGTCTGAAAACCATCCTACATTGATGGTATATTTTGGGAGAATAAGTTAATTTACCTATTTAAATGCAGCTGTTGAATTATGCTTCATATGACTCCTGCAAATTAACTGGTTTTATTTATCATATAATGCTGAATTTTGGTACAGAAATATTTTCTCTCAATGCAATTATCTCCAAGGTTAATATTTTTTCTCTACCAATAATTTCTGCATAAAATCATGATAAATGGGTATTGAGTCACCGCATAGATTTTTTTTCAGTTTTTGTAATAGATTTCCCCAACATCCATCCTTAGTGCATGCAGTTATGTATGTAATAATTTGATTTTAGCCGAATGGCATTTCTTCACCACTTTATATACATACTGTGTTTAAATGTAGCAAGGCAGTGAAGTGGAATGTTTGTATGTGCAAAACAAGAATCAATGTTTTCCATTTGCAGATGTTTAAGTTCATTTTTCATATTTTTAAAATCATGAAACTAAGATACAAACACAAAACCACAACAGACAACAATGCTACTCATATCTACAATGAGCATTACAGAGACATGTGACAGAGTACCTGATGATCATTCCTGAATGTCTAACTTTTTGAATTTTATCAACATTCCTGAATTGAAACCTGCAGAATTTCCCAGCAATAGTAGTGGCAGTGTGTGCTGTATGAAGAACTAAGCATTCTTTCTCCCAATGTAATCAAAGGTTATATTGAACAGAATTCTCACATTTTAAAAAGAACTATTTTCATTGCAAATAAAATAGCAAATAAGATGGTGTTCAACTAGCTGGACTGAAGGATAGGAACAAGCTTCTCTTTAAATCAAACTGCTGGTAACTCTGTTAAGGAGACTGGCAAAATGACTTGAGTCTAAGTCCTTCCACTTACTCTGTGCTCCTCTCACTATGATCTACATGGCATAAACTTGTCATTTGCCATCATAAAGGCTTTTTAAAAGTACCACCACAAATGACCTATAAAAGATATGGTATCAAAAGGACTTATGGTGGATGCTTAATACAGCAGTTAATATTCAGAAAAATGCTGTACTTGTATATATAGCTTAAGAAAAAACATTGCTTGCTGGTTGATAATTCTTGGTTCTTTGTTGCATCTTTTCTAAACACTGAAATAAATGAAATTCTAGGCAAACTTGCTGAAACAGTACAGACACTTGGAAGATAAAAGTGTACTACAAAATGTAATAATGATTTTTAACCTAACCATATACAGCAAACAATTCTTTCATCTGTGTTTCTTTCCTACATTGCTGAGACAATTCAAAGCCTCTATCAGAGTCATGCTGAGGCTTCAATGTATTCATTTTTTGGCATTGCTACCCTTAGGTATTCTGGATTCTCAGCTGGAGGAAGTTTAACAATGCCATTAGGCTTGTTGTCTCTGGGCAAAAAGTCTTGCTGGTAGTCTGGATTGTCCAGATTGATTTGGTGGTTGGTTGTCTGGTCCCAGTAGGAGGAGCTATCAAAAACTGTGTTAGCCAAAGGCGAGAAACTTGTGTTGAGATATTCTGGGTTATCCAGTGCTGTGTTATGCAGCTTTTGATGATTTGAATCATTCATAGGCTTTGGATCAATGGGAAGGGAGAAAATGCTGTAGACTGGATTTTGTACCATAGAAGCAGATGCACTTGCTTCTTTTGGGGTCACTTGCTGGTTTACATATTCTGAAATGATTTTAGAAAGAAATACAAAGCATGTATTAAGGACTGTATATATGACTCAACACGTTACCTTTATTTATTGCAAATTTCTATTAATGAGGCATCAATTATCGAGGCATCAGATTATTATTATTAATGAGGCATCAATTATTCAATTAATACAGCCTTCTGGAGACAGAGATCACACTAACTTGTGCAATTACTGTATTTTAAAAATCAAATTTATATATTACAAACACCACAATCTGTAATTAATTTTATCTATTGGTAAAGATACATTTTCTTTAAAATCAATGGAGTCTCCTTCACATAGCCCTTATGAATGTTGGCATATGATGAAAGATTAGCAAAAGAAAAGGATTATAGCAGTGTTTGATAATACAAAGAGATAGCTGCACCTGGCAGGTCTATGTAAAGTCACTGAAGCAATAGTGCTCTGAGAAGTCATAACACATTTCCTAGTTGCAAAAATCTTTCCTTGGGATTTTATGAGATTATTTTTGAAATCACATTTTCTTCTATTTCTGTGCTTATATGAAACTTTATATACAAAATTTATTGTCATGGACTGTTATTAATGAATCTCAGGCAGATAGGACAGGAGTTAGGAACACAAAACTCTACAAGTCATTGAAAAACAAACAAAAGTCTAAAAGACAAAACAAAATTAACAATACATTGTTACAAGGCTTCATCAAGTAATGTTGGATAAAGGTAACAGTGCTGAGTATAAAAGATTACATTAATATTATATCCCCCAACATAAATACGTATTTAATAAATGTATTATTTTCTTATTCTCTTTTTAAAATAATCCTTATTGGTGATTTTAATGCAATACTGGGAACAAATGACTAGATTCTGTTTGATAAATTCAGTTACTATCAAAAAGTAGATTTATGTTTCCTCTCCTTATTCAGTAGGCCAGTGGTTCCCAAACTTGGCAACTTTAAGACTTGTGGACTTCAACTCCAAGAATTTTCCAGCTAGCTCTTTTGGCTAGAGAACTCTGGGAGTTGAAGTCCACAAGTCTTAAAGTTGCCAATTTGGGAACCACTGCAGTAGGCTAATGAGAATATTAGAGATTATAATTAAGTCAAATCTCCAGGCAATGATTTATCACTACTGAAATTATAAGTGGTTAAACGATTTATGCTCATTGGGTCATCATTTTGAGACATTTCCTTACTTAAACAGAGAAACAGAATTACTATGGGTGGGCAAAAAGCAATGGTGTGACTTCCACCTTCTTATGGCTTCCCCATTGGCAGGGAAGGGAGGAAGCTGGCAAGGAACATTGAAAACCATTCTTGCTTGCTACAGCTGAACTGTCTGCCTACTCACTTTGAATTCCTTCCAGCTTTTCTGTTTACTTTACTTGTGGTAAGCTTGGAGGGTGAAAGTTAGTGAGAAAGTCAATAAGACAACTCTGTCAGAGTGTGTACAGTGTGACTATGTGAGACAACCCAGGAACAAATACAGCAAACAGAAGTTTGTATTTAAATAGTGGCTTTATCTACAAATTATACATACATACATACATACATACATACATACATACATACATACATACACACACACACACACACACACACACACACACACACACACACACACACTTTAGTCAGACCTCAAAACAAACAACAACCAGCATGGAAGCACACACGGAGGGAGAGATATGCCCCAATAGGGCCTCTCTTATAATACAGACTCTTAAATTGGTAACAGTCAAAATAACCCTTCTGACTCATTTCTACCATTCCAACATCATTGCAGCATTATAGTATTACAGCATTAGAGCAGCTGGTCAGCTATTAAATCAACATTATCCTACTCAAGGCCAGCAGGCAAGTATGGCTGGTGAGGAAAAGGGGATTGAGAGAATAGTTGGAAAACCATTGCAGAACATTCAAAATGAGCATCATGTGACACAGTAGTTAGTTTAGCAGCACTGAAACAGCCACAACTTTCCCACATTTCATTTGCTCTGCAGTCATGGATCCCAGAACGTGGACACATTCATAAGTTAACTCACTTGAGCTACCTTAGTTCAAAAATATTTGCCCTATAATGCATTGTTTCAGCCAGGAAGGAAAATTTTAGTAGTATACTAGAAAACCTGTGCCCAATTAATGGTTATAGGAATGAGAGTCTTAGTAGTATATGTGTGTGTGCGTGTGCGTGTGTGCATACACACAAACACACATATATATCTCACACACACACACACACACACACACACACACACACACACACACACTGGTGTTGTTGTATTCCGGTCTTTTCCCATGTAAGATTGAGATTGTCTTGGCAATGTTTCAGCGAGGTCTCACTCACCATCTTCAGGCAGGGTTTTGGGCTTAAAGTGTGATCGGAGCTGATGTCTTTCTATAAATCTTGGTGGGGTGTGTGTGGAGTTCTGGCTTTGTTTCAGTAAGTGGAATGATTGGTTGTGTGGTTGTATCATGATTGGTAGATTGATGCTGATTGGTGCTGGCTGTGTGTCTATTGTTGTAAAGGGAGGAAGTTTTTTTCTTTTTTTCTTACTGCGTTCTTGTGTTCTGCGATGCGTGCATTTATTCTCCTGTTCGTTTGTCCTATGTATGTTGCAGGGCAGATTTTGCATGGTATTTCGTAGCCTCTTTGGTTTTCTAGCTGGATCTTGTCTTTGGGGTTTCTTAAGATGTTGGTTATTTTTTGGTCAGTGTTGAAGGCTGTCTTGATATTGTGTTTGTGGAGAATTTTTCTGATTTTATCTGTGGTGCCTTTGATGTAAGGGAGGAGAGCGATGCCGTTGTCCTGTTCTGTGTCTCGGTTCTTGCGGGGAATCTCCCTTTGGATTAGGTTGGTAATTGTTTTTCTTTGGAATCCGTTGGAGATTAATACATTCGTGAGAGCATGTAATTCAGTTTTCAGGTGGTCTTTGTTGGCTAGGCGTTTATATATATATATTTTCGTAGATTTTCACGGGTCTAGATATGCTGGTCTTGTTGTATTCGGATCTTTTCCCATGTAAGATTGAGATTGTCTTGGCAACGTTTCGGCGACATCTCACTCGCCATCTTCAGGCTGGTGTTTTTGGCTTAAAGCGTGGCTGGAGCTGCAATCTTTCTATAAATCTTGGTGGGGGTGTGTGGAGTGCTGGCTTTATTTCAGTAAGTGGATTGATTGGATGTGTGGCTGTAACATGATTGGCAGATTGGTGCTGGCTGTAGGTCCGTTGCTGTTTTGTGTTGTAACGTCCTGGGTGGTGGGTGGGGCTCATTTGTTTACCAGGGCTGGTTTCAAGATGTCTGGTAGGTGGGAGGTATCATCACGTTTATTCATGTTGTGGGGATGTTTCTCTATTTTAATAGCTTCCATAATTAGTCTCTTGTTGAAGTGTTCAGTTTTGGAGATTAACCTGGTTCCTTCAAAATTAATTTCATGTCCTGTAGCTTTAAGGTGCTAGAAAAGAGAGGAAGTTTTTTTCTTTTTTTTTCTTACTGCGTTCTTTTGTTCTGCGATGCGTGCATTTATTCTCCTGTTTGTTTGTCCTATGTATGTTGCAGGGCAGGTTTTGCATGGTATTTCGTAGACTCCTTGGTTTTCTAGCTGGATTTTGTCTTTGGGGTTTCTTAAGATGTTGGCTATTTTTTGGTCAGTGTTGAAGACTGTCTTGATATTGTGTTTGTGGAGGATTTTTCTGATTTTATCTGTGGTAACCTTTGATGTAAGGGAGGAGGGCATGCCGTTGTCCTGTTCTGTGTCTTGGTTTTTGGTGGGGGTCTTCCTTTTGGGAGGTTGGTAATTGTTTTCCTTTGGAAACTGTTGGATATTAATATGTTTGTGAGAGTATATAATTCAGTTTTCAAGTGGTCTTTGTTGGCTAGGTGTTTGGTTCTGGAGATGAGGGTCTTGGCTACAGAGTTGATCTGTGCAGCGTGGTGATGGGATTATGTGTTTAAGTAGCGGTTGGTGGGTGTTTTTTTTCAGTAGATGATGTGTTGTAGGGAGCCATTGTTTTTTTTTATAGATTAGGATGTCCAGAAAGGGAAGTTGGTTGTTTGCTTCTATTTCCATAGTGAATTGTATTTTGGGGTGTAGGCTGTTGAGATGTGTGAGGAAATTGTCCAGTTTTTCTTTCCCGTGTGGCCAAATCACGAAAGTGTCACCAACATATCTAAGCCAGAGTTTGGGTTTCTGTTCAGATTTATCTAAGACATTAGTTTCAAAATGTTCCATTTATAAGTTTGTGATGATGGGTGAGAGGGGTGAACCCATGGGTGCTCCTTTTGACTGTTTGTATCTTTGTCCATTATGGATGAAGTATGTGTTGGTTATGCAGTGGTTGGTCAGGTCCAGGATATGTTTAGGGGGGTTGTGTTTGTTCAGGAGTAGGTCGCTGGGTTGTAGGTTTTGTTTCTTTATTGTTTTATGAAGTGGAGTGAGTTTTGTACATGTGAGGTGATGGATTCTGTGTAGGGTTGGAGTTGTTTGGCAAGGAATTTGGCAAGATTCTGTAGAGGTGAGCCTATGGAGCTGACTATGGATCTGAGTGGTGTTCCTTCTTTGTGTATCTTGGGGAGGCCATAGAGTTTGGAGCATTTGGAAGATTTCTCTCTGGGGATGATTCTTTGCTGGATCTCTTCACTGATGGGAGAGACTTTTATTTTGGATTTGGTGGTTTTTTCCAGGTAGGTGGTGGGGTCTGTGTTTAGAGGTTTGTAAGCGGGGTCTTGGAGTAGGTTGAATATTTTGGCTTGGTAGTCAGAAGTATTCATCAAGACTGTGGCGTTACCTTTGTCTACTGGGAGAATGATTATGTTGTTGTCTTTCCTCAGGTTGATGAGTGCTTTTTCTTGTTGTTGTAAGTTGTTTCTGGGTGGATTACTGGAGCAAAGGATGGTGGTGACTGCAAGTCTGATTTTATTGGCTTTATCTGGGTTGATTTTGGTGAGTGTAGCTTCAATTCCGCATATGATGTCTTCAGTGGGGATGTGTTTAGGGGCGACTGCAAAGTTGAATCCTCTGGAAAGGACATTGGTTTCAGCTGTGGTGAGGGTTCTGTCTGATATGTTGTGTACTGTTTGTTTCATGAGTTGCTGTGGAGGGGAGTTGGGCTTCTGTTGTTTTTCTAGCCTGTGGAGTTAGTTGATGTGTTTGTCTGTCTTGTAGGAGGTTTCTGTTTTGGCTCTCCAGAGGGCTAGTTGTTTGGATTTCTACCAGAGTGTTGGGTGGATTTTATTGCTGAGTTTGAGGTGAAGAGTGAGTAGGTCACGGTTGGTTTGGTCTAGTAGGAATCTTTTCCTGTGGAGTTTGTTTCTGATTAAGGCTAATTCAGTTCTTTTCAGTTCTTCACTGGCTGAGGTTTTAGAATAGAATTTTAGTTGGAAGCATGTAGGGATCAGGCTTTTGTCTCAGCAGTTGCGTAGGAATGTGAGGTCACATAAGATGATGGCTCTTAGGACTTCAAGTTTCTCGTAGGATCTGCTGAACAGGAAGGTTTTCTCCCCGTAGAGGTAAGATATTTGTTTTCGTAGATTTTCATGGGGGCTGGTCTTGTTGTATTTGTGTCTTGTCCCATGTAAGATTGAGATTGTCTTGGCAACGTTTCAGTGAGGTGTCACTCGCCATCTTCAGGTTGGGTTTTGGGCTTAAAGCGGGGTCAGAGCTGCCGTCTTTCTATAAATCTTGGTGTGGAGTGCTGGCTTTGTTTCAGTAAGTGTGTGTGTGTGTGCATGTGTGCATGTGCGCGTGTATGTGCGTGTGTGTATGTATGTATGTATGTGTATATATATATACATATACATACACACACATACATATACACACACACATTTATGTATATATATGTATGTATGTATATGTATGTATATATATGTATATGTGTGTATGTATGTATATATGTATGTGTGTATATATATACACACACACATATACATGCATACATATACATACAAATACACGCGCACATACATACATACATACATATATATATGTGTGTGTGTGTGTGTTTTCTGAGGTTTTCGCGGGTGTTAGTGTGTAGGTCTTTGGTTATTCGGGTTTTCTCCCGCGTAAAATTGGAAGTGTCTTGGCGACGTTTCGACGAAATCTCATTCGTCATCTTCAGGCTTGTTTACTTGGCTTCGTGCTTCCAGGAGCAATGTGAGATCTCAGCTGTTTCTTCCTTTTAACTGCCAGTGGGGGTTTGAGCTGATTGGGTGGGAGCTTGGCTGTGTTCTGATTTGGTGGAGGTGTGTTCTGATTGGTTGGGGGGGGTTGTGCTCGGCTTAGTTGCCGGGGGATTTGAGCTGGTGAGCTGCGTTGCTGTTGTTGGGCTTTGTGTTTGTGGCCGTGCCCGATCTTCTTGGTGGGTGTCAATCTGCTTCATGTATGGATTGGAGGGGTATAAAGTGGCTAATGGTGCAGGTGTGGTCTGGCTTCTGGTCCTTGGTCGTGCCTCATCATCAATGTGGGTTTGAGTCTGCTTTCTGCGTGGATTTGTGGTGGTGACATCCTGTGTGGCTCTTGTGAGTGTGGGTCTGGTGTCATTCCTCGTGTTAGGGACTCATTTGTCAATAAGGGCGGGTTTCCAAATGTCTGGTAGGCGGGAGGTATCGTCTCGTTTGTTCATGCTTTGCGGGCATTTTTCTATCTCGATGGAGTCTCTGATTATTCTGTTCTTAAAGTGTTCAGTTTTGGCAATAGTTCTGGTCTTTTTAAAGTCAATTTTATGTCCTGAGGCTTTAAGGTGTTGGACCAGGGAAGAAGTTGGTTCCTCTTTTCTGATTGCATTCTTGTGTTCTTCAATGCATGCACTTATTCTTCTGTTGGTTTGTCCGATGTATGTGGTGGGGCAGGTGGGGCATGGGATTTCATATACTCCTTGATTTTCTAACTCAATTTTGTCTTTGGGGTTTCTTAGGATGGTGGATATTTTTCGGTTTGTGCAGAATGCTATCTTGATGTGTTTGTGGAGGATTTTGCTGATTCTGTCTGTGGTACCTGTTATTTATGGGACGAGGGCTTTTCCGTTTTCTTGTTCTCTGTCCTGGATTTTAGTGGGGGTTTCTTTTGGGATTAGGTTGGTAATCTTCTTTCTTTGGAATCCATTGGATGTCAGTACGTTAGTGAGAGTGTGTAGTTCGGTTTTTAGGTGTTGTTCATCAGCTAAGCATTTTGTTCTGGAGATGAGTGTCTTGGCTGATTATTGTACAGAGGAAGCATTGGAAAAAATATTTCCAAACTAAAATTATATATATGGCAAACAGTGTAGACTCTATGCATGATAAGTGAATGAACACCTAACTGAACAAATATTTTTTTAAAATAGAAATATTTATTTGACTCATTTGGTAAGTATAGGATTATATTGTTAACAATTCTCCAACATTGGCAATACCTCTACTATTTTAATTATTCTGGAAGGATATTATTTGTACCAGCTGCTGTAGCAAAAGAATGAGCAAAGGAGCTATAGGGACCTAAATCATTAAATAATCACTAGGCACTTTTGATACAAATATGTTTGAAATTACAAAGTAATTTTCTAAGGATTATTTTCCAAATGGTGTAAGTGTGTCTAATGTGGGTGCTCATGAAGCTGATGTGTTTAAATGTGATTATTTCATTTTTTTATGTAAGCAAATCTTCTTGATCCTGGCTGATTTTAAATGGACTTAAGCAAGATAAATTATTGCAGAATTATGGTTTTTATAGGATGTATTACTAATGATGTCAAGCCTTAAATAAATATTACAGAAAGAGAAAGATAATTAGATTTTGCTGGCTCTACATGGATACGTTTTTCAGTAATAAATCACACTATTTTAGACCAGGAAACTATTTGGACCAGCAAATATTCATTCCCACATTTAGGATACTATTAGCCTCAAATTGTTTTAACTTACTTCTAACAACCATTCCTGAAGGAAAGATCAGGAAAATCCCTTATTTTTTAAGATTCATTTTTTGTGACAAAGGAACAGTTGAAAATACAATTCATGTACAATTTTGTAGCCCCTTAGTAATTTTCAATTTCAATTTAATAAAATTTGTATACCGCCCAGAGTCCCATGGGACTCTGGGCGGCTTACAGACAGATTAAAAAAGCATTTAAAAATTAAAAATACAATTGTTAAAATTACACACCATCCATTCAGTCTAGGTGGGGCTGGACATTGATCAACAGCCCCAGGCCTGCTGGAACAGCCAGGTCTTAGTAGCTTTACGGAAGGTCGGGAGAGTGGTAAGGGTCCAGATCTCTATGGGTAGATCATTCCACAGGGCTGGCGCAGCTACAGAGAAAGCCCTCCCCCGGGGGGCCGCCAGCCAGCATTGTCCGGTCGACGGCACCCGGAGGAGGCCCAAACTGTGAGATCTTGTTGGCCGTTGGGAGGTATGTGGCAGGAGGCGGTCTCTCAGGTAGCCAGGTCCTAAACCATGCAGGGCTTTAAAAATAATGACTAGCACCTTGAAGCGCGTTCGGAGACCAATAGGGAGCCAGTGCAGCTCACGGAGGATGGGTGTAACATGGGTGTATCTAGGTACACCCAGTATTGCTTGCGTGGCTGCATTCTGGACCAACTGCAGTCTTCGAACACTCTTCATGGGCATGAAGAGCGCATTACAGTAATCCAGTCTTGAGGTGACAAGGGCATGAGTGACCATTCGAAGTGCCTCCCGGTCCAGATAGGGCTGCAATTGGTGCACCAGGCAAACCTGGGCAAAAGACCCCTGGTCACAGCTGACAGATGGTGTTCTAACGTCAGCTGCGGGTCCAGGAGGACACCCAAATTGCGGGCCCTCTCTGAGGGGTGTATAATTTCACCCCCCAGGCTAAGAGGTGGAATGTCTGGACTATCCTTGGGAGGCAACATCAATAGCCACTCGGTCTTGTCTGGATTGAGTGCAAGCTTGTTCGCTCCCATCCAGACCCTGACAGCCTCCAGGCACTGGCACATCACTTCCACTGCTTTGCTGAGTTGGATACAATTGAATATCGTCCGCATATTGATGATATTTGATCCCGTGCTGGCGTATGATCTCACCCAGAGGCTTCATGTAGATATTAAATAGGAGGGGGGACAGGACCGAACCCTGCAGCACCCCATATTTGAGGGCCCTAGGGGTCGATCTCTGCCCTCCAACCAACACCGACTGCGACCTGTCCGAGAGATAGGAGAACCACCGTAAGACGGTGCCTCCCACTCCCACCTCCCGTAACTGCCGCAGAAGGATACCATGGTCGATGGTATCGAAGGCTGCTGAGAGGTTAAGAAGCACTAGGATAGAGGAATGTTCTCTATCCCTGGCCCGCCAGATATCATCGATCAGCGCGATCAAAGCAGTTTCAGTGCCGTAACCAGACCTGAAACCTGACTGAAAGGGATCCAGATAATCTGCTTCATCCAAGGTCCATCAGAGTTGAAAGGCCAAAGTAAATTTTTGGATTATTCGGTACAGTTGTTAGTCATCTCTGTGTTTGAATGTGGCTACATTGTTTTACTGTTTGTAAAATCCATTATAACCAATCACCTTATTTGGTAATTGTTTATTTTTATGCATTTATTTTGTAAGTTTAAATATCTACCTTCTTCTAAATGGAATTTATGTGATTGACATAATAAACCCTATTGTCTAATTTTAAATGGTGCTTGTTTGTTTCCACAGGATCAAATTCAAAAACTTATTCTTCATTTGATTAATGTTATCAGAGAGGAACACAAAGGTTCAATAGAGTCTGTGTATTTACCTGGAGCAGGCAGAAAGCCATCATCCAGACTGTCATCGAGGAAAACTCCTGTTGGATCTGAACTATATCTCTGGACAAAGCTGTCTTCTCTCACTGGATGTTCCTGCTAATTGTAATAAAGTTCAGATTAATAATAATAAGATTCAGTACTCCATTGTTGACATAAAAAGACATTTTAATTCCAAACAATGCTTGCTTATTTATATTCTAATGGATGGCAAAAAAAAACCCAAACCCAACAACAACCATGAAATAATTCATAAGTTACTGACCATGGCTCTAAATTGATCACTTACCCCATTCCTATCTATGCATGTTACTGCAGAATTATTGCTTGTAGCACTCTAAAGTAAAAGAGAAAAATGTTTCATGAATTTATTTTAACAGATGAAGAATATTAGACCATTTCATAATATAAAACTCATGGGTATCCAAATTGGAGAAGACTGTGATACAAGATTCTTTTGTGGATGTTAATGCAACAGATTAATTGCTTTCTTGCTTGGAGTATTTTCATTCAAAAAAAACTTTAGAAACAGTCCCATACCAATGAGCTTAAGAGGGGTGTTCGTGAGTTTGATGGGCTGCTGAAAAATCCTTGATGAGGAATTAGATATTCATCTGCATCCACAATATCCTCCATGTCTTCTTCTTCCATTAGACTCCGGTAAAATTTGGAATCTGTTGGGCTGGGCAGGTGCATTCTTTCATCTCCCTACTCAGAAACAAATTCAAATTAGGATGAATAATTACACCTCTATAACATTAAGTCTTACTACAACTTGACTATTAAAATATCACTATCAAAAATATTCACCAACCAACAATAAAATATAAATTTAGACTGAGATGAAGAATGATTCTATTTTCTTGGGAAATACGGTAAATTACTCTAAACATAAAAGGCACTTTATCCAGCATTTGGTCACCATTGTCTGAGAAGAAAGACTCTTAGACAAGGACTCCAGAGAAGATATGGAAGCCACCTGAAATATTTTTATTCCATATACATTATTCAAATATTTAGCCAAAGCAGAAATCCCTGAATTTTCTAGCTAGAAGTTGTTTTTTGTTTTATTTCTTTGGTAATAAAATTCTGTAGGGAATTGAGTGGTGGTTAGGGAGATCTAGTCAGCTTATTCAATGTTTCTTTCTGTATGAAAATAGGTTAAAATGGAATATTTTTCTCTCATTCTTGGTTTTAAAATAAAACTCCTTTTCCATAAATTTGAAATTATAATTTCTTTGTATTTATTACAAAGCACATTGCATTATTTTGCTTGAAATAATATAATAAATAAATAAACACCATGTTACTCATGCTCAGCACCTGTATGACAAGATAGCGTTGTGGATCCCGAGCCATTTTGGAGAATTCTGCTATTAACTCTCTGAATTTAGGACGACTCTCTGCATCAATCATCCAACCTGTGATAAGAGGAACAACACAAACAAGTTATGGGGGTAATGGCCAGGTAAATTATTAAAAAGACTTTAAATTATAGATCATAACACTGATTCTGAAACAATCATAATAAGTACTCTGTATAATAAACTAACAATGTTGAATGAATGGTATATTTCAGTGTCTTTGTGTTTATATTTCCCTTCATGAATACCATGAAAAAATTGGGAGAATTGGAATATCTTGATGAGTTGGAATAATTATTGCCATTTCCCATTTCAGATTAGGGTGCAAAACAGGGAAGAAAAAATCAAGAGAGGAAAAAATAGAGATATGGACAGTGCTTACTTTCTTTGGGTTCCAGAAAGCCCTTAAGAACTGGCTCTGATTCCAGAATTATGCATTCGGAGGAACTTCTGTAGCTGTTACTATTATGGCAGTTTTATCCCTGGCAGGGTCAGATTTTCCTATAGGCTAAGTAGGCTTCAGCCTAGGGCCTCAAGATCAAGAGGGGCCTACATTCAAATTGTTAGCAAAATTAAAATTACACTATTCTAAAAACAGTGAACACTAAAACACTGAACCGAAAATAAGGAGAAATTCTACGCATATGACTAATAAACAAACATAAAAATGTATTGGTTAAGATCGTTCCAGTGCCGCGGCAGTTGGGGAGCCCGCCCACATTCCCGGCACCGGCGGTCGGGTGAGAGGCGCGGATGCTCCCAGTAGCCGCTCCGTCGACACGGAGCCCACCAGCGGCCAGGCAGGTGAGGGCGAGGGGGCTGAGCCAGGCAGCTGAGCGCAGCAGGGGAGGTGGCTGGCCTCGCTGCCTTTGCCGCAGAGCAGAGCCGCCCTCCGTCAGGAGGCCAGCTATATATATTGATATATATTGATATATATCACAGTAATGATGTATTTTATTGTCTCTCATGTAATTTACAAACTTAAAAATGGGAGGTGAAAGGGCCTCATAAGTGGAATAGCCTAGGGCCTCTTTTCATCTAAATCCGGCACTGATCCCTGGGTTGCAACATTATTTTCTATGTTAATTGTTTTTATTGTTTCCTTAGATTTTGTAAGCTGTGGCTATATATTCCTCCAGGAGAGCAATGATAGACTAAGATGTCTTGGAATGAGCAGAGACTATGACCACAGCAAAGACTGAAGAACCAGAGAATATAAACCCAGGGAAGTTCCCTGGATAAGGAAAGGACAGGAGAGTGCCCATTTGTGCTCTAGATGGCTACTCCTAAAACAAGACTGCAGGACAGTTCTTTCCCATGATTTGAATGCTGGGAGACAAAAGGAACCATAGTGCTCTCAGGTTCTACCACAAAACCGCGGACGACAAAATCGCGGTCGACGAAAGCGCGTATGTGACATCATCACAGCGCGACGAAAAAGCTCGAAAAAGCTCGAAAAATGTAAAAATAAAGCTAAAACCTTCCCCTAACCCCCCCAAACCTAACCCTAAACCTAACCCTTAACGTAACGAAAAACCTAACGCTAACCCTTAACCTAACGCTAAACGTAACGCTAATGCTCTAACCCTAACCCTAACCCTTAACCTAACCCTAACCCTAACCCTTAACCTAACCCTTACCTTTATGTGAATCGGCTTGCTGTAATTTAATTTTTATTTCAATTTTGCGATCTTTTTCGTCGCATTGTGATGACGTCACATACGCGATTTCGTCGACCGCGCTTTTGTGGAACACGCTTTTGACGGGTCACGGTGCTCTCAAGCATGGCAGAGCCTTTTAAATGACATTAAGCTCACTTTCTAATCACTTTTGGAAATTACCTGAATAACTATTTAAAGATTTTAGAGACTTTCAAAATGACAGCTTGAAAAGTCAGTAAAACAAGATAAAACAAAACTTGTAGCATCAATGATTTGATATAGTATGTAGGCTGCTATGCCATACATTTTAAAAAAATAATACAAAAAGGTAACCTATAAATGAAGCGTTGTGCTTTGATGTCATCAATGGATTTCAAGCATATCATAAACATTCATAAATCCTATGTACCCATTGGTTTACATATCAGCAACAGAAAGAAATATTTAAATTAGATAAAAAGAGCTATGTGTTTGATTTAGTTAAAATGAATTGGAAATCTTACAGTGTGGTAGTGACAAACTTATTATTGCTATGATTTATAAAATGTTACTGAAATTGAAATTGGAAAGTGAACATGAAAAACATTATATGAATCAATGAGCAAGGAATTTTAGATGTAATGTGATGCTTGAACAATGGGAAAATAGGTGGATAAAAGGTTTAAAATTTACACTAAAATATAATTTAAAAGAAAATTTCTATAAGAGGATATTTTGCCAGTATTTAACAGCTGATAAGTTATCTAGAATATAAAAGTATTTCAAATGAATGTTGGATGTGTAAAAGTAAAGAAGGGACTTTTTATCCTTTATGGTGGCATGTGATAAAGCAAAGAAATTTTAGAGTAAGATTCATATTTTAATACAGAAAATTCTTAAAACAAAGATAAATATGAAACCAGAAACTTTTCTTTTTGGTGAAATGGAAAAAAGATTTGGGTAAAAAATTGGGAAGTTTGATCTTATACATGTTGACAGCAGCAAGACTACTGTATGCACAAAAATGGAAGGACATCTTGATTCCCACTTTAGACAAATAGTTACAGAAGCAGATGGAGTTGGCAGAAATGGCTAAATTGACCATTTTGATTAAAGAAAAGAATATACCATATTTTTCAGAATATAAGACGCACCAAGATTTTGAAGAGGCAAATTAAAAAAAGAGGTTTTGCACTCTACAGACCTCCCCAAAACGGCCCGGTTTTTACAAAAATGGGTCCATTTTTTGTCAAAAAAGGGCATGCAAAGCCTTTAGAAGGCTTATAGAATATTTCTGGGGGCTGGGGCAAAATTGAGCAAAAAATGTTTTTTTGCTCATTTCTGCCCTCCCCAGCCCCTAGGAGCACTCTTCAAGTCTCCTACAGGCTATGCACGACCATTTTGGTGAAGGGGGAGGGGTTTCAGGAGGCAAAAAAGGCTGCATTCAGTGTAAAAGAATTTCAGCCTCTTTTTTGAGGAAAAAAGGTGCATCTTATACTCCGAAAAATACAATAAGTACTTTTGTTGCCACATGGAGACTGCTTCTGGATTGGAGGGAAAAATAAAACTTTTATTTTGCATTTTACTGATTAAATTGATTTGATTTTATAGAAATGGCTAGTTTATATTATTATGGAATAGTAAAATGTTGTGGTTTGATGTTAATTCTTTATGTATTTTACTGCAACAGAGTGAGACGGAAGTCAACACTTTTTTTCCTCCCCCTCTGTTTCCCCCCTCACTTCTTTTTCCCCTTCTTCCCCCACTGTGTCTTCCTATTTGCTTTTTGTATTTTGTATTATTCTAAAATCTAATAAAATGCTTAAACAGCATAAATCCTTTTTACCCAAAAGCTTTAATAGTTTAATATCTGTATTAATATCTTTTTTTAGGCTAAAGTTTTACAAAGAACTAATAATTAATCTTCATTTGAATTTCCAAAATGTATCTGTTGGTTGAGCTTTGAATATATCAACAGACTAAATTGTCCAAAATTCAGAATGAAGTGTTTTTATGCCACCTTGTGGGCTATTTGTAAATATTTTTTATTGTCTAGAAAGAATTATCACAGCTAGTTAGAATCCTACTAAAACACCTTCTTCCTTCCTTGTGTAAATATTATAGCATTAAATTCATATTTAAATGGCAACCTGACATCTCCTATCTATCTATAGACCTATATAAAGGCTGTTCTGGAACAATCACTTCTGAAAATAAATATTTCTGCTTTATAATAATTTAATAAATCAAAATTAAAATGCTAGTATCAAAGTCACCAATTTAAGTCAAAATTTGAAATGATGCCAAAAAAACAAACAAACCCCTCTGTCAAGAAGTCTCTTGAGTTGCAAAACATTTGATAACAATTTGGATATCTAATACATTTGCAAGTAAAAAGAGAGTGGGATTTTTCTTATACCCTTTCAGAAAAATACAACTTTTGCATTTTGCTGCTTGAACATTTCAGTTAGATGAATTGAACATATTTGATTGGTTGTAGCTGATATTGCATATCCACTGATGAATAGCATGAGTGTATTCTTTAGTGTTAAAGGATCTCAAAAGGCTTCCTGATTATTTCCAATTCAAAGTGATTTTCTATATCTATCAAGCCTATCTTTGGTCTCAGTACCTGAAGAACTGCTTTTTCTGTGTCCTTCCAACTGAGATAATAATTTACAGGTCTCTTGGATGCATTCTCTGTTTTTAGAATTCAGTTACTGATTTCTAGAGAAACAAACGTTACAGTGATGTTTACTATTATTTTTCATACTTTGGCTAATCTTGAATTTCCTGCTATAGAAGCGGATTTCTTAGTTCTCTTAATATACCCTGAATATTATTTTTTTAAATTATAGTTATTTTTCCGCTGGATCCTCCAAAACAATTTTATATCATTGTAATTTCTAATTTTGTAGGGCTGAGTAATAACATATGTGAAAGCAATCAATGAACATTGTAGTTTGATAGGGATTTACATTTGGGTCCTCTAGTCCAGTGGTCCCCAACCTTTTTATCGCCGCGGACCAGTCAGCCTTTGATAATTTTACCGTGGCCCGCTGAGCGCGCGCAGGGGTGGGGGGGCGTTGTTCGCGACGACACATTGATTGTTTATATATCAGATTGTTTTGATTAAACAACTTTTATTTTATTGTATTTAAACATGCCTTACAAAATAAAATACAATTACATAAATATAAAGTGCAAGGCTACGCTACTAGCGCTGTCTACGCTAGCCCTACGTAGCTGCGCAGGCGCTCTTAGGTTTTTTTCAGGAATCGGCCAGCGCTGAAGCGCTGAAAAGGAATGAGAAGGGCGGCGCTGGACACAGGGGGGCGGTGGGCCGCTGGTGACGTCAGAGTGCCACCAGCGGTCCAGTAACACCCCTTGTGCCAGTTAGCCCTAATTTGCATACAGAAAGAAACTATGGCCCCCGGCCGCTGCAGCAATCATGGCCCCCGGCCGCTGCAGCGATCATGGCCCCCGGCCGCTGCGCGACCCGGTGCCAGGTACTCCACGGCCCGGCACCGGTCCGCGGACCGGGGGTTGGGGATCACTGCTCTAGTCCTAATCCAAATTTGCATTGCTACACATATATCTTTGCAACTGGATAATCAATTATTTCCCTTTTCAAGCTAATTTTTGGGGAAAAGGTTCTTTAATAATGGAAGTGTTTTATGAATGAATAACCAATGGTACATAAGAAGCATCAGCCTTTAGTTCGATAGCATCAAACATAGAGAATATGGAAGAATATGAGAAAGATTAATCCACCTAAAACTGTACATTACCCTGTACAGAAGCAGAAGACAGGATTATGCCAGAAAGCTTGCAATAAATAAATTGCAGTCAAATGTTAGATGTATTTGGAAAAGAGAATACTCTATTTAAAGCAAACAAGTGAAAATAATTTGGTCTGTTAAATAGGAATGACTTACATTTGACCATGATCATATACACATCAATTGTACATATGGGGGGCTGAGGCAACCGTTCTCCTTTCTCCAAGACAGAGGAAATTTCACTGGCTGGAATACCATCATATGGTTTAGATCCAAATGTCATTAATTCCCAAACAGTGACACCTGAAATGTAGAAAGTTGAAAGGCTCATCCAGTAAACTAGAAAGCATGTAATAACTTGATTATTTGCTCAAGGAACAAGTTTCAGTGAATTGAAGATTGTTAATTGTTAATGATTTCAAACACTAGAGCTCATTACCATTTGTTTGTTTTCCGACAGCATAGAAGAATACTTTTCTTACAAAAAATGAAATTATTTTCTAATGTCACATTTCACAAAAGTAAGACTTTCAACACAATTCAATTTCGTTAAACATCACTTTATATCTGTATCCAATACATTCTTCTTTTTTTGGATAAATTTAGGTAGAATAATTATTGTCTTAGACAAAAATACTTTTTGTCTTAAATTTTCTCAATGATATAAGCTGCTTTTTATGAATTTGGATACGATTACTAGCATTATGATGGGCTGCAAGAAACAACAGTCCTTGATTTTCAATAATCAGAACTTTGGGGGAAAACAGTATTGAAAAGCTTGCTTCACTGAGCAACACAACTTCAGGCTGTCAAGCCTGTATTTATTTGATCATTGAACTTCCCATCTAAGTTTCAAACGATAGGTCTGAAATAGTTCATTGAGCAATATAATTTAGATTGAGAGTTAAATCTGGATCCCAGTACATTTTAATTACTACACACATGTAGTATGATATGAAGAAGCACCCCCTGCAATAATATTTCTTTTGAAAAATAAAGATATGTGGCAGTAGTGGGTTTCAAAAATTTTAGAATCTATTCTGTAGGTGTGGTCAGTTTTATGGGAGTGGCTCAGTGTCATGTGACAGGGTGAGAGTGGCTTGGCAGTCATGTGAATGGGTGGGCGTGACCAAGTTGGAAAATGTGGTGAAACTCACTTAACAATGCTCTTGCTTAGCAACCAAAATTTTGGGCTCAATTGTGATCATAAGCTCTCTTTCAGTTCCATGGGCGGGAGGTGCTGCTGCTGAGGCGGTGCAGCAGCGGGGGAGTCGGGGCACTGCCCACTGAGCAGCACGACCCACAGCCAGCACAGGAGCAGTAGCCACCGCTGCTGTCAGCTGCCCCGTACCACCATAACTTGCTCCCCCTCAGGCCAGCGGCTGGGCACTCAGAGGGGGCGCAGCGGCAGTGAGGGCAGCCAAGCAGGGGAAGCACTTTGGTGGACATTGAGGGAAGGAAGGAATGAACAAGAGCCGAACTGAGGGGGAAAAAAAGCTCTGCTGGGCAGGGAGCGGGGTGGGTCACTCCATGGCAGACTGGTCTTGCTGTCGCAGAGCCTTTCATTATTTTTTTCTCTTCTCCTCACGAGAGTCGTGCCGAGAGTGGTGGCAGCAGGAGCAACAGCCTGGTGCATGCTCCCGATCTGGCCTGCCTGAGGAACAGGAGGGGAGCTCAGCTGTTTGAAAAGCCCCACGTGGAACTCCCCTCTGTTCCTTCTGCTGTTTGAAGAAGTCATGCAGGGCACAGTCCCTTGTCTTTGACAGTCGCCTCATTTCCAATTGGGAGTGGGGAAAAAGAAATCCATCTTTTTCCTTCCTCTCCATGAATCCCCCCCAATTGGAAATGAGGCGGCTGTGAAAGACAAGGGAGTGCATTCCGCATGGCTTCTTTGAACAGCAGAAGAAGGAACAGGAGGGGAGTTTGGCTGTTTGAAAATCCCCACGTGGAACTCCCCTCCTGTTCCTTCTTCTGCTGTTTGAAGAAGCCATGTGAGGTGCGCTCCCTTGTCTTTGACAGCCACTTCGTTTCCAATTGGGGGGCAATCCATGCAGAGGAAGGAAAAATATGGATTTCTCCCCCCCAATTGGAAACGAGGTGGCTGTCAAAGACAAGGAATCATGCCCCTCATGGCTTCTTCAAGCAGGCGAAGAAGGAACAGGAGGCGAGGATTCGTTGGACAAGCCCATGGGTGTGCGCTGCTCTCTCCTCTGACAGCTGCCTCATTTCCAGTGAAGGGGTGGGGAATCCATTTCCTCCCTCTGCATGGATTCCCCACCACCTTCATTGGAAATGAGGCAGCTATCAAAGAGAAGAGGGCAGTGCATGCCATGTGGGCTTGTCGGGGCCTTCCTGACGAATGGGCATGCTAAAGCACACTAAATTTCACCAACTGGTATGTCTGTACCAGTCCATACTGGCTGAAACACAACCCTGATACGTGGGTAGATCCATAGTTTCTTCTTACTACTTTATACTATTTGTGCTTTTGCTTAGAGAGTTATATAACAAAACCATAATTGTTGACTAACTGTTTCATCTTTTCCTGGCATATTTTAGAGTCCCAATGGCTTTTTCTGCTTTGCATGTTATTTACTGCCTACTCCAATTTGTTTGGACAAACACAGTGATACTTTGTTCTTCTTCAGATATCAAGGGAAGTATCCAAAAAAACCCCACATAACTAAATGCTTCTTCATGCAAAAAACCCAAACCAAACCAAACCAAAATCCCCAAACCAAACCACAATCTCCTTCCACACATACTGAACAATAGAAGTTTGACAGAATGATCCAAATTTTGCTTCCATTAAAAAACCATCCGTTATATTAATTTTATGCATCAAGGGCTCTTTTGAGAGTTGCAATTCCATAATATTATCCCTGTGTCTCTACAAGAATAAATATTATAGAGCAAACCTTGCAAATTAGTTCAGTGACCAATTTAGAATCAGCCCAGCATGTTTTTACACTTACCAAAACTCCAAACATCACTCTGATGGGTATAAATGCGATGCAAAATTGACTCCAAAGCCATCCATTTAATTGGAACCTAGGAAGATATCAGAACCATAGTAAGCAAATGAGAATAGTGAAGTTCATTATTTTAAAAAGTATGACAGTGTGTTCATGCTCGCACCTGGTTATATTATACATATCATTGCAGGTAGCCAGCAATTCGTAAGTATGATACATATAACCTAGAACTATTGCTTAGAATATGAAGTTGAAAGAAGCATTGCCAGAAAAATGCTCATATGTATTTTTACTAAATGTAGGGGATGGAATGGGCTTTTTATGTTGTGAATTTTTAATATTGTAAATCATCTGCTGTCACCTACGTGTGAGTTGAATGACAGCCATGAATTATTTATAAATAAATAGTTCTACAATTGAGAATTGTAAAACTTTTTTTGTGGAGATAGTCACAGATGATGGCATATTTCTCAATTTAAAATTCCAGTATGGTTTTTGTCTTTTTCTCAGGAAGACGTAATGTCTTTCTCAGCATTCAACATGTAACTTGCTGTACTCATGTTACATCTCTATTCAGTGTGGTACAATGACTTCTAGTGTGCTTCTGGGTACAATTTTGGAGGTACTGGTTGTCATCTATAAAGCTGTTCATGGCACAGGAATTTGTGGGATGGCCGCCTCGTCCCACTAGATCAAGAAGTCAGTAAAAAAAAATCTTGTGTGACTCAGGAAGCAGGGCTTTTCTGTTGCTGTGTCTGCCTTTGGAACATGACTTTCCCATGGAGATTAGATTGGCCTCAATCTTACTGACTTTTGGAAGGTCCTCAAGACATGGATATTTTCCTGGCTTTGGGATCAACTTGTTAGGGTCCATGTCAATTAGTTGGTTTGGCTCCTTGGCTGTCATCTATATTATAAATTTATTTGAATCTCACCTTTATGTTGTTAGTAGTTTTTATTTGTTGAAAGCTGCCTAGAATCAGACTATATATAAAATTTATTTGTCAATATAGTTTCCACTGTCCAAAGTGACTGAAAACTGAACTTGAGTATTTGAAAACTCAACATTGTATAAATAAAACCAGAAGGAATAAACAAATTGATGCTCTTACTTTGCCTCCTTCAGCATGGTACTCCTTTTCTTCTGCACCAAGTAATTTGGCCAATCCAAAGTCTGTAATCTTCACATGCTGGGGTGTCTTAACAAGGACATTTCGGGCAGCCAAATCACGGTGTACCAAACGACGTTCCTCTAAGTAATTCATTCCCTAAATATGTTAACAGTTAAAGCACCTTATTGTACCACATAACATCTTTAGCCACATTACATAAAATATTAAGTACCGTATTTTCACGACCAAAAGCCGCACCGGATTATAAGCCGCAGTATCAATTAACGTTAATTTTTCAAACTTTTTCCACATATAAAGCGCACCGGGTTATAAGCCGCACGTTTCCCGACGCTTCTGGACATCTGTTGCAGTCGCGAGGAGGAGCGGAGAACAGCGCGAAGGTTCTTGGTGCTCCAGGAAGCCGCGAAAGAGGCTGGGGGAGGTGCACGGCTTGGTTTCTCCTCCCTGGACGTCGCAGCAGCAGCCCCAAACTCACCGATCTCAGTGTTTTTCGCATCGGGGTGTGCTGCAAGAGCATGCCCCGATGCGAAAAACACAGAGTTCGGTGCGCTTGGGGCTGCTGCTGCGATGTCCAGGGAGGAGAAACCAAGCCGTGCGCCTCCCCCAGCTGCTTTCGTGGCTTCCTGGAGCGCCAAGAACCTTCGCGCTGTTCTCCGCTCCTCACGACTGCAATAGATGTCCAGAAGCAGCTTTTGGGGCTAATGGGGATTGGATTTCCAGCTCGATAGCCCCTGCCGCTTCTGGACGTCTATTGCAGTTGTGAGGAGCCGAGGAGAGTGCGGAGAACAGCACAAAGGTTCTTGGCGCTCCAGGAAGCCGCGAAAGAGGCTGGGGGAGGCGCACGGCTTGGTTTCTCCTCCCTGGACGTCGCAGCAGCAGCCCCAAGCGCACCGAACTCTGTGTTTTTCGCATCAGGGCATGCTCTTGCAGCACACCCCGATGCGAAAAACACTGAGATCGGTGAGTTTGGGGCTGCTGCTGCGACGTCCAAGGAGGAGAAACCAAGCCGTGCGCCTCCCCCAGCCTCTTTCGCGGCTTCCTGGAGCGCCAAGAACCTTCGCGCTGTTCTCCGCACTCTCCTCGGCTCCTCAAAACTGCAATAGACGTCCAGAAGCGGCAGGGGCTATCGAGCTGGAAATCCAATCCCCATTAGCCCCAAAAGCCACTTCTGGACATCTATTGCACTCGCGAGGAGCGGAGAACAGCGCGAAGGTTCTTGGCGCTCCAGGAAGCCACGAAAGCAGCTGGGAGATCTTTTTCCACATATAAAGCGCACCGGGTTATAAGCCGCACTGCCGGTTTTGGATCAAATTTTAGGATTTTCAGTGCGGCTTATAGTCGTGAAAATACGGTAAATGAATGTTGTGCTTATTGAGTAGTCACAATAAAGCTGTTGCTTTTTCAGCAGTATTGAAAAATTAGTGAATGTGCAGAGCAAGATTATATTAATATGTATTAATTAAAAACATATTCTGGCACTCCTGGTTGTGATTGTTAAGCAATTTCCTGGGTTGGAAATTGAGCAAAAGAGCTGCTTGTAAAGCTCAGTTCCCCACAGTGTAGAGAAAAAAATTATTCTAGCAAGTTATAGTAATGTATCAGATCTCAGATACATTTCTGCAGCTTGCTGAAGCAAATGCTTGTGAAATTCATTTTCCTTCCATTCGCAGAAAAGGACTGGTCCAACAGACTACAGGAATGGAGCAGGGATATTCCAGGGCTCTAGGAGTCTGCTCCTGCTAGAAGATTTCAGCTTCCTTCTGCATGTTAAGAGAACTTCTCTGATGAGTTTCAGAAACAGAGCTCGGATCTTTGTGATCTGAATTCCATTTCTTCATTCTACCAAAGAAATTCAGCTCCCCTTGGTATGAGACAAGCGGGAATCTTCTCAGCAGGCACAACAGCTTGCAATCTTCTCTGCTGATTTTTCCATTGACTGAAAGAGAAGATTGCAAGTCATGATCAAATGGCTGCTGAGCTTTTTGCAACTGGTTATAAGTGTGAACAGACTGCGAATACCCAAACTGTGATCATTTTATTGCAAAGGGGAAAAGTGTGACATTTTACCATGGCTGGAGATGCTTTATGGGCCATAAAACACAGTTTCTGAATCTGTTGTAATTTTCAATGGATATTAAATAATTGATTGTTAGTCGACATTTTAAAACACATCCAAGATTACAAGGGAACTTTTAATATAGCATGTGGAAACTAAAAACCAAGAAATGCTGTAGGCATTAGCTGTATCAGAGCGACAAATCTAAATTTAGGTCAATGTTCTAAACATTTTTGGACAACTAGATGGAGTTTGTTGTTAATATACCTTTGCAATCTGCACACACCAGTTGAGAAGGTACTGGGATCCAATGTTATCTTTGTGTTCTCTAACGTAGTCAAGAAGGCAGCCATAGGGCATAAGCTGGGTGATGAGTTGGACAGTTGATGTGAGGCAAATTCCCAGCAAACGGCACACATGGGGATTGTCAACACTTGCCATCACATATGCTTCCTAATCAAAAGAGACGGGGGGAATAAAAATTACCTACTCTGTAAGAAATTACAATTTTAGTATAAACTATCTTGTCTCAGAAGGTAAGATCTGCCTCCTCCCTTTCAGATTTCAGGAAAAGCCTTAAAACCTGGCTATTCTGTTTGGCATGGTGTCCTGAAGGAAAAACTGCTGGATGGAGGTCCTTGGTGCACTAACAGAGAAGGCACCCCACTTTTCCTCCTAAGATACTTATTTATGATAATTGAGTGTTGGTTTTATGTTGATGCAAGTCATTCAGAGTCACCTGAACTATGAGATGGGCAGCAAAAAAAATTGAGAAATAAAATTTATTTATTTATTTATAAATTACTACAATTAATTAATTAATTGACAGAATTAATCTGAATCATGCTAAATTCTATGTCGAATGAGAATTACTCTGAAGGCTAGAATTGACACCTGTTACATTTTAACATAGAAAATTATATTTTAATTTTTTGTCTCATTTAAAAAGATGATTGCATCAGTATAGAAGTCTGGTAGATAGAAGTCAGTATTTTTTTTCTCTTTATTAATGCACATGATCTAAATAGGCACAGGATATCCACATATCCAAACAACAACTTCCAACTATGTATAATTCTAAGATGCAAATACCATCTCAGGCTAAATAAAGTAGCTTAATTGTAATAAGGTTCAATAAAAATAAAACAAAAAATGATTATCTGTTACAACAATTTAATCAATTTATTTAAATAATAATGTAATTTTTAAAATTAATGGCTCAAACACATATATTGATGCTTTTCTATCCATTCACTACAGCAATCTGCTAGGATTCCTGAGAATTAATAAACAAATATACACCTCTTAAAACATAACAAAGTAATTTGCCACTACATTTTTCAAACCTGTAAATTGGATTATAAAGATCTTAATAGGCATTGTAGAAATAAAAAAAAAGGAGAATGGAAAGGAAAACAGAAAATACATATGAAATCAACCAAAACGGTCATAGATGAGCAAAGAGAAAATATATGTTCATATTTACTGTAAGGAAATTTTACATTATGGCAATTGTCATTATCTAATGAAGACCATGTTAAGAGAAACCATAACAAAAATTAGTCCCAATAAATCAAATTTCACCTCTTTTCAAAAGTATCACTGCAAAGGTCACTGGCTTTAAATTCGATAAAAAGGGAAGAAGCTTGTTTGTTCAGTTACACCTGCTTCCTTGAGGCCAACTACCTAAACTAAGGACACCTCAATTTTTTTCTTTTGATTTCATCAGCTCAGAAAATTTCATTTCTCAGAAAACCCATTCAAATAATATCTTAGTCATAATATATTGAATCACTCATTATCATGTAATTGTGCTTTTCTGTCATCAGTCTCAGTCATCCAGCAAAGAAAGATTTCTCACCATTTGTCTCGCCAAAAGTATATTTTACTGAAGCTTAAATGGTTACAGAAGTAGAGTAAACTGAATCTAAGGTTTTCCCATGGAAACAACAGATGTAAAGTTCCCTCATTACATTTTCTCTGCAATTATAGAAAACTTTCTGATTTGGAGAATGATGGATCTGCATAGGTCTATATATTACATCTGATCCACAAAACCACAAGAATCCATTTTCAGCAATGGCTCCTTAGCAACCATTGCATGTACCACAAATGTCTCTGTAGCATGAGGCTGCTAAATCAGAATATGGCCCAAATCAAAGAAAGAAGGCAAAATGCTTCATTTCTCAAATAGCATTTAGTTCATATAGGAAAGAGTGGGCAATTTCAATGAGAGGATCCAGAATATTTAAAAAGTGGAAGGTATTATATGTCTGGATCATACATAGTGTATACTATAAATGTTTCTACAAAGATCTTTTAAACAGTTCTTTCTTAGTCTGCATATTTTTAATTCCACTGTAATAAATGTAGTATCATAAACACATGCTTCTTTGCTTCTTCTTTTATAGACTCTTATTTCATTAATTATTTTATAATGGTTTTTTAACCTATTTCTATGAATTGACTAAAAGTTCCAAAACTTATAAACATTAACTTGAATTCTGCCAAACTAGGAATTTGTTCTCCATGGACTGTGCCACTTATCAGCCATCAGAATGTGGAACTGTTTCAGTATTTGACAGTGCCTATTAAATTTGATAGTATAAAAACAAACAGCTATCAACTTCATTCAAGAAAGAATGGTGAAGCCATTGTGTCACCATACACTTTTAAAATGTTTTTTTAAAAAATAGACTGAAGTTTTTGTTGTTAAACTGTTCTCTTACTTTCTGAAAAGGGACATTTGTCTACATATGTGGTATGTTCATATTAGTAACATTTTATGATTATGTAGATAAAATAAAGGAAGTACAGCATTTCTTATGCACCACAAAGTAATTACTTGAAACAAACTAATCTTTTCTAAGCCCACCTAAATGTGCTTTTTTTGGTAAATTTAAATTCATCTACATAAAATTTGTTAAAAATTTACCGAGTGGAACACTAAATACATTAAATATAGTAGTCCTCAACTTAGAGCAGCTACTGAACAACTATTTGAAGTTATAACAGACTATCCTCCCAAATCTACTTATTGCCATTCAAAGTTACAATAGCTACAGTGGGTCACTTTTGGGCATTTAACAACAGGCATATTTTTATAGCCATTTGCAGTATCCCATGGTCTTATGAGCACAATTACAATATTTTTTTTTTAGTGTTTACTTCTGTTTCCATTAAAAAAAATATCCTTTGGGGAAAATTAATTCATTTAATTACTATCCTGTTTGCAAATGGCTGATGCAAAAAATATGTCAAAAATTAGTTCTAGTCATATCACATATGACTTATGACTGTAACTTCACACTCAATTATGGGCATATATTAAGGACTTCCTATAGTCATTTGAAGAAGTCCAAACATAGTCTTTCTGCCTAGCCCCATTGAGGATAAAAATCAGTTGCAAGAAATTCTACAATGACATAAATACTGTCAACACTGTCTTAATATTTATCTACATACTATAAAGTCTCTACAGCTGATATTTTAAATCTTCAAAAAACATAAAGCTCACATCAAGAATTTCTTTGTTAGCTTTTGGTGATGTAGCTTCTCTTAATTCCTTAATGGCTACAGGAATTTTAACTTTTTCTCCTTCTGGAATCCAGAGACCCTATTTAAAAAAATCAAAATGAGTAAATTTAACATAAATTAAGACAATTAGCAAGTAAAACAGATTATGAACAAACTTTAATACATCCATATAAATTACATATATATAAATGGTATTTGAGCAAGATAGTAAATATAAATGTACATATATTTGAAAATGTGTGATAATTTGGGTATGCAACATCATGATTTTATGTAAATTTACTATGGATTATCAATAGGACTTAATTCCAAAGAAGTTTATACAGAACTGATTTTTCACTTATATAAAGACGCAAATACCATATTTTTCAGTCGATAAGACACACTCCCCACCCAAAAGTGGGTGGAAATGTCTGTGCATTTTATAGAATGAATGTTGCCGAAGCCCTGTGCACCCTTGGGCCCCCACCCTTTGGCCTCTGCCTCGCAGCAATTTGCCTCCTTGCAGCAAACAGCAAACAGCCTGGTGAGCTTCAGCACAATCTGATTTAGCATGAGCAGGTGATTGGCAGCTGGATCGGCCTCCCAGAATACTGTCAATCAGCTGTTTCAGGCTGTGGGAATTGCTGCCAGCCAACGTCACCTATTGCTGCCTCCGTGTGCCCCATTTTCAGCCTTCGCATGTCCCGTTTTGGGCCTCCATGTGTCCTATCGAACGGTGGTGGCGATCCATGCTGCCTAGAATGGGCCAAAATGGGATGCACGGAGGCCAAAAATGGGACACATTTTTTGTTGTTTTCCTCCCCAAAAGCTAGGTGTGTCTTATAGTCTGGAGCATCTTATAGTGCAAAATATATGGTACATATATATTTAGAAAAGATGATAGTTTACCTGATAGACAGTACCAAAAGCTCCAGAGCCAAGGACTTTTACTTTTTTAAATTCTGTTTCTTTTAAGATTCTTAGAAGTGCTTGATTTGGTGCTTCCCCACTTGGTGTCAAAGGTTCAACAAGCTATTGAATCAAAAAGGGCATAGCTTAAGAAGAGTCAATTTCTTTCCAACCATAATAGTCTACAAGGAAGGGTGGTTTTTGAAAAATGTAAAACAAATGATTCAAACCTATTTGTGCTATATTATTATAAATCCATAACAAATTATTTAGCAAATCACTGCTGAGAAACAAATGATCAGCTTCCTCATCATTAGAAATATCCTCATGAACATTTATATTATAATAGCTCTAATACTATTAGAAACATACAAATATTTAGAAATACTATATTCTTTTACAAGAGCTAAAAGAATGCGGTTTCATCCCATACAGAAAGCTCATGATTCCTATTGAAACAAATATGGAATAACAGACAACTTAGAAAGTCTCTGAGATGCTAATGTATTATGAATCCATACTAGTTAGTTCTCTTCTGAATCATTAGTTATATTTACCTCTCTTTCTTGCAGCAGTCTGCGCAAAGTACGTTTTCTAACAATCCGACGTCTACGCACAAAAAGACCAACACCCAGGGTTATAACAACTAAGCAAAGAATGCTCCCAACAACTCCGGCTGCAATGGATGGGATTTTAGATCTACAAAATAGAAACAGTTATTATTGCTTCTATGTTATTGATAAATCTAGTTCATCATATGTGAGCATTTAGAGCATTTTTTAAAAAGGAAAGGGAATAAAATATAACTTGCTATAACAAAACATTCAGGCAGTGGTTTTGCCCAATGCAGTCTGAAGCAGTGAAGTTTAATGGACTGTGAGAATAACCTTGAGGAATAGGAAGAAGGCTTGTAGTCTAGACAAAAGTCTGATAAGAGAAATCTGAGTCAAAGCAGGAATGGGAGGAGAAAGCACTTCAGAATTGACCCTCCTTAGCTTTCTGGAAGATAATGGTACAGAGAAGAGGAAGTACTCTCAGATTTGCAAGATTTTGTTGTTGTAACCATAAACAATAAAGATAGTAATAATATTCTTGTTTTTAGTTTCCTGGTCTAGACTACTGAATGAAGAACATGTATGATTTGTGAAGTTCGATGTCATTTCTGTAAAATTATGACCATCAACTATAATTGGATATGCATCCTCATAATATTTGCCAAACATAAAAATAAAGTTATATCATCTGTATCTATCAATACAGTTATTAAGATAGGTAATACCCTATAAATATAACTATAGATATTTATATTTCTATGAAGAGAAAAAAAAATATGCTCACTTAATGTACTATTGTGGAATTTTCTATAATTAGAAAATTAGATATAATTAGAAAATTAGATTTTAGGAAAATGAATGTTGTACAAAATAAAGATATGATTATGTGCTTCTTAACCTAAGAAGCAACTCTAGCATGGTGGAAAGTTTCTATCCATTAACTGATTTTTAAAAATATGATTGGATTAATGACCTCTTTCCTATTGGCTAATATTTACATGCTACGATTGGAGTACAGTGAATGCATTACCTTTTCATTATTGACCATTGATATTAAAAACTGTGTAAACTGCTATAAACTAATAGTGGATCTGGGTATCCTTTCTAAAGCTACAACTAAAGAGACATTTTTTGTGTATAAAAATCCATTTTATTAAAATCTGCTTTGTTTTACCACAATATTCTTGGCTTAATTGGATGCAGCTATAAATGGACATCTGACTTTACATTAGTTATCAATAATTACCCATTAGGGCAGCCTTCGGGTCCAGGTCCTTTGCATCTATAAAAGCAAGGAAAATAAAAATGTTCAGAATTAAAAAGAGACTAGAATATTTTAATTTAACATTTAACTGTTCGTCCTGTGAACATTGTTGTGTCCTCCTGATTTAGCCGGCAGCCAAGCCACGCCTTGCTGGAAGCTGATTGGTCCTGGCGCGGTTGCCGGCCAGCGGGAGAATTACGGTCTTCCCATTGGCCGCCCGCCTGACAGCTATTCGTATAAATAACTGTCAGGCGGCGCTGTCCAGCGCGTGTCTTCTTAACTGACTGTTCGTGTCACTTCTGTTAATAAAGAGTTCAGCTATTTACCTCAGCGCCTCCTCGTATCTAAAAAACATCAGTAATTTTTTTATAAGACCAAGAACTTACTTCTAAGTACTTAGAAAAGTTATCAAGAATCTTGTACCAAATGTTTTTAATCACGGCAGGTTCTGCTTAAGCCAAATCTTTGAATTTGAGTAACCTGCAACATCCTGTCCTGTTCTGTTCCCCCTTCACGGCTCGTTAACAAACGGCAAGCAGACAAACTTAAAAGAAACTTTCTTTATCAGTTCTCGGCTCAGACTGGCTTCGAACCCAAAAATAACATAAATACAGTCTCTGACCAGATAACGGAATGAAAAACAAAACAACTCTTACAAGCAATGCACTTCTCCAAGTGTAGCCTTGAATCAGGGTTACAGGAAACACAAAGCACTTATCCAAGTGTATCTTACATAAACCATGACTGATGATCAAGCAATGTTATACGAACCAAGGAACGCACGAAAGAACGTTGACTCCTGCAACCAGGGCGTGGCAGCATCCGTCTTTTTATCTCCAAACCCCCACTAACGAGCCACAGCTGCATCGTTAATCTTGCATTCCGAAAAGACTCACAGAAGACTGCTGCTGAGTCACAACACTATTCCCCACCGCAGGGCCCTTTCCCCAGGTTCCGATGGTCGGGATGCGGTCGGAATGACATGTCCCCAAGATGACCCGCACCCATTTCCCTTGGTGCCTTTTTCATGAATCCCAAACCTCTGGAGGCATAGCCCCCTTGAATTGGAACTCCTTAGGTATCTGGTGGCCACCATGTTTCCTTCCGCCCTTCACGGCAACGACACCCCGTCCAGGGTCATCCACCTTCCGCAAGGCCGACCCACCAGCACCCCTACCATCGGAGGTTGATGGCACCTCTACCAGCTTCAGCCGAGCCTTAACAGGCTGTCCAGGGTCCTCCACCCTCTGCAAGGCCGACCCACCAGCCCCCCTACCGTCGGAGGTTGATGGCACCTCTACCAGCTTTGGCCGAGCCTTAACATCCTGTCCAGGATCCTCCACTCTCTGCAAGGCCGACCCACCAGCTCCCCTACTGTCGGAGGTTGATGGCACCTCTACCAGCTTCGGCCAAGCCTTAACACCCTATCCAGGGTCCTCCACCCTCTGCAAGGCCGACCCACCAATCCCCCTTCCATCGGGGGTTGACAGCAGCTCTACCGACTCCTGCCAAGCCACCACTCAATCGCCTCCCGCAGAGCCCTTCCCCCGGTTTCGATGATCAGGGTGCAGCCCAGAAAGGTTAGTGACGGCCTCCCCAGAACACGGTCCAAGACACAGGTACCCCACTGGGAACCTAGAGACAAAGTCCAGTGTTGCAGGGACCGGAGTCGACAAAGGCTGGAATCTCGGCGGAGTTCTCCTTGTAGACCTGGCCCAATGACACTGGGCACATGACTTCACACACCTCCGTACATCATTTTTCAGATGGGGCCACCAAAATTGACAGGAGGCCAGGCGCAACGTCCAAACAAACTCCCAATGTCTTGATGCAGACGCGCAATGAATCTGCGCGAGCACCCATCGATGGATGTGCCCTGCGGGAACATAGAGCCGGCCCTGACACTTCAAAAGATCCCCTTCCAAAGTCCATGGGGACGCTGGCCCCACTTCCGCCTTTTGTCACTCCACCCAGTCGTCACCCCGCTGCGCATCTCATATCAGAGACTGTATGCTCACGGGATGACAAATGGCAGCGCAGGCTGCAACGGGTGGAACAGTCCGAAGTGGAAGCGAGTTTGCAGGGTCAGAGTTCTCTACTTTACTCGGTAGGGCCTCTGCCCTGGGACTCCACACGCCCCCGAACGCACGCTATCTTGTGCAAACGGGGTATCACGGCCGCACCAACATGCTGGTTGTCTGACCTGATAGTGAGTTGCTGAGGGACGGCTGCAATGCGCGCAACCCTTCTGGTCTTGGGGGAGCTCCCTGCCAGGTGTCCAAGATCCCCACAGTAGAAGCACAATCCCTCAGTACGTCGTCTGTCCATCTCTGTCCGTGACACTCGAGGTCTGACAGCACCCAACTCCATGGGCTCTTCCCAGTCCACTGCAGTCCCTTGCTGAACCGGTATGCTGGTGGTCTCCTGGAATGCACAGCGAGGCCTTCGCCTCTGCAGCCGGGCATCTATCCGGAGGCACAGGTGGACCAACGCGTCGAACATCGGTGGCCTGTCCACCCTCACCAGTTCATCTTCTAAGGACTCAGACAATCTATCCTGGAAGGTGTCCATAAGTGCTGGTTCATTCCATGCTGAGTCCTGACTCAGCAGCCGGAATTCGCTTACGTGCTCCTGCAAAGATCCACGACCCTGCCTTAATGCCTTCAGTCGCCTAGTTGTTGTTTCCCCCTTGATGGGATCCTCAAACATCAACCGAAAATGTTGACAGAAACCTTGGAAGTCATCCAACAAGGGGCTAGACTGACTGAGCAAGGGTGTGGCCCACCGGGCAGCTGTGCCTGAGAGCAAACTGATAATGAATCCCACCTTCATCCGGTCAGTGGGAAAGTCCTCCGCTCTCAAACTCAGGAACAACTGGCATTGTCCCAGAAACGCGGCAAACATAGCCAGACTCCCATCATATTTATCTGGCATGGCTACTGGGCACTTCCTCCTTGGCTGGGGGGGGAGGTCTTACAGCTCTCTGCAACTGCGTAATTTGATCCAACAACATTGCGATTTGTTGTGCCATTTGTCTATTTTCAGCCATCAGCTGCTTCATAATTACGGAAATGAAGGCTTGTCAGGCAGGAGTCAATCTGTTCTGTCCCCCCTTCACGGCTCGTTAACAAACGGCAAGCAGACAAACTTAAAAGAAATTTTCTTTATCAGTTCTCGGCTCAGACTGGCTTCGAACCCAAAAATAACATAAATACAGTCTCTGACCAGATAACGGAATGAAAAACAAAACAACTCTTACAAGCAATGCACTTCTCCAAGTGTAGCCTTGAATCAGGGTTACAGGAAACACAAAGCACTTATCCAAGTGTATCTTACATAAACCACGACTGATGATCAAGCAATGTTATACGAACCAAGGAACGCATGAAGGAACGTTGACTCCTGCAACCAGGGCATGGCAGCATCCGTCCTTTTATCTCCAAAACCCCACTAACGAGCCCCAGCTGCATCGTTAATCTTGCATTCCGAAAAGACTCACAGAAGACTGCTGCTGAGTCACAACACTGTCCCAAAGGTGCTTTTTCAAGAGGCAACTGGACAGATGAAAGCCAACTTGGGATATCCTCATGTTCTGAGGGTTTCTGTGATGTGTTTTAGTTATTTTTCCCCCCATCTTTGCTGGTAGTCAGGCCTTCAGCCCAGTGGTGTAGAGTTCTGATACTCTCATTTTGTGCTTCAGTGGGTGGATCACACACAAATCAATATTTACATTTTGATATTTATATTACCGAGCTGAAGGCCTCCCTACCAGCAAAGAAGTTTGGTAAATGAATGAATGAATGAATAAATAAATAAATAAATTTGTTGACTTGATGTTACTTTTTAATAAGAAACAATAGTAGATATTCTGCTTTTTTCATTTAAATAATTCTGTAAGAAATATTTAAAGTTCTATCTTCATTCTACCAATGGAAGTAGGTAGGTGAGACCAAGAGATTATTATCAATATGAATACAGAACTTTAAATTATATTCCCAGATGATTAAGAACAAAGCAATTAAAAGACTATCTTTCTGGGGACCATAGTGGTAAACCACCGAAATGACCTTAAGCATTATTCTACATTTCTCAATCAAATTAATTTTATAAAAATGCTTTTTACAAACCACAAATGTAATCCTGAAATAAAGCTATGATAAAATGATTTTACATGATCATGTCAGGTACACCATTATGTCCTGCCGTTCTGTTGGAGGGAGAGGAGAAGGGTGGCTGGCATTTTTTGCATGTTTTTTCTTTTGCTATTACTGCTTGGGAATTAGGAGGGGGATTGTCTTTGGAGCAGACTCCCTCCCAGCTGGTTCCAGCCTGATTCCAAGGCTGTCTTGCCCTGGAAGTGACCTGTTATCTGCCTAGCACCACAGTGTTCCCAAAATATCCTTGTGGCATCACATTGGCTGCCAGTGGACTGACCAGGAGGGTTGAGTTTAGGGAAATGGAAGAATTGCTTTGTGCTTTGCATGGGACCTTCAGATTCTGTGTGACTTTAGTGCAACCACTTTCTCTCAGTAAAAGTTCTTTCAATTCAACTCAATGCAATCAAGAGTTTTACTTTTCCTGAGGGACCAGCTGTGGCAGGTTTTTTAGGCAGAATCTGAAGGTCCCACGCAAAGCACAAAGCAATTCTTCAATTTCCCTTGAGCTCTTCCAGCTCTGGCTGTTGCTCCCATCTCGGCCAAAACAGCTGCCTTGGTGAAAGTTATCCCTTTGGTTCTTTCTTCCCAGTCTTCCTTATTTCTGATGCCTATGGACCACCTGAGTCTTGATCAGTCTCCCAGGCTCCCAACCTCCTCTGTTCATTTGGAAAGGTCCAGCTTGATGGAAGCATCATCTTAATAAACTGTCGGCAGCTTATTAAAACCTAGTCACTTCTCCCTTATACCTAAGCTTCGGCCGCCACCTGAGCCAGTCATAACAGAGATATTTTAGATTCCTGTAAACATAGGGGGAACCTTCAATATTTAGTAGCTTAGAAGGATTTCCCAGAAATCCAAATTGAATGGATTGACCAACGCCATGTTAGGGCTCTTAAACTTTTAAAGTGCTTTCATAATAAATATCCTGATAAACCAAAATGATTTTTTCTGTTTTAACCTTCTTCTCTCCCTTTTTATTTTTTGTTGTTCTACAGGACAGGTCAGCAACATGTCAGGTACACCATTGTGTCCTGCCATTCTGTTGGTGGGGGAGGGGGAAGACTTGCTGGCATTTTTTGCAAGCTCTTTTGCTTAGGGATTAGGAAAGGGAATTGTCTTCCTAATTGTTTTGGGAGACAAAGCAGACCCCTCCCATCTGATTCCAGCCTGGTTCCAAGGCAGTCGTGTCCTTTGAGTGATCTGTTACCTGCCCAGTACTTCAACATTCTCAAAACATCATTGTAGCATCACATTAGCTGCCAGTGGACTGGTCAGGGCGTTGGGTTTGGGGAAATGGAACATTGCTTTTGCTTTGTGTGGGATCTTTAGATTCTACCTGGCTTTACTGCAACCACTTTGTTTTTTTTTTTTAATTCAACTCAATGGAGTCAAGACTTTTGCTTTCCCGAGGGACCAGTTTGGACAGGTCCTTACAGATTGCTTGCTTATGCCCAAAGTCAAACAAAGTCATGTTGTCTTTTAATTCAAACTTTATTCCTGGACACATCTCTCCCCCCCCCCCCCAATGGGTGTGTTTGGCAATAGTACCAAAGTAGTTTGCCACTCACTTCTTCTGAAATGTTTTCTTACTTTCCAGTCTAGACAATAGTCCTAGTCTTTCCTATAGCTTTCCCATCTCTGTGGCAGATCCCTATCACTATACATATAATAATTAATGTTGACTGTAATATTATCTCCTTCTGGCTTATTACTAGCAATTGCAATAACAAAAGAGGAACAATTACTGATGTATTGCAACATCATTGTGACAATGCAAACAATTAAAACTATTAACCAATGGTCATTTTATATTAGAAAACACCAGCTGGATAATCATCTTGAATAGTGATCAAAATCTGCTAAGTATCACTATAGATTGAATTGTGAAATAATCTTTGTAAATCAAATCAGTTTAATAATCTCTGCATTCCAAGTTTTACATCGGTTTATACAATCATGTTTCATTGAGGATCACTCTTATAACTACAACTTTAGAACATGAACCTATTTTGTGTTGTGATTACATTACTTTTAAGAATAAGGCAAAACATTTAATTATGTAGAGATGTTTTACATTCATGATAGCCTAGCTCCAGTAACATTCAAGGAAAAACTAGGATTTTTTCTTGTGGAATACTGTTATTACTAACACCAAATTACAATTATCAGTATAAAATCAATATGATTTAATCTCTATGGACTCATAATTCCTAGACTGGTTTACAATCTAGGAATTAGTGCTCCATGAAATACTTTATATTAACTATCCACCAGATGTCACTACAATTCCAATTCTCAAAAAATTAGCTTTGTTATAGGCCATTATAAAATGAAGAACTTAAATAGTTTAAGAGAATAATCCCAATATCTTGTGGATTTCTGAAAAGTATAGCTATGGGGAGGCTTAAATCAGAAGAAATGGTAATATTGGGCAACATTACAATAATGCTTTTACTCATGTAATTATATTGAATAAATTTCCTCATTAAAGTTGATATTTTTTCTCTAGTAGAAAACTAATTGTATACCAAACTAAAAATATTTTAAACCATAAAAAATATATAGAGAAATTATAGCATAAGTTGTACTTATATTTGATTCTGCATTGATTAAGTGAAGGTTCTGTTTTGTTCATATATTGAAATTTTATAACATTGCAACATTATCCGTTCAATTAAGTTTCAATTGAGAAAAAAAAATCGCTTACCCACGAACACAATTTGGATGGCACAACTGACATACTAAATTTTCATCTGGATATTTCCAGACTAAGGTATCATTTTCTCCCAAAATACCAGCAGGACATGATTTAACACAATGTGGGCCATCTATTACATGAGCACATTCCAAGCAGTTGCCGGGACCCTGGACAAGAAGCACAGCATTTTTTGTAGATATGAAATACATTTGCATGTACATTAATACATTTGGAAATCATCAGGCTTTGTCAAACTACACCATCAAATGTGTGGACAAAAGAAATCTTGCAGGGTGAGAATGATGGATTTTAAAATCTGAAATATCTTCAGGTCAGAAGATAAAATATTGTATGTATCTTTTATTACTTCAATAGCCTATTGATTTTTGAAAAACAGTTATTTTTTTAAAAAATATTATTATTATTTTTCTGTAGCATGTTAAATATTTTGTAGGTTTTTGTAGCTTTGGAAGTTTTAAAGAACATACTAATTATATACTTTATTTTGTAGGAAAAGCCAGGGCCATCTGCTTTATCTAATTACAATTATAAAGATAATTCAAGCTGATATTTTTCTAATGGGCTAATCAAGACATTTAAATATAACATATCTTCTCTCCCTTCCGGGCAAAATGAATCAAATCCAATTTGCTTGATATCCTTCCTGATTAGTTGCAATGAAAAATAGATATAAAGTGCTTAGATGAATTATTTGTAATTAGAAACAGTGATTGCAGATCTCCAACTATGTCCTACTCTGCCTTTCAATTTTTCAGAAGAATTGAAAGGAAAAAGAGGAATTTATTCATGCTTAATATTTTGCAGCAGTATCAGAAAATGGTTAGAAATGTATTAGATAATGTTTTCATGATGCTGGAAATTACAAGTGAATAGTTGTTATTATTATTATTGAGGCACAATTGAATACAGAGTACAATTTTCTACAATTTCACTACTGTAAGTAAACATATTGATTTCATGCCAATGTGAAGTTTATAATATAAGTCAACTTCCAGATAGTCTTTACAAATTTCCAAAAATCTTTTGAGGGTGGGGGTTCATTTTCCGAGCTTGTGGTTTGATTTCTGAAAGTTTTGTTACCAGGCTAGGTATTATTTTCAGTGGAATTTAGGGAATGTTAGTATTGGTGGTGTTCTGCTAATAAGGGCGTTATGTGGTCAGTAGGGATGATGAGAGAGTCATATTAAGGGTCTTGTGATGAGTTGTGTGATGTATAGGTCACATCAGGTGAAGGTCATTGGGAGGTGAAGTGCTGCTTGGGGGTGTTGTATGGATTGTCTGAAAGTTGGTGCTGTTGCTGGTTGGTTGTGTGGTTCATTTGAATTCTCAAGGGTTCATAGGTGGTTGTAGGTCAATATCTCTGTTGAGGGAATTGCTTGTGGAGTTCCTGGCTTTGATAAACTCACAAGCATAGCAGGTAGTAGTGTGGCTGATGATTCGTGTATTGCTCCAATTGAATTAGTGCTGTTTGATGTCAGTGTGGATAGCTATTAGGGATTTGGGAACATGTCAATTGACTGCCAGCTGGTGTTCATGTATTCTGGTTTTCAATTGACATGATGTTTGTCCCACATAGAATTGTTTGCAATTGTTAAAGTTGATTCTGTAAATTACATTGTTTCTTTCATCCTTCTGTAACTTGTCTTTGTTTCTGGATAATTACTGGTGGATGTGGGTGTGGGTTTGTGGGCTATTGTGATTCCTAGAGATTGGAGATTCTGACGATCATTTCCAACACCCCTTCTGTGTATGGCAGGGTTAGTTTTTGCAGGGTGGTTGGCTGTGTAGTGCGTTGTAATTTGGGTGCTGTGTTTTGGAATACAAAGTTTTTCGGATAGCCATTGAAGAGAAAGATTGCAAGCAGCTGTTTCTATTCCACTTTTCTTAGTGCTGTGGTGCTGCAGTATGTCCTGGACCTTCCAAAGAGGGTTAGGGTTGGATGCAGCTTCTTTTGTGACTGGGCTAATTGCTTGCAGAACCGAGGATCTGGTCCCTGTGAGTGAGTTTGTGGTAGACACGGGTTCCCAGTTTCCCATTGTCTAGTCTTCTTATGTCAAAGTCAAAGAATGGGATACTTTTGTCTGTTTTTTCTTTACATGTGAATTTGATCCTGGGGCATATGTTATTGAATAGGTAGTATGTTTCTTCAATTTGGGAACATTCCATGATGACAAAGGTATTGCCAATGTAGAAATCCAAAATTTTGGTTAGATGGTAGGTAGGGCTATGGATTAGAGTTGTTGCATGATTGCTTCTATTAGGCCTGATATGGCTGATCCCATCACAGTGCCTTGGATTTGCTTATAGATTTTCCCTTTGAACTTGAAGCATGTATAGATCCAGAAGTTTCAGGGACGATTTCTATGGACATGGAGTGTTCTGTGACAGAGTGATCTTTGTGGGTGTGATTTTGGTGAATAGGTTATATATGGTTTGTTTAACCAGGCCAATGTTAATCGAGATGAAGAGGGTTGTGACATCAAAGGAGACCATTATTTCTTCCTTGTTGTTCTTGGTGTAGTTGATGAGTTGAAGAAATTGTTCTGTGAAGTTTATTGAATGGGTTGAGTAATTGATCAGGTGTCTCAGTTTTTCTCTGCTGAGTTTTTACTAGTTTGTGAATCCAATAGGTACAATAGTATAACAGAGTTGGAAGGGACTTTGGAGGTCATCTAGTCCAACCCTGTGCCTAGGCAGTAAACCCTACACCACTACAGATCAGGGGTGGGTTCCAGCTGCTGCTACTGCCGGTTTTCTCAGAGGCATGCTGAGAAAAACACTTTATGCGCTTGATGCATTGTACGTTGGAGATGATTCTCTTCCTGAGATCTTGGTGTTTTTTGGTCCAGATGGTTTGTTTTTAGAATGCATTCAAGGTTGGCTAGGAATGGCCTTGAATTGAGGCCATGTGTGAAGATGGTCTGATGGGGGTGTCTGCTGGATAGATTTTTGATGCATAGTTCTGAGTTATTGTCTTATGGTTTTGGGGTGATGGTATTGAGTTTCTCCTGTAATGAACTGCATTTTTGCATTTGTATTTTGTTAGTATTCTTGTGGATCATGTATTTAAGGCCCGACTGTCAGGTCCTGTCTGATGGAGTTGAGGCATGTGGTTTTTGTTTGTCAATGATGCGTTGGCATTTTTCCAGGCAATTGTGGGCCTCAGTGATCATGAATCAAGCATTTGCACCTGTTTTGGGAGACTAGTTTCAATATTTATGGGTGGTTGATTCGTGGTCAGTAGGGTATGTTTTGGGGGGTTGTTTGTTTGCAAAGGCATTCGTTGAAGAAGTGTAGCTGTTTGCGTATTGACGATAATCAAAACTCACAGCAAAACACTCCCAACTCTCTTGCATGGAAAATATCTGCAGCTTGTGTGTAGGATAAGGGTGGAGTCTGTTCCCTGAGCTTTTGGGTTGGTTTCCAAATATTTCATTACCAGGCTAGGTAAAATCTTACAATTCTCCTTTTAATTCCACACACACACCTCAATGTTACCAGAGGAAAACAACTCTACTGGGAAACATATCCTTCCCCAATAGGTGACACTCTTGCCTCATGAGAATCTGAGCTCTTTCATTTCAGAATGCAGCTTGGGTGCAAATTCCATGCACTTTGTAGTAAGCATGATATTTGGCTGAATCCAAATGAGTAGAGAAATCATTGCTTATAGAGCTCTTCAAAATATTTTTCAGTAATTCTGGATGCAACATCCGGAATAACATCTCTGCTCCATCCTGTGTTAACCAAACTTCCTTCTTTTTTGTGATCCCCATGGGAAAAAAAATCTCATGTTAGTTGAATTCAACTAATAGTGATGTCATTGGAGACATCTATGGGTGTTTTGTTTTACTTCGCAATCAAGTGTTCAGCTGAGATTATACTGTGATTCCCCAATCTAATGAATTCCAACCATGCTTAGATTTTTTAGATCAATTCTTGTAGGCTTTAGAACCTTTCTTAGTTGGTGGTGGCTCTTCCTAATTCTCTTGAAACCTGTCTGGTTAGATTTCTGGCATTTTTATTATGTTATTCACAGTTTGTAGAAATTGGGATAACACAAGAATAGTAATTTAATGCAATATTTTAAGACAAAGCAGCACAATTTAAACCCCAGGCTTAAAGCCACTACAATTTAAATATTTTTAAAAATGATAAAAATTATTGAAAACTAATATTTGAAATTATAGCTACAAAAGGTAACCAGCTGACTTTAGCCTTTTTTTGAGGCCATTTTTCGCCCTCCCCAGGCTCCAGAGGCTTTATAGGAACCTGGGGAAGGCAAAAACAGCCTTCCCCGGCCCCCGGAGGCCCCCTGGAGGCTTCAGAAGCTTCCCTGAAACCTCCGGAGTGCAAAAACCCGGCCCTACAGGTAATGGAATTCTGGTTTATTTGTAGGGCCAGTTTAAGTCCTTCGGAACCTGCAGGGGCTTTCCGGAGGCTTCCCTGAAGGCTCTGGAGGACGAAAAATGACCCTATGAGCAAACTGAAAATCACTTCCAGTTTGCTCTTGGGCCGGTTTAAGCCCTTCGGAGCCTTCAGGGGCCTTCCGGAGGCTTTCTTGAAGGCTTCAGAGGGCTAAAACTGGCCCTACGAGCAAACCAGAAGTCCGTTCCTGAACTTCCAGTTTGCCCATAGGGCCATTTTTTGCGAAAGCTCCTGAAGCCTTTGGAGGGCCTCTGGGGAGGTGGGGGAGGCTGTTTTCGCCATCCCCAGGCTCCTATAAAGCCTCTAGAGCCTGGGGAGAGCAAAAAAAGCATGCAAAAAATGGGGAGGTTGCGCCTGCCTTGCGCACATGTACGGGGTCAAGCATTGCATTATGGGTGTGGCACGTCCGTGCACGACCCTCCTGTGCTCCCCTCGCTTATGGCCAAAAAGGTACACCATCGCTGATATAGGCTGAGAAAAAAGTTTAGGATTGGATACTTTTAGGTCCCTACAGTAAAATGATATGTATCCTTTGAATATTAATCTATTTATTTGTGAGCACACTGATATTTGCATATACTCAAATATTCTAAGAAATATTCTAAGAACTACTAAAGTATGTGCACTTACAGGTCCTGTGCAAGTTAAATAAGGTTCAGTTGAATTTTGCACAAGGCATTCTGAATGGCAGGGAAAGCAACTAGAATTTTGTTCATATTCTCGAGGCATTCTAAAAGGGATAGAAAAAGAAATATATCAGTCTCATACTTTTCAAGACATTTTTACTAAAGCTATTTCTAAAATGTTTACTTAAACCACATTTTTTTAAAAAAAAGAAATATGTATACATTAAACTAATGATGGATCCCTCTTTTACTTTTTCTGACTTCCTTTTATTATAATTATTCCTTTCTTAAAATGCAAAACTTTTTTATCGTAAGCTATTACTTGTCGTTGGGTAAGAACAGAGCTTTGGCATGATGAATTAAACCATTACAAATTACATTAACATATTTTGATTTTTAACTGATGTCCTTAAAAATTATATTTGAGACGTTTTTCTTTGCGTTATATTTCTTCTCTGTTTAAGTGGATTTTCAATATATTGTGCTTTATTAACAGCTAATAATCTCAGAACAAAATTATAAGTCATAGAAGCATCATAATGAGACAATTTAAAGCAGTTAATCATCCTGACAAGCTTTTACCACACTGACAATCCTTATCTTCCAAAAGAAAAACATATTATCTTCCAATATGTCAACACTAAGAAAGCATATTATTCAAATTTAGATAGACAAAGAATTCTGACCATGTCATAACTATTAAAAAGAAGATATATTATAAAAAAGTTATATTTATTGTAGGGAAATATCAGAGAGAAGCACTTCCAGGTAAGTTTGCAATATTAGAAATGCCCATAGATATTTTACTGTGTTCATTGGACATTGCTGAACACTTTATGGTTTCATTTAGGTAATTCTGTGACTAATATAAAATCATTTTAGTCAAAGATAATTCTGATGATAAAATGAAAAGGGTTTTGATAAATAGACAACACATAAGTTCAAGGAGAGGGAGCTCATAATACATATATTTATAAGACTATAAATAACACAATTATGCTAAAATCACTTTGGCTCCCATAATGTTTTGATAAATTAGGTTTTATGTAGTGATAGTGGCCTAAATACACATAAAAATAAGTTAACAGGTTCTATCTGTTAGAGAATCTCATCTCTGAAACCATTTAATGAATTATTAAAACGTGATAACTGAAACAGATGGCTTAAACAACTATTATTTGTTACTGGTTACAGTGTACCTATAATTTGCTATTTAGATCAACACAATATATGTAGGATTTTTTTTTTGTAAAACATCTGCCTTTAAATAAAGTTATTTAAAAAGTTTCATATTGTGCATTCATTTTGTTTTTCCTCAATTGATTACTTAACTTTGGAAAACTATAGCAGCAGGAAACAAAGAAAAATATTTTTATAGGAACTAATTATGTTAAATGTTTTAGCACTGCATTCTTAACATTGCAGTAGTTCATTTTCAGAATCTTTATCAGTTATTAGCTTGAATGACTATAATTTGTTGAGATCAAAGATCTGCACAGCTCAACTGGTAAGGGGGTTTGGTGTGTGTGTGTGTGTGTGTGTGTTAGGAAAAGTACTTAATATTTCAAAATCTTATTAAGCATCTTCTCAAAAAGCATTATTATGGAATTGAAAGGATTTCACTTCTTCATTACATGGGATGCTTGAAACTCTTACCCTTGATAAATATTACAATGTTTTACACATTCCTGTTGGCGGATAAAATAACGGCAAGAAAAGCACTGGAAGGGTCCTGGGCCCCAGCAGCCTATATTTGAGCAGAAGGGATGGCAAACTTGTCCAGCTAAAAGACAGAACCAAGTGTTTATCAGTATACCAGAAAGAAGAAATATGCATGGCATGGTTTAAATTTATTTAAACAATTTCAGTTTCTGAACTGTTAAAATCCAAGCAGTTGCCAAAATCCAGAAAAATCACCTATCTAGGAAACAGTGATAATAGCATTACCATAGCAATAGCTTCTAGGTTTATGTATCACCCCACAGTGCTTTACAGTTTACAATGTTAGTATTATTTGCATATTGCCTCTAACAATCTGGGTCCTCATTTTACTGAACTTGAAAAGATGGAAGGCTGATTCAATCTTCAGCCCTATCTGGATCAAACTTTAGGCTGTGGGTAGTCTGCCAGCAATACTCCACTTTGACCACTGCACCATCAAGGCTCCTTGGGATAATGCTGGTAACCTACTATATATGATATTATATATAAATATTTTGAACTAACTTGTTTTGGCAATGCATGCAAGAAACGTGCGTTGCTTTTCACACAACCTCAAGTCTCACACAACCTCAAGTTTTTCCCCCCAAATCTAGTCTTATTAAAAAAAATAATTGCATATATTGTAGATCATATATTCTTCTTCTTCTTCTTCTTCTTGCATGTCGAAAACTTTTCTCTTTAGGCATAGGGAAAGGTTGTCATGTCACATGATAAAACCATATTCTGCAATTATTCTGTCATCAGTCGTTTTAATGGTGGAAGTGACCATAGAATGGTATGATCTAAACTCTCCACCCAACCTTGTCCTCCAGTGAGCTTGCTGCTCTCCTACCCACTCCCATTGGCCCCACAAATGGGAAAGTTGGGAAGCAGCCTCGCTGCAGGATGAAATTGGACAGCGGCAACTGAGCACGCAGTGGCTGTGGCATGCCTGGCTAGGCTTTCTTAATGTGACCCCACCATCTGTCTTTGTTTGCCCATGGCTGCTACAGCTGGGAGATGCCTCTCCCACTGCACCTCCATCTCTGCCTGAGGCCTGGAGTGTCATGGAGCTCAGACCCACCTGCACTATGCAGCCTGTGGCCCAACAAAACATTTTGTGCACCGAAACAGTAGTTATGTCGGCAGCAACCCAATGAAAAATGGCAAAGCTTTAGAAAATGACTGTGTTATGATTGAAATACTGAAAGTTGGTGGTCACACTTTACACTAGCAAAACTATACTTGAGATGCTTCAGAGAAGAAAAAATGCTGAATTGATTTTTTGACTCAGTATTCCAACAAGCAATGTATTGCTCAACCAAGGCATAGGCACTGCTCACATAAGCTTACTACAACCATATGAAAAAGCAATAGTGACAATTTGCTTTAATGATCTTAAAGTGGAAATCAACATAGAATGAGGTATATTTACTGGCCAATAGGATTGGCCAGCAAATAATTTGTTTTGCTGGATCAACTATAAGAACATTTGGGAGCTAGAATACAAACCACATTTATACCATTTACACTTAAATATAGCTAATTGCTTACTAATTGCTAATTGCTTATAAGTACTTTCCCAGTTTTACCAGCATGCCCATAGATTCATAGAAGAAACCTCTGTCAGGACTTTGGCAAAATGATATGAGAATGCTGGCCGACCTGGCTTCTGCACATGTGCATGCATGCTTTAAAGGACAGCAGAGGCCTTGAAGGAAGAATGTTTACACAGCTGAAATGTACAGATAAATGCATACACTAATATGATGAACCATGTGACCTGATTAATTTTAAGAATATAAACTGATTTTCAGAAATATATATCATTCATAGTTATATGAACCACATGCACTTACCACATTCACTTTCATTTCCATTATTGTTTATTTGCATTTTTTGTTTTGGTGTTACAAAAAGTTTATTCCAATCCAATGTATTGCTGTAGCAAAGGTGGCTGTTTTTCCAAATGACTACATCTCCATCACTTATTTCCTTGAGAGACCGTAGTCCCAAAGATTTGATATTCAGGTTGATTACTGCAAGAGCGTATTGACCTCTAAGGTAGAAAGATTGGGAAATTATATCAAACAATTTATTTATTAAATTTAGAATGATACCTAACTCTGTAAGTGGGCCGTGTACAACAGAAAGTTTAATGACAATATTTGATCTGTTTCAACTAGATTTGTAAGTTAAAAAGTTGTAAAGTTTCAGGAAGTTGCCTCTGGGGATGTGGACAAGGCTATGCGAGCTGTGAGTGCCTCCACCTGCATACTGGACCCGTGTCCCTCCTGGCTGGTTGCCAACAGCAGAGAGGTGACACGAGGCTGGATCCAGGCGGTTGTTACCGCTTCTCTTCGGGAGGGGTACTTTCCCACCGCGCTCAAGACAGCGGTGGTAAGACCCCTCCTGAAGAAGCCGTCTCTGGATCCAGCTGTTCTTAATAACTATCGTCCAGTCTCCAACCTCCCCTTTGTAGGGAAGGTTGTTGAGAAGGTGGTGGCTCTCCAGCTTCAGCGTACCTTGGAGGAAGCTAACTATCTTGACCCCTTCCAGTCTGGCTTCAGACCCGGTTACAGCACAGAAACCGCTTTGGTCGCATTGACTGATGATCTCTGGAGAGCTAGGGATGGAGGCCATGCTTCCATCCTAGTTCTCCTGGACCTCTCAGCGGCTTTCGATACCATCGACCATGGTATCCTTCTGCGACGACTGCGGGAGATAGGGGTGGGCGGCACTGTCTTGCAGTGGTTCTCCTCCTATCTCTCGGACAGGTCGCAGTCGGTGTTAGTGGGGGGGCAGAGATCGTCCCTGAGGCCCCTAACCTATGGGGTGCCGCAGGGGTCGGTCCTATCCCCCCTACTATTTAACATTTACATGAAACCGCTGGGCGAGATCATCCGAAGGCACGGGATAAAATACCACCAATATGCGGACGATACACAGTTGTATCTGTCCGCCCCGTGCCAACTCAATGAAGGGGTGGACGTGATGAACCGGGGACTGGAAGCCGTTAAAGACTGGATGAGAGCAAACAAGCTGATACTCAACCCAGACAAGACCGAGTGGCTGTTGTGTTTCCCTCCCAAAAATTTGACCAACGTACCATCACTCAGGCTGGGGGGGCAAAATTTATACCCCTCAGAAAGGGCCCGCAACTTGGGAGTCCTCCTGGATTCACAGCTAACTTTTGACCACCATCTCTCAGCTGTGACCAGGGGGGCATTTGCCCAGGTTCGCCTGGTCCGCCAGTTGCGGCCCTACCTGAATCGGGAGGCTCTCACAACAGTCACTCGAGCCCTTGTGATCTCTAGGCTGGAATACTGTAATGTGCTCTACATGGGGCTGCCCTTGAAGAGCATCCGAAGACTTCAGCTAGTCCAGAATGCGGCCGCGCGAGTGATCGTGGGCGCACCACGGTTCGCCCACATAACACCGATCCTCCGTGAGCTGCACTGGCTACCTGTTGGTCTCCGGGTGCACTTCAAGGTCTTACTCACCACCTATAAAGCGCTCCATGGTAGTGGATCTGGCTATTTGAGAGACCGCCTTCTGCCAATTACCTCCCTGCGTCCCATCAGATCGCATAGAGTTGGCCTCCTCCGTATCCCATCCGCCAGTCAGTGCCGACTGGCGACTACTCGGAGGAGAGCCTTCTCTGTTGCGGCTCCGACACTATGGAACAATCTCCCCGTGGAGATTCGTACCCTCACCACCGTCCAGGCCTTCCGCACAGCCCTCAAGAACTGGCTAGCCCGTCAGGCCTGGGGATAATCTTATTTTCGCCCCTCCCGAATGCTGAGTGAATGTTGAGTTTTACTGTCTAATTTACTTTGTGCACATCTTTTTTTGGTATTGTCCTACACTCCCCTTCCCTTTTTTGATTGTAAGCCGCCCTGAGTCCCCTCAGGGAAAAGGGCGGCCTATAAATAAACAAATCTAAATCTAAATCTAAATCTAAATCTAAATCTAAAAGTAAAAGTAAAAGCCAAGATGAGAAATTAGCAGAGAACTTTGATCTCCTGGTACTTTTAGAGCTTCTAAGCCATTCCTTCTTGTTTCCTAGTCTGTAATGACAATTCAGAAATCAATATTACATTGTATACTTTCAAGTCCTGTCAGAAAGCAATTTGTTTCACTGGAGTTCTCCAACTTTCACATCAAACTCCAGATAGAAAAAAAATAAGCTAGTAAAAGTTTCTAGAATCCAGTCTGCTATGAGTTAGGAGAAAGTGGAAATATTTCTGAAGGTGTTTTCAGTCAGTAAAACAACACAATTAGCATACAGAATCCAATATAGATTATGCAATATATACAGAATCCAATATAGATTATGCAATATATACAGAATCCAATATAGATTATGCAATCCAATATAGATTATCCAATATAGATTATGAACCATGTGACCTGATTAATTTTAAGAATATAAATCTATTTTTGTTTGGAAATTGCTTTAACATTCTGTTCCCAGGATGATAATAATCTACATCAGGGGTGTCAAACTCAATTTCATTGGGGGGCACATCAAGGCTGCGGTTGACTTTGGGCAGCTGGGAGGGCATGGCTGACTCACTGGGTGTAGCCAGCTGGACATCACGCACTGTCCGTGGCCAGATGGGTAGGCATGGCTAGCTTGATGCCACTCCTCAAATTGCTGGCATGCTTCCTCTTTGCATTGGGTAGACTGGGGCAAAGTGATGTGGGTAGACCTCTTTGGAATGGGTAGATTGGGCTGAAGCCACGCTGGACCAATGTTTCCTCTTCACAATGGGTACACTGGGCTGAAGCCACAATGGCCTGATGTTTCCTCTTTGCAATGGGTAGACTGGGCTATAGCAATGCAGTAGACTGGGTTGAAGCCATGCTGCCCTGATGTTTCTTCTTTGTATTGGGTAGACCAGACTGAAGCAATGCAGATAGACCAGGCAGAAGTGACGCAGGTAGACTGGGCTGAAGAGACACAGCAGGCTCCTTACATTTTCTAGGACGGCACTGTGGACCAGATCCTACTACATCATGGGCTGCATCTGGCCCACCAGCCTTGAATTTGACACCCCTGATCTATATCAACTCCTCCCCACCTTGCAATTACATTTAAGCAATTTCAAATGCAGGTTTGAGCCCTGAAAAAAGGAAGAAAGGTTAAAACGTTTGTATGTCTACCATATTGTAGATAACATTTTTCTCACTGCAACTGCAAACCCTCTTTTAAGAATAAACAACTTAAAATGAATAAACAACTTAAAATAAACAATATAAATGAAATGGGATCCTTGAGTCCTGAAGATTATTAAATCTGATGGACACTCTTCTAAACAGTAATTTTAATTAAAAAAAATCAGAAGAAAGAATGAATTAAACATTTCCAACCATCTTAGAAAAAAAAGAAGAAATAGTGGCAGTAGTGCTGATGCATTCCACTGTAGTTTCTATTAATCTGCAAACTAGCAACTGATCTATGACAGAACAATGATCTGGTATTTTTAAAATATCACAACTCTACATAAGTACAAGTTTTATGGCATGCTGTTGTACTTACAACCGTTTTGTTCTACCTCGTATTACTTCCAGATTTTCAAAAATACTCAAATCAGTGATATTTTTAGGCCAAACCTGGATCAATAGAAACCCTAAAACAAACAAACAACATGTACAAAGTATTACTGACAAAAAGAATGTCTTTTCTCTTTAGTTTATACGAGAACATCAAAATGAATCATGACATTTCAGGAAGCTTCAGCACAAAGTTATTTTAAACCTTACTTTGTAAACAATTTACATGCAGGCAACTAAATCAGCTAAACAGTGTGAAGGCAGGGCTGTGGACTTAGCTGACTGAGCCATTACAGAAAACCCAATTCTCCTTAGCAACTCACCTTGGAAATGTGATCATTTTATAGAATACTCTTTCTTTTACTATATAAAATTGATGCCTAATATCTTGGAAAGAATCTTACATGGTAAGCATATTTTTTTAAAGGATAAATTGTTCCTTTATTTCTACAATTTTCCTAAGCCATCAAGAACATGTATGTTTCTTGTCCATCAGTCTGGGAAGAACAAGTTAATAGACTACCGCACAACCCCCCCCCCCCCCCCCGGCTATAGAAGTATAGTGGCCAAACTCTGAAATAGATGATCTACTACAAACAGGTGTTTCAAATGCATATTTCAAATGTAAAAAAACATCTAAATACAGAAATGTTCAGGGGGCTCAATAGAGTATCTATTGAGGGTGATTTTCACAGTTGAGTAGAATGATTAAATCTAGAAAGTTTAACCAAATTTCTCACCATGAACATACATGAATATTTGACTAATGAAATTGTACTATTCCCGAGAGAACCACTCTGAAGCTACAATTAATCTAGAATGCAGTGGTGGAAGTAGTGGTGGGATGTTGTGGTACAGAGCCATTGTTTTGTGATAGGCTGCTAGTTGATTTCTGGTGCAATTCAAAGTAATGCTATCCATAGCACAGTTTACTTGTGAGCTTCTTCATATGCTTTCTTCATATGTTTCTGTCTGATCAGTGCGATCAGCTTTGGTGGGTCCTGCTAAGTAAGTCCTGTTGATTAAGCAATGTCTTCATAGGACTGAGGAAGTATGCCTTCTCAGTGATGATTCTTCGCCTGTGGAACGATTTATTCTACAGCAGAGCTGGCTGGAGAATTCTGGGAGTTGAAGTCCACAAGTCTTAAAGTTGCCAAGTTTGGGAACCACTGTTCTACAGCACCTGAAAATTCATGCTTCTCCCATCTTTTTGAATTTCCAAAAATGATTAAAGACCTAACCTAAAATTAGTATGGTGGTTGTACCTTTTGGGTTTTTTTGGTTCTGTTTTTATGGTCAGCTTTATTCTTTTAAAAAAACATTGTGTCCTTTTAATTTTTTTAAATTAAATTTTAAACTACTTAAAACTTGCAGCAGTTGAAAAACCTTGAAATTAAATGAATAAAAATAACTGAATGTTTAAAAGACCATCTATACAATATTGAAATTCATATAAATAAATAAATTTAAAACATTTTACTAACCTGTGATTTCTTTAACAGTTTTAAAAATACCCAATTTCCTTATATCCAAAGGAGGTGTTTTTGTGTATTGATCACTATAAAAGAATAATTGAATATTTGACTAATGAGGTAACATGTTTTTAGTACATTTTATGGTCAACATTTAATCAATCAGCAACTTACCCAAAAAAGGATGCATGCAGAAATGAGAGATCACCATTGATTGTGGTACAGTTCTTGAAATAATCAATATTGGATTCATTTACTGCAAGAGCATCTTTCAGTTCACCTATTCCAATTCCACTGCACACTGAGAAAAAAGGAAACATAGAATGTTAGGAATGCTTTCAAGGTATTTCATGTTGGATTAAGGATTAGAATCATGCCTAAGCAGCAACAAGGTACACAATTTGATTTAAACCCAAGAAAAACAGGGATAAACAGCATTTGTAAGAAAATAATTTTATCATAGGATATCTTCCTTATTATGTTTTATTTAATTCATTGATAAAATATTTACCACTAATAAATCACCATAAAGACATATACTCTGTGTGTATGTGTGTGCTTGCGCACGTATGCATATGTATATACATATACATATATTTTAGCTGGATACCTATGCTCTGCTATAAAACAATGTGATCGGGCTTGATAAATCAACACTTACAGCTTTAAAATTAATGAGTAGTTACGATTGGCCTCTCCTCTCCCATTCTTTCTCTGAGGCTTGCCCCACAGAAGCCTCTCCTCTCCTATTCCCCTCCTCTCCCTCAGGCTGGCCCCATTGATCCTCTCCTAGCCCCTTCTCTCCCTCAGGCTTGCCCCACAGAGGCCTCTTCTATCTTATCCCCCTCTCTCCCTCAGGCTTGCCCACAGAGGCGTTTCCTCTTCCCTTCTCTCCCTCAGGCTTGACCTACAAAAGCCTCTCCTCTCCTATCCCCTTCTCTCCCTCAGGCTTGCCCCACAGAGGCCTCTCCTATCTTATCCCCTTCTTTCCCCGAGACTGGCCTCATTGTCTAAACTCCCAGTCTGCAGGCTGGATGAGTGATGTGTTGGCCACACCCACACCCAAGTGGCAGTTGGAACAGATTTTTTTTCAGGTTGGGAGGGGGAGTAGAAAGTCTAACTCTTTAGTATTGGAGCGTGTTAATATATAAATATTGTATTAGAAATACTAAATATCTGATGGTCATTTCGAAAAATCCTTTCTTAGCAAGCTCCTAGAAGTCCAGAGGAACATACATGCCAAATGTAAAGTTTGTAGACTTTATAGTTCTGGAGATTTTGTGATGAGTGAGTGGATTTGACATTTTATATTTATATAAAATATATATCCCTAGAGACAGGCAGGATGAGTGAGTGAGTGAGTGAGTGAGTGAGTGAGTGAGTGTGTGTGTGTGTGTGTGTGAGAGAGAGAGAGAGAGAGAGAGAGAATGTAGTCACATGTGGCCTACGTGGCCAGTGGGAGATGCCAGCTTATGGGAAGATGAGTGATTGTGAATGCTATGGAGAGTGAGAAACCTCTGCCAGTGCTGAGAGCCACAGTTAAAGTGCCATGGGAACATTTCTCATCCCATTACCCACTGAATTGTTGTGTGAGTGGGTATGATCTGTTACTACATGTGTGAGTGGGTATGACTGGTAGAATAGTGGGGACACCCACATGGGAGAAAGAGAGATAGAACTTCACAACGTAGGTGGGACAAACAATTCAAGTGATGATGGATAGGAGTAGGGAAGCAAACATGACTGGAGGAGGAATTCTGGGAGCTGAAGTCCACAAGTCTTAAAGCTGTCAAGTTTGAACATCCCTGGGGTTTTTATTTCTAAAAGTTAGGGGTGCAAGGATCTTGTAACTTGACAGCTTTAAGACTTGTGTGCTTTAAATGCCAGAGTACTGAGCCAACATTTTGGTTGCTAAGCAAGAGCGCTGTTAAGTTAATTTCACCACATTTTACAAGTTGGCCATGCCCACCCAGTCACATGACTGCCAAGCCACTCCCACCTGGTCACATGGCTGGCAAGTCACTCCCACCCGTTTACCTATAGAAGAGGTTCTAAAAAAATTTGAAGCCACCACTGGGCAAACCCCATATGGTCACATTCCTCAGTCATGTGATCACCATTTTCAAAGTCCCACCAGTATCTTTGTTGACTTTGTTTGTTGGAAGTGAAGGTCACAAATGGTAGTAACGTGTTCACAGGACAGTGCAATGCTATTACTGCTAAGCATCTGAGTTGCAATGTCATTTGACTTGGGAGATATTGTGACAGCCACAACTACTCTTTATTCAGCACTATTGTTAAGTTTGAATAGTCACTGAATGAGTTCATCAAGGACTATCTGTAAATGATAGGAACAATTTGATTGTGAAATCAATAGGGGAAAGCCTTTCTTATCTTCAAATGGGCAGTTAATAGTCATCTCTCAGGAATCCCTGACATTAGATTCTCTGTTGCAACACTTTTCATCCAGAACACCATTTTTCTGAGATTTGTTGGGCTGCCATCCACCCAGTGCTTGAAAATCTGGCTGTTCCCTAACCTTAGTTACACTGAATAATGAATCATATATTGTATTACTTAAAACGGCTGTTTCTTTTACCAGATTTTTTTAAATTTATTTTTTATTGTGCCCTGTCCAAATTAACCATGAGTTGGATGGCTTTACAAAAAAAAATAATAATAAACTGATTTTGAACTGAGGATAGGTTTGATTGCCAAATGGTCCTGTCCAACATGATATGGACTTAACATCAATTTGCATGTTAATAGTAAGTATAATCAACAGCTATTTAGATTAAAGAAAAGAATATAAGTACTTCTGTTTCCACATGGAGACCATTTCTGAACTTTGTGCTTGAAGTGGAAAAGAATGAAACTTTGATTTGGGGTTTTACTGATTACACTGATAGATCCTTATAGAAATGTCTAGTTTATATTATTATGAAATAACAAAAAGTTGTGATTTGATATTAATGCCTTATTTTGCTGCAACACAGAGAATCAGATGATCAATGCTTCTTTTTCCTAATCCTTCGTCACTTCTCTTCCCACTTTTCCTCCCCACTATTTTCCTATTTACTTTTGTATTTTGTATCTTATCTTATAACTCAATAAAAATGTTAAATTGATAAAATAAAATTTTAAAAACAGCTGCAGCTAACATAAATTTGGTAAAATAATTAAAGCTTCACAGACATCATATTAGGCATCATATTAATATGTAGAGTGCCTAGTGTTAGTGGTAATCCTTCGAGTTGTTACATAATTTCATTTTCTACCCATCATACCTTTGCTACAAGGACCATCACATTTTTTACACTTTCGAATGCCATTCTGCTCCACTTCTGTAGAGTCTGCATTACATGATCGGACACATGAGCCATGATCTGTTACTACATAATTATCTAGAAAAAAATTAAGAAAAGAGAGGGAAAACAGACAGACAGACATAAGAGAAAAAAGAAGACTTGTCACAGAATTTGTGTTATTTCCTTGGTTGATATATTTTTTATTTCCAGCCAAAACACATATTCTATCAAAAAAGTACACAAACATACTCTCCAAATCAACTATAAGCTTATCAATATAAGTGGTATGCAATTTAAGTAAGTTTTAATATATTGAAATAAAATGGCAGATCAAATCTAAACTTCAGAATGGACTGATGTGCAAAAAAACCCCTTGCCAGTACTTTGAACAGCTGTGAGTATATTTTATAGCAGTAGCTTCTACATAGCACACCTTTGAAACATTTCAGTGAATTGCATATGTACTGTACATTAAAAGTGAAGAGAATTAAGATAGATAGAATAAGGTAGATTTGGAATGTGAACACCCTAGATGGATGCAATGCTGAAATCAGATTTACCATTTTTCAAAAGCGTTCTTATTCTAGAGGTAACTGAGAATCTACTTTTTCACCACAATGAAATTTTCTTCGCTACTCATATTTTCTAATTGAAAAACACCATATAGAAAGATTCCCATAAGATACTTGGAATTAAATTATTGTGGAAGTTATACAAATTACATCTGTCAAAGAGCTGATTGTTCAGGTACTGACAGACTATTCACACACATTCCTTACATATGAACCCCTTACTATGAGATTTTCCCAAAATTCTTTTCTCCACTGAATGAAATCTCAAGAGTAAATTCTTATGAATGTATACGTTTATAAATAAACTTTCAAAACATATTCCAGTATTTCATTTATTTTTCACAAGTTCAGCACTGCATGCCTAGTATTATACTTCTGATGCTTCATTTTAGAATGGATAGATGAGCATATAGGAATAACTTCTTGAGGTACAAATTTGGAGTTAATATGAAGCATTCCAAATGAAAGGTAGAAAGAAACTTAAATAGCTTTGTTAAATAGTATTTAACATAAAAAAATATTTATTTAACTTACGTGGACAGTTTTTTACACAAGTTGCTCCAAAACTGTACTTTCCTTCTGGGTTATCTTCCAACTGGTAAGTATAGGGATTGTATATTTGTAAAGCTGGACAAGACTCCTTGCAAGTTGCATCATCCGAAAACTTGCGACATGCCTATACAAAGGTGATCCAAATAATATACAAAAAAGAACCATCTTTTGTTTTAACAATGATGGGAAATGAAAGCAGTGGATTTAAAACAATTAGGTAAGATTAATATTCAGAGGATTAAATATTCCATCCATCCAAGCATTAGTGTAGACAGATAACTTTATTTTGGTCATTGATCGATAAAAATACATTCAATAAAATGTTACCCTTTAACAACAAGATCTATTGTAGGAAAGTTTACACATAATGTAGCAACATTTTGCTACTTTCAGAGAAATACATTTATTTGATGGTGTAACAGACAGTGCAAGTAAAAGCTATTGGTGTTCCAGAAATTTAAATAAAAGAGGAATAATCAACTGGTTATAAATATCCTTGTAGAATTGTTAATACAAAAGAACATGGGCTCTGTTTTCTATAGCATTCATTTCACAAGAGCAATAATGGGATTCATATGGGATTTTCCTATATTTCTCTTCCAGGACATATGTAGAGAGACCAAATAAAAATGTAAATATAATTTGGGACTAACTAATAATAGCTAGATAATTATAACTAAAAGAAATGGCTACACTGTTGAAATACAACCTTATTGAATTTCTTGGAATACTTTAAGAATGAGATTAAAGCACAAAGTTTAATTTTTAATTTTATTATTTTTGTTATATTACTTTTTATTGCTTTATTCTCTATTTATTGTAGTTAATACCTGAAAAAGAAATCTAAGTGCACTAATCTGATTTTTGATTTCCTTTTTTATATTGCTAAAATGCTATGCAAGTTTCTATAGCTTCCTTACCAAGCAGTCACTTTCTTTAGGACCTGTACATCCTGCTGCGCACTGAGTATGACAGCAGTCACTTGGCAATCTTCCCTTGCATCGACCTGAGCACTGTGCTGCACAGTCAATCTTAGTTACTGAAAGTTAAAAATACCACAAGTTAAACTACATCATATTTTACAAATAAAAATGTTTCAGAAAACACAAATATTATTTGATTGAATCACAGCTTAGTTACAGGTAGTCCTCAACTTGCAACCATTCACTTAGTGATCATTTGAAGTTACAATGGCATTGAAAAAAGTGATTTATAAGCATTTTTCAAACTTATGACCATTTAAGCATCCCCGATGGTCACCTGATCAAATATGCTTGGCACCTAATTCAAGTGATAACCTTTTCCGCCTTTTGCCCAGTACTCTTAAATATCTTCATAAACTATTTACATGAGAGCACAGAAGGGGAACTCATCAAATTTGCAGAGGACACCAAGCTGGCAGGAACAGCCAGTTTCCCAGAAGATGGAACATTGGGCCCTATCAACTAAAGTAAAATTAAATGTAGACAAAGCCAAATTTTACACTTAGGCAACAAAAACGAAATGTACAGGTACAGATTAGATGGAACATTGTTCAAAAGCAGTAATTGCAAGAAGGATCTTGGAGTCCAAGTAGACAATCACTTAAATATGAGTCAGTAGTGTGCTGCAGCTGTCAAAAGAGCCAATGCAACTCTAGGCTATATTAATAGAGGGACAGAATCAAGCTCACATGAAGTATTAATAAGGCCTTGGTAAAACCACATTTGGAATGCTGCATCCAGTTTTGGTCACAATATAAAAAAAGTTGTTAAGACACTGGAAAGAGTGCGGAGAAGAACAACAAAGATGATTAGGAGGCTACAGGCTAAAACTTATGAAGAACAGTTGCAAGAATTGGGTATGTCTAGTTTAGTGAAAACGATAACTAAGGGTGACATGATAGCAGTGTTCCAATATCTGAAGGGCTGTCACAAAGTAGAGGGGGTCAACTTATTTTCCAAAGGACAGAAGACAAGACAAGAAGCAATGATTGGAAACTAACCAAAGGGAGAAGCAACCTAAAACTAAGGAGAAATATCCTGGCAGTGAGAATTATCAACCAGTGAAACAGCTTGCCTTCAGGATTTATGGTGCTCCAGCACTGGAGGCTTTTAAGAAGAGACTGGAAAAGCTATTTATCTGAAGTAGTGTAGGGTCTCCTGCTTGAGCAGGAGGTTAGACTAGAAGACTTCCAGGGTCTGTCCAATTATCTTTTTGACAAGCAAGGTCAATGGGAAAACCAGATTTATTTAACAGCTGTTTAAATAAACAATTTCAGTGATTCAGTTAACAGCTGTGGCAAGAAAAGTTGTAAAATGGGGCAAAATTCACTTAGCTGTCTCACTTAACAAAATAAATTTTGGACTCAATTGTGGTTATTAAGTCGAGGACTACCTGTACACTGTTTCTTTTTGAGGACTAGGAATCTAAAACCAATGGAAACAAGATTTACATTTTGCAGTTTGCAAAATGAGGCAAAACCAGCTGATTTTTATGGTATAAGAGAATAGCCAGAAGATATAAAAAGTCTACTTACCAGTAATTTACTTACACATTAAATTGCTATCCTATCCTATCCTATCCTATCCTATCCTATCCTATCCTATCCTATCCTATCCTATCCTATCTAACCCTACGCTATCCTACATTATCCTACCCTACCTTACTCTACCTTACCCTATACTATTTCAGCAGAAGGGGGGGGAAATCAATCTATGTTCTTACATATTTGGCAATTCTCTTCACCAGGACCCCAGCAATGCTCTCTTGTGCAATTCGGATGACAAGGAGAACCTAAGAGAAAAAATACAGAATGTCTCTGAACATTATAAATGTATTCTTGCTATTTTTAAGGAAAGCTCAAATTTTATAGGAATTTTTTAGCAAGTCAATAACAGTTGTCAGAAGCCACATTCTTGGCATTATGAATCCCAAACCCAATATTTTACCAATTGCCAAATTTTTCCATGCTTAGCTTTCATGTGTATTATTACTTGCATCCAAATAATCAGTGATGTCAGGTTTACTAATAGTTGAAAACTGTGCCCTTTAAATAAAATTATTTACTTATCAATACTACTTATTAAAAATTATTTATATGCTCTGAAATAAAGCTGACTACTGATTCCTAAGGGTAGGAATGAGTATCAGCAAAATAAATGAAACTTTATGTCAATGAAACAAATACATTTTGGGAGGATTTTTCCTTCCAAATTTAAGATATAATTACATTTCTTTATAAAGAAATCAAATCATTTTAGTGTTATGCTACTGGGAATTCTGGGCGTGGTAACCATAATACAATTTGGGATAGTTAGCAATTATATTTCATGAATTATTCTATATTATTAAGTATAAAAATAACTTTAACTTTCTGATTTACTATTTCTATATGCAAAGTTGCTAATGAGCAAAAATGAGAACTGTGATTTTATTTTTTATTATTTAGTGTATAAGGAGAAGATGACAGAAGAGAAGTAAAACATATATGCATAGTCTACATAATTATATATAAAACTTCTATGAGGATAGTGTAGTGGACTCATAACTGGATTGAGTTATCCAATTCAGCAATCCAGGTAATCATCTCTGTCACTGCTTCATGCAGATCTTCTAGTGAACCAGAGAACATATCTCATGGACAATCTTGCACAATATGCTTAATAGTTTGCATATCGACAGCACAATCCAACAAGAGAATCTTTCCATCCTATTGATACAGAGCAGGGGAACGTCTTCCAGCATCATACCTAATCCTGTTCAATTTCATCCAAACAGAGCGAAGCAGATTAAAACAAGGTTGTTTGGTAGAAGAATCATTAATGTCAATAAAGGAGAATATTTGTAGCTCAGGGTTGAAATTAGGGGTGCTCGATGCTCTCTGAGCTTTCTTGCAGACATTTCATTACTGAATCTTTAAACTAGCACTGATGATGTTACAGTAATGAAATAAAACAACCAACCTCAGAGAGCACCAAATATCACTGATGGTCAGGCAACAAGAAGGTACCTTGGACCATTCCTCTGTCCAGGAGTTCCAGAATGAGATGCAATATGCCAGAAATGATACACATTGTCTGATGGAGTTGGACATCAACCATGTGGAAGTGGGCTATATTAAGTTACACAAGTTGGCACAATATTCAGCTGTGGAATAAACCAAAGTCAAGGTTGCTGTTCATAGAGTGCTAGCATCAGCACCTAGGATGTTTTAGTCTGTACTGTGGTACAAATACCACATTCAAATCATAGTATAAAAGTCTATTGTGAGAATCATGGTAACTCCTGGTCTTCTACACTTTGCCCTTTCTTTAGAGCACAAAAGGTGATTTAAGAGGAGCATAACCCAAACAATGTGAGGTGAAAAATTCCAGTAGCAGCAGTAGAATTTTTAACAGCACAAAGAGGAATTGTGATAATATCAATATTTAACACAGAATTTGCATAGTGGTTGTTTTTTTAAAAAAATGATGATACATAGGAAAAATATTGTTTTGAAATCATTTAGTGTAGAGAAGAAAATAAATAATTAATAGACTTTATACAGTATGTTTTAAAATAACTAGCATTTTAGGTCAAGATCTGAATTTCATGTCAATTTTTGACTTGCATCTCTATCCCAACAAAATAAAGAAAAAATTGAATTTGATGATTTATCAAAACATACAGTTTTGATTTGAAAAAAAAAGATCAGTGAAACAGAAACAATGCATGAATAAATCATAATCATGTTTAATAGAGTTCAGGATTATTTGCTGTGGCTATCTCGCCATGGCCATCTTGTCTGGCTGTGGCTGATTTGGCCCTGACAACTCCCATGGGACAACTCACTGTGGGACAATTAGACATAGGATAACTCAACATGAGATAGCTGTACTGTTATCTGCCACTGTTTCTTTGACATTATTTTAATTCTTGTCATTCACAGTTCATTTTGTCATTCCTTTAGGGTGCTTTCTGTAATGATTCTACTCCACCATTTCTTCATTATCATTTAAAAAATGCTAATGGAGACACAAAATGAAATGTAAATGACAAAAATTAAAATAATGTTGAAGAAACAGTTACAGATAACAGTATAAATATTTCACATTGAATTATCCTGCATTGAATTGTCCTCCCAGTGAGTTGTCACGTGGCAGTTGGCTATGTCGAGTTGGTCAGGCTGAGCCGGCTACAGCAATTTGTCTCATTCTGTGTTTAATATAGTAATTATAATAATTAATACTTATTCATTAATTAATTTGAATCCATGCTCAAATGCTGCCAAAGTTTGCCAGAGGTAGTATAATGTGCACAAAAATACACACATGCATGATATACACACACACAAACACACCCATCCACAGTAATATATTTTATATGCAATAAAAATATTGCAAAGTATATACTAAATATAGTTTCAAAAGGCAAATAAATCACTAAATAAATAACTCTTTAAAAAGAGTTTATTTATTTTCTATTGGGCAAACACTTATTATTATTATAAAGTTACATGAAATAAATCCTGCATTGTTTCTTTAGAATTATATGTCTCCTCTACTTACAGGATATGTGAGAGTCTATTGACCCCTTTGTTTTTTCACTGGTGTCAAACTGTACAAAACTCTGAAAATTATTTTTATCAAAAATGTCATCCCACAGAACATTTTCCATGTTGCAGAGATAAGGGTTACTCCTGAACTTTACTCCTCCATTTAGAATTTCTGCCAAAAGAAATTAGGATAAAGACACAGATTATTACACATGGTTTGATTTTCATATTTTAAAAATTACACAAGCATAATCATTCCCATTTATTTTGATGAAATATCATTCATGAGATAGCAGAATCCAATTAATAATTAATAAATTTTAAATGTATAAAGAATGTAGAAAATACAAAAAATACTAAAAGCAAGCATACCCTGTTTCCCCGAAAATAAGACCTCCCCGGATAATAAACCCAATCGGGCTTTTGAGTGAATGCACTAAAATAAGCCCTCCTCCCAAAATAAGCCCTCCCTGAAAATATTGCAACACAGCAGCAGCCATGAGGTGACCACCCTCACTGCCTCCTGCTGTCTCTAAGACCTCCTGCTGCCAAAATAAAGCCTTCTGTATCTGAGTATCGAATCATAGGTGTAGCCCAGGTATTTATGGCTTTTATGATGTTTCCTCCACTCAATTTGGACTTTAATATCTTGCGAATTCATCAAATGTACTTGGCTGAAGTTAATTCCTTGACTTTATTATGCATTAAGTCAGAGGCCTCTAAAATCCCCAAGTACTTGTAGCCTTCTTCTGGTTTTACTGCCTTTATCATTTCTTCATTCTCAAATTTTATTCCGTCATCTTCTATGACGTTGCCTGCTTTGGTTGCCATTGTTGCACATTTGTCAATTCCAAACTGTCTTCTCCTCCTCCTCCTCCTGTTCTTCTTGTTCTTGTTCTTGTTCTTGTTCTTCTTCTTCTTGTTCTTCTTCTTCTTGTTCTTCTTCTCCTCCTCCTCCTCCTCCTCCTCTTCTTCAAAAATAAGGCAAAGTGCTTATTTCAGAGGTCAAAAGAAAGTAAGACCCTGTCTTATTTTTGGGGAAACACGGTACAAATTTACCATATACTGTATGTATATTTTTATTAATATAATTATATAATTAATAATATAAGCATTTGTTAAATTTTTATTCTTTTCCTTCTAAATTTCTCACCTGTCAAGTGTCTTAATGGCAGCTCTTCAAGTCCCTTTGTACCATTGTGATTTAATAAAATTGCTAGTGCAGCATTTTCATAAAGTGTGTTCCCTCGTATTATCTGGAGATTCTCCAAAGGAATAGTTTTCACTGCATTCATTGCTATAACCACATAGCCAGCCACTTCTTGTATACTCTGGAAGATATGGAAGACAAACGTATGCAAAATATAGAGATGGAGACTAAAGCAAATTCTTTTCTTTTACCTTACATTTGCTAAGTATATTTAGGAGAAACACCTCCCTCAAATATGTAATATGCAAATTAAGTAACTTCCATATACTATTCATAAATTCAAAATAGCTCATTATTAAGACTTACAAAGATAAATTCCAGAAATATAAGATAATGTTTATCTCTTTTGTTTATATAGCTGGTATTCAAGATATAATAAAGTTAAAACAGCAAATAATCTTACAGAAATAAAAGACAATTAAAGACATAAATTTTGAGAGACCTACATTTAAATAACCAAATGTATTAAACCAATGTGTACACTGTTCCAGTTCCTGGAGGAAATGCTAGTCTTCCAAGTCTTAAAAAGAGCAGGCTGTGTTGGGGACATCTGGAGCAGGGCAATTGAAAGGGGAAATAGCATTCCATTCCAAATCTCCGTGGTGCCACAAATGGTATTAAATTATAGGACCCGAAAAATGCCACATTATTAAAAGGCATAGATATTTGGAAATAGATGAGCTGCAAAGACACAAAGGGCTTTTATCTAGATTGTATTTGCACATAAGAAAACCAGTTCATCTTTATTCCTTCCTGTTCCAATTCTTGCATAGATTTAAGTTCACCCTCTGCATTCAATATTTCACCATATCTAACTGTTTGTTCCTTTTTGTATATTATTGAGTATGAAAAGGCTTCAATGGTTGATAGCCAGACTGGAATTTTTAGATAGTATTGTCTTTTAGTCTTCTCCCAATTTAGTAGCAAAGCCTCCCGTAGATAGTGTCTTCTAAAATACCCCTTGATTTGATTCCCTTGTACCATAAAAAGGCATGCCATCCCAGCAATAGATCATGTCCTTCAACAGTCAATAATCTAGTGTTCCTTAATGTTATCCATTCTTTAACCCACATCAATCTTGCTGCCTGGTAATATAATTTCCAGTTGGGAAGGCACAGTCCGGCCTCCTGTTCTTGCATCTTGTAACAGTTTTAGTTTTATTCTTGCTTTCCCCCCCTGCCATATGTACTTCAACACTATTTTATTTAAGTCATTGAAGTATTCCTTCCCTAGTCTAATTGGAATTGTCTGGAACAGATACAAGATTCTAGGTAAAATGTTCATTTTAATTGTAGATATTCTCCCTATCATTGATAATTGTAAATTTTCCCATTTCTTCAGGTCAATTGCAATCTGCTGTTTAAGCTTATAGTAATTGTTCTCTTAAGAGCACTACATCTTGCTGTTAAGTATATCCCCAAGTATTTAACCTTATTCTTAACCTGCATCTTCAAAGTTCTTGCCAGTTCTTCCTTTTGTCTTGTTGATATATTCTTTGTCAAGATCTTCATTTTATCTTTATTTATTTTCAGTCCTGCTACTTTTCCATATTCCTCTATTTTTTATATCAGTTTAGGTGCTGTTTCTAATGGATCCTCTAGGATGAAAACCAAATCATCTTCGAATGCTTGTAGCTTATATTCTTCCTTTTTGATTCTCATTCCTTTAATTTCTTTTCCTTCTCTGATGTTTCTATTTAAAACTTCTAATATTAAGACAAAAAGTAAAGGTGATAGTGGGCAGTCTTGTCTCATCCATTTCTTTATTTCAATGGACTCTGTCAGGTCCCCATTAATCATTATCTTAGCTGTTTATTTATGGTATATAGTTTGTATGGCTTGAGTAAATTTCTCACCAAAACCCATCTGTTCCAATTGTGACAACATAAAACACCAATTAACGTTATCAAATGCCTTCTGTACATCCAAGAACATCAAAGCCAATTGTTTTTCGGGATGCGCCTCATAATATTCCAAAGTATCTAAAATTATTCTCATATTATCTTTAATTTGTTTCTTTGATAGAAACCCATTTTGATCAGGATGAATAAAATTATTTAAATATTTTTTAAGTTGTTCTGCCAATATTGACACAAACAACTTATAGTCTGAATTTAACAGGGAAATCGGTCTGTAATTCTTAATTTGTAGTAAATCGGCCTCCTCTTTTGGCAAAAGTGTAATATATGCTTCAGACCATGATTTGGGTATCCTTTTCTCTGACATCACCTCATTCATAACTTCTAACAATGGAAGAGACAACGATTCCTGCAGGGGCTTATAAAGTTCCACTGATAGCTCATCCGGGCCTGGGGCCTTCCCATTCTTTTGTTTTTTAAGTGCTTTGGTTAGCTCCATCATAGTTATTTTGCCTTCTAGCATTGTTACAGTTTCTTTGGGTATCTGGATAGCTTAGCTTCCTGTAAATATTGTTTAACACCTGCCTCTTCTGTGTTCTCTTGATCATATAGTTTACCATAGTAGTCTTATATAATCTTTTTCTTTTCTTCATTCCCATAACAGGTTTAACCGTGATCATCTGTTAACTGAAGTATTTTCTTTGATTTTCTCTCTTTTCTCAGTTTATATGCCAACCATCTATCTGGTTTGTTTGCATTTTCAAAATAATTCTGTTTAGCACCCCTAATTTTTTGAGCTAATTCCTCCTTTTCCATTAACCCCATTCTGTTTTTAATCGTGTCCATTTTTACTTTGATATCCTTCTTTTGTGGGGATTTCCTTAATTCTTTTTCAAGTATTCGTCTTTTTTATGTTTCTCTTCCTTGTATAGTCAATTATCAAGCCTCTGGTATAGGCCTTCATTGTATCCCAGAGGTTCTGTATTGATGTATCTTCTTTTCTATTTTCTTTGAAGAAGAAGCTCAATTCCTTTTCCATTTTCTATACAGTCTTTCTCTTTTAATATAGAATTATTTAACATCCACTTAGATCTTTTTCTTTGTCCTTTCCATTTAATTGTCATTGGATTGTGGTCTGCCCAAGTACTTGTTTCAATCTCAATTTCCTGTATATTATAAACCAATTCAGTTGTTACCCATATCATATCGATTCTGGAATGGGATAAATGTCTATTTGAGTAAAAAGTATATTGTTTTTAAGTGAGGTTTCTCTCTCTCTCCAAACATCTTTTAAACCTATTTCATTGATCATTAAAAAAAAAGATTTGGGGAGGACTTCCGGTGGCACTGTAGGCGTTGAAGAACATTCCTGTGGGAACGCCAGCCCTGTGATCGCGTTTAAGCTGCTAGAACAGCGTAAATCAACTGTCAAGCGGCTTGAAAACTCTCCCCTCAGGAAAAGAGGGGGAGGTGAGCAGCCGGGCAAGGGTAGAGCTCCCCATAGACCCCCCCAGGAGTAATTCTGGGGCTCAAAGGGTGAGAGCCTCCCAGCAGCCTGACAAAGCTCTGCATCCTGGGATGCTTCTGCTGTAGCAGAACAAAACGCCACGACCATCCCTGCAATCAATGTTTTAATCTACACTTGAATAAGAAGCAGGCAGAGCAAAGACAGGAGTGATTATAACTGCAAGTACAAACTTTATCTCTGATGCAGTATCACTTCCTTCTGTGAAGATTGAGGAGAACAAAGGGTAATAAAGATGGCATCTAGAAATCAAAGGGTGTGATGAAAGTGAAACAAAAGGAAAGTATTTATTAAGTTCTTGTTAACATCGTTAAAAGAATCAAGAGCTCAAGATTAAAGAAAACAGAATTGGTTTACTAATAAATTATAAGATCTAACAAGTTTGGGGATTAAGTGGACTTTTTGGACTCAATAATTTGGCTGTTAGAAAGTGTGAGTTGAGTATTTGGAAATGGCTTCAAAACAAATAAAAATAAGTGCCTCTAAGAGTGCTGGAAGTCTCCCAGCCCAGCCACCTAAATTGCAGTCTTTATTACCTTTAGCAGATACACAACAGTGACATTTGAAGCCCTCCAAGGCGTTTTAAAGGCACAAGCCTCACTTTTGCAAGAAAAAATTACAACTGCCCTTAAAGATGTGTCTGATGAAATGTTTGAAATTAAGGACTTAATTCAAACCCGCAATCAACAAATAAGAGAGGATATAGTGGATGCATTTAAGAGTTTGTTTGGTTATGTAACATCACGGGAGGATAGGGTGGAAGAAATTATTCAGTCTAATGTGAATTTGGAGAACAAAGTTGATGAGGTTCAAATCAAGATTGAAAAACCAGAGGCAGAAGTTACAATGATACAATACAGAGCGATGGAATTTGCTTTGAGAATAAGAGGCCTGAAAGAAAATAACCAAGAAAATTTGAAAGAAACTTTTGCAGAAGCTTTCGCTCAGTTAATTGGTGAACCAAAAGCAGAATATGATTGGCAGATTGAAAAAAATTATCGTGTTAATTCATGGATTGCTAGACAGAGACAACTACCAAGAGATATTGTAATCTACTTTGTTACCAGGAAAACAAGGAATGGAATATTACAAGCGACTTACGAAAGCAAACTACAAGTGGCAGAACAGGAGGTGGCAGTACTGAAGGAAATTCCCCCTAAAATGTTGAGATCCAGAAAGGATTATGCCTTCCTAGTTGATGAACTTAGAAATCGCCAGATACAGTATAGATGGGAGGCTCCAGACGGATTGGTGGTGAATTACTTAGAAGAAAGATATCATCTTAATTCAGTTTGGAAGGCAAAAGATTTTTACAGTAATGTACTAAAGACTGGATACCCACCATCTCCAGGATAAATCAAAAAGAAGAATCAGAAAAATTAACAGGATGTGAGATAGTAAAAAAGGTTATATACTTAGGAGTTTATATTACAATTTTAAATGGGAAATTACATAAGTATAATTATGAACCATTATGGCACAAAATATAGATAGAAATGAATAAATGGGAGAAATTACAATATGCTGGGAAGGATAACAGTAGTAAAAATGAACGTCTTGCTTAAGTTTTTATTTCTTCTTCAAATGATACCAATATTTTAAAAAGATGCAAATATGGAAGAATGGTAGAAAGGTATTGATAACTTTGTTTAATAATGATGGAAACATGGGAAAAGATTTGGGTAAAAAATGTAAAATTTATGCAAGCTTAAAACTTGATAGAGAGTTTTTATAAGATATTTTATAGATGGTATTTAGATCCTAAAAAGTTAGCTTGTATGTATCCGAATTTATAATTTAAATGTTGGAGATGTGATTGTGTTGATGCTATGTATTATCATGTACGGTGGATTTGTAAAAAAGCTAAAGCATTTTGGATAAAAATATGGTGGATTATTTAAAATATTTTTAAAAAGAGGATAAAGTTCACTCCTCAGTTGTTTTTGCTAGGTATAATTACAGACTGTACAGTTATAGAGACTAATTTGATTCTGAATTTAATAACGACAACAAGATTGCTGGAAGAAGGAAGAATTGCTTATTATTCAAGAATGGACGTTAAAAGTAGTATACTTAGCAGAGATGGCTAAAATTTCAGCATATTGGAAAGATTATTCAGCTGAGAAATAAAGGTTGGAATAGAGAAGATGGATTGACTACATTCAAAATAAACATTGGACTAAGGAACTTCAATTAGCTTATGAATGAACAAGGAATGTTATAATTTATCTAGATTTAGCTTAATAAAAGGGGAGTTAAAGTGCAAGAGGGAGGTAAGATGTTATAGTTAGTTAACTTATGTTAGTGTATGATTGTTAAATGTTTATACCCTGTATTTTGCTCTGGGAAGTTGGGGGAGGGAGGGTTGGAGGGATGGCAGCATTGGGGTGGAGGGAGGGAAGGGGAAATATCTGTAAAATGTATTAAAACTTTTCAATAAAAAAAACTTTCTCAGCATTGGAAAAGGCACATAGTGACTGTCAAGAAAGATCAAGCTGTTGAGAAAGGCTGGAAGTAAAAAAAAGATTTGGGGAGTAACTTTCTATTTAACTTTGTTGTTTTTTGTGTAGTCCATATTCTTGTCTACAATTCTGTTGAAATCTCCCATCATGCAAATACTTGTGTAATCCAAATCAATTATTTTCCTGTGTAGTATTCTGTAAAATTCATCTTGTTTATCATTAGGTGCATAAATTGCTATTAAAAGTATTTTCTTATTATTATCCATAATTTCCACTATTAAAATTCTTCCATCATCATCTGTATAGATTTGTTCCACTGGGATTGTATCTTTAATATAAAAGATAACTCCTCTTTTCTTGCAACTTGCCAATGAAGTAAATATTGTCCCAAGTTTTGGTTGCACTAATAAATGTTCATATTGCTTCTGAATATGCACTTCTTGTAGACAAATTATATCCGGTTTTAGTTTTCCTAGTTTTAGGAAAACTAAAAAAAAACTAGTTTTCCTAGTTTTAGTTTTCCTAGTTTCTTTTATTTGCTGCATTAAGTCCATTTATATTAATTGAGATCATTTTTTTCTCTTCCATGTTTATGTTTTATACGTAGAATTTATTGCTCTAGTGGATCTCGGTTCTCATGGTTCTCTAAAGTCCACACCACCTACAGAACCTTCTTCTATCTCAATCCCACCTACAGCTCCTTCTTCTTTCTCAGTCACAGCTGTAGACACCACTTGGAGTTCTTTCACTATTTCTTCATTTTTAGCCTTCCCTCTCAAATGTTCTGCAAAAAATGCTTCTGCTTTTTCAGTTGAGTCTATTCTGTATCTTTGCCCTTGCCATACCAACATTAAATCTTCTGGCATCAGCTATCTGTAATTAATGCCTTTTTTGAGTAGAATTTTAGTCAGAAATTGATATTCTCTTCTCAACTCTCTCACTTTTCTTAGAATTTGCTTTAAGACTACAATCTCCTTGCCTTTGTACTCCAATTTTCTGTCTCTTGCTTTTTGAAGTATTTGCATCTTAATTGCTCTTAGTAAATCTTACATGAACTTCCCTTGGAAGATCAATTCTCGCTGCATATCTTGTATATACTCGAAATGCCTCATCTATAGCATCCACTATCTTCACCTGGATTATCTCAAGGACATCTTTCAGAATTTGTCATTATTTGTAACAATTTCAATGTTTGTACAATGTTTTCCGTTCGTTGTTCAATATTTCCCATTCATTGTTCTATTGTCTCAATTTTTTTCCATGTTCTATGTTCTCTTTTCAATTATATCTGTCTTTGCATGTAACTTCTGGATTCCCTGCATAATCATCTTTAATGTAACACCCTTTTCTTTCTCCTGCTGCAACATTGTTTGAATTGATCTTTGGCCTCCTGCTGGTGGGGAGGAGGGTGTTGTTGTTGCTGAACCACTGGTTGTTAATTTTTTACTCATCTTCAAATTCTTCTATATTATATTTCATTAAATATGGGAATAAGTTGTAATTCAAGGTGACCCTGGGGTAGTCAAAAATAAGAAAAAATAAAAAGGAGAGTTGGACCAAAAAAGGAAAAAGCCCAAAAGAAAAACAAAAAGGAAAAGGAGAGCAGACCTACTGTGAGAATCAAAAAAGCAAAAAAAAGGAAGAAAGAAAGAAAAGAGAAAACAAGGTAAAGATAAACATCTTCGACCTCTTCTATGCCCTTATCCAATTAGATCCAGTTAAAAAAGAAAAAAAGAGAAACAATTCCAAGATAAAAGTATTGCAATGTGTAAAGGCAAGGATTGTGAAGAAAAAGTATTTAAATTCTCCCGCAGTCCAATTCAACCAAAACAAGATAGCAAATGTCTCCAAAGGATGAGAGAAGAACAAAAATTTAAAAAAAAACCAGAGGGGAAAGTTTTCACAACAGTGAAGTATACCCACTGCCACCAGAAAAAAAAGTTTCAAAACTTTTATAAAATGAAAGCCTTTTCAAGACCACTCTAGGCTTTCTCTTAAAGTTGTTATTTATACTTTCCAGGCAGCTTCAAACACTAAGGATTTCAAAGTGAGCACTTGTGTAAATAACCGTGCTCATCTCCTATCAATCCCTGGTTAATTACCGTGGCTTTGGAAAGAACAGCCTTTCTCCAAACATCCATACAAAAATGGAAACAATATTTCAAAGCTTCTAGATGGCAGTGTTACTTATTTCTCACTTTTCCTCTCTGTATTACGTTCTCTGCCTTTGGTATAAAAAATAAAAAAATAAAAAGCCAAATGGTAAGAAAGAAAAAAATACAATACTTTAAACTGAGAAAGAGATTCTCAAATAATAAAGTTTAGTTGTCAAAGAGTCCAAATGGAAAAAAAAAGAAAATAAGCCAATCCCATTTAAAACTGTGCTACATTGAAAGTCCAGTCAAGCTTCCGACAATAAAAAGGAAAAAGAAAAAGAGGAAACTTTCATTTTGACTATCCCTTAAAATACGCTGCTTACTCTCTCATCAGTCTTCATTTAACTTAAGTCTCTTCATTTAGGGTGTTCTCTCAAATAAAAAAATTTAAAACTCTCATCAAAAATGATACACTTCCTTCCTGCTCTTTTACTTGTGGAGCTGTCGGCAGTTTCAGCAACTTTTATGGCTGCTTCATTGCCTCCGGCAACAGGGGCTTTTCCTGGATCACCAGAGTCTTTGAGGGTGCTTCTGGGCTTTCAAGACATTCCATGAATTGCATCTGAAAAGCCAGTATAGTTTGCAAAAGTAGCAGAATTACAGAGACATGTTGCATTATTTTATTCTAAATGAGTTAAAGTGACCATTTACCAATTCATATTGACCAGTGAGTTAATCCTAAATGAAATCAACTGTCCTTTGAAAGGACAGATATTGAGGCTGAAGTTCAAATTTTTTGGCCACCAAATAAATTGTGACCATCAAATGAGAAGAAAGGAGTCATTGGAAAAGTTCTTGATGTTGGGAAAGATTGAAGAGAAAATGAGAAGAAGATTGTAGAGGATGAGACGATTAGATAGTGTCCTTGATGCAATTAACATGCATTTGGGCAAACTCCAATAGACAGTAGAGGACAGAGAGGCCTGGCGTATTATGGACCATAAGGTCATGAAGTGTCAGACACAGCTTACCGACTGAACAACAACAACCAATCATAGGAAATCATACAATGAAAGTAGATCTTGCTTGAAATGCATATAGCAATAGCACTTAGACTTATAATACCGTTTTATAGTGCTTTACAGCCCTCTCTAAGCAGTTTACAGAGTCAGCATATTGCCTCCAACAAAAACAATCATTTTACCAACCTCGGAAGGATGGAAGGCTGAGTCAACCTTGAGCTAGTGAGACCCAAACTGCCAAACTGCTGGCAATCAGTGATCAACAGAAGTAGCCTGCAGTACTGTATTCTAACCCCTGCACCACCACAGCTCATATTTTCATTGTCTTGAGCAAATTTAATATAACAAAAATTCTTCATGTGTTTGTTCATGAAAGTGTGTGAGAATAGATTGTTCCTGAGTTCCCCATGTTGTATTACTTAGAGTTCTCTTATTTAGCTCCAAGAATTAATGAGGGTACAGAAAAACTGCATGTAGAGCATTAGAATGTACAGAATGATATGTTGGGAGCAGTGGTGGGTTTCAAATTTTTTACTACCTATTCTGTGGGTGTGGCCTACTTTGTGGGCATGCCTTGGTGGTCATGTGACCAGGTGGGCATGGCCAACTTGTAAAATGTGATGAAACTCATTTAACAACAAAGCTTAGCAATGAAAATTTTGGGCTCAATTGTGGTCATGTTCTCTTTCTTTCTTTCCTTCCTTCTTTCTCTTTCCTTCCTTCCTTCTCTCTCTCTCTCTCCTCCTCCTCCCTCTCTCCCTCCTTCCTTCCTCTTCTTTCTCTCTTACTCTTTCCCTGAAATGAATGTGCTGGCCTCTGGCTCTAATCAGTCCTTACTGTGGCTAATAGTTTCTGAAATTTTCTTATTTAGAGACAGTAATGCTACCAGATATAATTTATTAGGCATAATTACTTCAAAAATACACCATTTAGTGCCTCTTAGATTTTGGCTTGCTGGGAAATGTGATAGAAACTTGCATAGTATGTTGTGATTTTTTTGTTAGATTCTGGAATAAATTATCCTTATCCATCAGGACTTATATTCTATTTATCAATAGACACATAGCATAGTCTGGTTGAATACTATTGGATGACTAGCTGAATTCTGGAAATGGATGATTATGAAAGAGAATGTCTAGATTGATCTAGAAATTATGAACTTAACTTTAGGAGGAGGAGCTTTTAAAAAGCACTCTAGAACAATCATAATGGCCCTATAGGTCAGTGACAAGATGCTCAGGTATGTTGAGATTGATGCTAGCTGGATCCAGGCATTTGTTTCTATTTATGATTGTACTCTCTAAACAGGTCCATTTAACACCTATTTTGTTGATCTCCAGTTGTCAAGCAAAAATATTTTCATTCAACACCTTTAATTAACTATACTCTTAAGCTGTGTCTTAAAGCCGCTTTGATCTCTCTGGATCTATTTTCAAACTTGTAAAAAAGTGTTCTACTTTTTGCTATTTACAGTTACAGTAGCTGGATTTTCACTTGTTTTTTTTTTGTATGGATAGATATGGATCTTTCTCTTTCTTTCTCTCCCCCTTCTCTCTCACACACACATAACCCTTCACAACCCCCCCCTCCTGCAAAAAGCCTAAAACTTATTTTTTAAAAGCATTTTGCACCCAGGGAAAGTCGGAACATGGCACATCAGCCATACACCACCTCCACTGTCTTTGAAGTCTTTCTCTTGTGCTGCCGAAACCCCTCGGCACTCTTCACCTGCGGTCACCCCTTCAACCTCCCACCCGTGGAGGATATGTGGTGCAGATGAGGGGCACTTTTCCCCACCCCCTGAATAGTGCGTAAGCTGAGAAAAGTGAGAGGGAAGAGTAGAGTTGCTCTTTTTTCCGTGGGCCAGAAGGAGGCGAGGTCGCCTCAAGTGCCATCCGGGGAGCCTCAAAGACATCGCTTTTTGGCCCAAAACAAGGTGAGGAAAGAGTCTTTCCAAGCCTCCTCCCACCGCAGACACACCTTCTCTTTTCTCCTGGTGAGATTTGCTGCCAGAAAGGTGACAATTGTGGAGGAAAGTATTTTCAGGTGGAGGATCCCCTCCCTGATTCCAAAAACAGTATGTGCGGAAGGCACTGCCACCTAAAAGCTCTTTCCTCCATGATCCTTGCATCTGCGATGGGAGGAGGCTTGGCGGGTGTCAGAGGGGTGGCGAGTGCTTGGCAGCTCCTGAGAGGGCCAAGGCTTTTCCACTTGCAATGTCTTCACCCTGAGAGCATCGCTGGCAGCTGCTTCCCACAACTCAGGAGGTCTCCACTCTCTCCACTGATGCTTCTCAGCCTGAAAATGCTTTCCTCATGTTTCAGGCCAAGCAGTGTCAGTGGGAAGAATGCGAGAGTGGAGCTGCTCTTTTTTTCTGTGGGGAAGAAGGAGGCAAGGCGGCCTCAGGTACCATCTGAGGAAAGCCCTTCAGAGGCGTCACTTCTCAGCCCAAAAAGCAGCTTCATTCTCTTTGACAGCCACCTCATTGCAGTGGGGTGGGGAGAAATCCATGCATTAGAAGGGTGAGAAGGCCGTCACTAGCAGAAGTTTGGCCTTCTCCCCCCTCTAAAGCATGGATTTCTCCCCACCTCATTGCAAATGAGGCAACTGTCAAAGAGAACGAACTTGGGGCTTCTTCCAGCAGTTAAGTCCTCTGCTCCTGTTCCTTCCTTGGGTGTTGGAAAAGCCCCAAGTTCGTTCTCTTTGACAGCCACTTCATTTGCAATGGGGTGGGGAGAAATCCATGCATTAGAGGGGGAAGAAGGCTGTCCCCAGCAGAAGTGGGGCATGTGGACAGGCGGGGCATGTGGACAGGCAGGGTGAGAGAGTGAGCAAGCAACAACCAGGCTAGCAGGGGGGGAGCAAGCGGGGGAAGGTCAGGGGAGGGACCATACCAGTAAGGGGCCTCTGGGTCTAAGGATATGCAAACGTACGCCTGATTTCCGCTACTGGTATATGCATACGGGTGTGAACCGTTAGGAACCCACCACTGGTTAGGAGTGGAAAACAGAACTTTAACATTTTGGAGCAAAATGTCCACAACATAAAACTGATTCCTAATCCAGATGCATATTGTTCTTTTTAAAGGCAGGTAAAGACATTATGATTCTCTCCATCTCCCATTCAGATTAGAACAATTTAATTCATTTTACAAACCTTTAGAAAAGTAAGATTATAGTTGTAATCCACGTAAGTGATTTCCAGATTGCCAAGCACTACTTCACAGTTCTCATACATTCTCTTAAGGTTGTTATAGTGGTCATCCACACTTGCAAGTTGGGTTAGCTTATTGGTTGTTCCTTGACAAACTGAAGAAAGAATAAACATATCATATAATAAACATGGAAATCTGCATGCAAAACAGGTAAACTATGTGCAGAATATGACTTTTCCAAATAGTGTCAATGTAAATTTTCTCACTGAAATTATTACCATCGCTTGGTATCAGAACATAAAATTTAAAATTACATCTATCTCCAACTGAAACAGGAATGTTATAGAAATAATGAAGGCATTTAATGATATTTTTATGATTATATGCATTATTTACACATAATTATAATAGTATAATTATTATTCAAACAATAATCATTCTGAAGACATGCATTTAATAGTACTTGGAAAGCAAATATGGCTGTTAGCTCATTTCAACCAATACTATTATTTCAGTCATAACAAATTATGATTCAATGTAAAATGTTTTAAAATAGATTTCAATTATAGGGCAAGAGTAACAAGGACAAAGAAATAAAAAACAAGATACTTTAATATATAAAAGTATGGATTTAAATGTAAATAGTATCAGTATCAATAAATTAACAAATAAACTAATAACTATTAAAATTAAGCAAAGATTTTTGTGAGAAAACTGCAGATAATAATAGTAAATCAAAACTGAGGAATACAAAACCAGACATTCCTTATCTCTAATGAATTATAACTTTCAGGATTTATGGAACAACAACTAACATAAAATTTAAAATGTCTCATATATTGGGGCCCTCCCAATGATACTTGGAAGGACTTTGAAAGGCCTAATTATGCGTTTTCATTGGGAAAGATTAATAGCTCTAGGTGGAGAACAATTAAGATTATTCAGGCTTAGAGCTCAGTAAAGAAAAGAAATTACTGTTTGTCTTACCCTCCATTGTTACCTCTCTGGCAAACTGATAGAGATGAATGCAGCTATTTCTGACTTATGAAAGAAGAATTATTCAATTACATGAAATATAATTTGTGTATGATCTACCTTTTAAAGCATTTATTCTAGAAAAAATGTTACCACTAATCACATCGTATGCATATTATTTTTATGCAGCACAATTTTAAATATGACTGCAGTCCCACCTTAGCCATGAAAAACAGCTGGGTGAATGTGGGTTAGTCACTCTCTCTCACCCCAACCCATTTCCCAGGGCTGTTGTGAGAAAAATAGAAGAAGGTGTGTTAAATATGTTCGCTGTCTTGAATTATTTATAAAAATAATAAAGGCGAGTTATAAATAAAATAAAATCCCATGGTATCAATAATAATAAAAATAATGCAAAATATTTTGTTAAAAATCCAATTTCAAGTCTTGCCAACTTACTTCTGATGTCTCATGACCTGGAAGGCAGCAAGTACTTGCCATGTTGTTGGCAAGGACCAGACAATGCAGAGTTAGACCCTGACTGCTTACTTCAACAAGTTTCACAAAATAAGAAACTACTTATCATATTCACTAGTGCTGAAGTTGTTTGTACAGTCTTATTAAATCTTTTGAAATTTTGTACTGATGAATAATAAAAAGCAGTACAAGTCTGAGTGATATTAGAAATCCCAATACTCAATATACAAATATTTCAATTTATTCCATTATATTTCAAAAGTGCCTAATTTAATAATGCACTGCTGTCTCAGGAGAAATTTATATTAAAAATATTCTGTATGCATCTCTTACTTGCTAATTACTTTTTTTTATTGGGGTAAAGAACAAAGAAAAATAAAATTATTGTAACTGCTACCACAAATTCAGATCAAAATAAAAGATTAAAGTATGTAATGAAAAAAAAAACAACCTACAGATTCATACAAAAAAACCAGTATGTAAACAAAATAATTGTGAATACAATTCATATACCAATTACACCTCAAAATTAAGCATGGTTCCTTACCGTAGGAAGCAACAGAATACACTAATCCCTGAGACCTGAACTGTGCTTTTGCAAGCTTTCTTAAAATTAGGTTGGAAGAGATATCTGAATGTCTGGGGCCAAGCTGCAGTATAGGATCTGTAACTGGAGAGACATGACTCTGAATGGGGAAGAAGCTAGCAAAATAATTTGATAATTGGGTGGGGACCATGGCAAAAATGTTTTACACAAAGGGTTCCCCCCAGAGATAGTATTCAGCAGGTTTGGACAAATCGGTAGCAGAATTTTTAACTGGTTTGCCCAACTGCCAAATATCACCTCTGGCTAGCCCCGCCCCCACCTGCCGCTTGCCTCACCCGCCCAGTAACCACTTGCTCTGCCTGCCTAGTCACCACTTGTCCCACCTACCCATTTGCCATTCACCCTGCCCACTCATTTGCTGCTTGCCCTGCCTGCCCGGTCACTGCTTGCCCTGTCTGCTCATTTGCCATTCACCCCGCCCACCCACTTGCCACTTGCCCCACCTGCCCACTCACCCCGGAAGCTTGCAACCACCACTTCTTTCCCAGCCAGAACTGACCCAGCAGTGATGGCTGCAGGGTTCTTGTACCAAAAATTACAGGCCAAAAAAAAGGCCTGAAGTCCCATCGCCACTGCCTTGTTCTTTGAGCCGGCCACATACATGTATGCCATTGCCTGCCAGTATGTGGCAGCACTCCATTGCCAGACCTGGCCAGGAGAATGGCTTGCTCCACCAGAACTGCTTATACAGGTGGTCCTTGAATTATGATCATAATGACGCTTGCCCATTAAGGTCAGAACTCAGGACAAACATTAAATGAACTGCTTGAAGTAACAACCAATCATTCCTGCCCACACACAAACAAACAAACAAACACACACACACACACACACACACACACACACACACACACACACACAGAATTGTCCTAAAAATGCAAGTTCCAGGTGTAGTTATAAAAGAAACAGTCATTGTGATCTCCGGAACTTTAAAATACATTGTTCACTAACCTTAAAGAGATAAAGATGTATAAAGGGAGGTAGAATAGAGAATAGAATGGCTGCCGGATTCCGCCGCTCCGAATGCCTGAGAATAAGAAGACACTAACCGCGGCGCCCAGGACCCCTAACATGGTAACGGAGGGGTTCCTTTTGGGCGCCAGCCTTCAGCCCTCCCAGGGAGGTGGTTGTTTGGGGAGGGGGCCGCCTCTGAGCGGCTCCAGGAACAGCCCCGGAACGACGATATCCCCCCTGGCGTGGTTTTCTGCATCGGCCTTTTTAAACAGCTGGGAAGCGGCGGCGACGGCTTTGTGCGAGAGGCGGAGGCTTTGGCCCCGCTGTTTGGAGGGGTGCCGAACCCCCTCACTGACTGGACAACATCGTGGGGCTGGTTTATGCCCCGAAGAGGGGGTGGGAGGTCCAGGAGAGATGCTTGGACTGGACTGGGACTGGGACCGGGAGGCAGAGGAACTGGTTTCCTGTCTCCGCTATAGCTTTGCTGATATCCCTCCCTGTATTTTGAAGCAGCGTTTTACTTCGATCTCGCCGCTGTTTCTGCAGGACTTTAAACGGCTTGACCATCTGCCTGCTTGGCTTAGAAGTAAAGCTGTAAGAACTCAATTACGGGCTCCCTGCGGCAGCCATTACCATCAGCTGCTACCATTGCAATCATCACTGCCTCAGGAGTGCTGTGTTGGCTGGGAATTTGGACTCCCTCTAGTGGCCATTACTGGTATTTTTCTGGACCATCAAATACCTTTATTATCATCAAGCACTATTACACCAGAGAGGCAGTGTGTTGAGAACTTGGACTCCCTCCAGTGGCCATTATTGGTACTTCTTTCTGGCCATATACTTCTCTGGACCATATACAGTTTTCTATTGGACTCCCATTAGACTTTGTTAACGAGAAGGCCAAATTTCTAAGATCCTGCCTTCACCAATTCGCACAACCGCACAATTTTTATCTGGTATGATGAGTGCATGGGATTGTATGTGGTTGAGTGAATGATCCCACTTTTATCATTTTATTATCATTGTATTTTATATGTTTTTAACTTTTCTGTGGGGACTGCTTGGGTGAGTGAATGAGTATGTCTGATTCGGAGGACCTGCCGGGAGAAGCGGGGGCCATGGGGGTGGTTGAGGGGACTAGAGACACGGGAGAGGGTCGGGGTATTACGGTCGTAACAGGGAGGGGCAGATACGGCGGGGACTTTAGGGCAGGCCATTACCGGGGAAGAAGGGTTCGCTACATCACAGAGATCCCTCCTTCCGGCCCTATGAGTCCCACTCCGGGACCAGATGGCGCAAGTAATCAGGACCCTGGACTCAGGCTGCTGTTGCTAAATGCCAGGTCTGTGGTACATAAAGCTCCTCTCGTCCGGGACTTAATTTTAGACGAGAGGGCAGACCTGGCATGTATTACTGAAACCTGGCTGGGCCCAGAGGGAGGAGTCCCCCTTGTAGAACTGTGCCCAGAAGGATTTCAGGTGCTGCACCAGCCGAGAGCCCAGGGAAGGGGTGGGGGTGTGGCCGTTGTTATCCGGGAGTCGTTAGTTCCTCGTAGGGTCCCTGCTCCGGAGCTTGTCGGGTGTGAGTCTCTGCTGATAAAGTTGGACCTCAAGGGTCAAGTGGGTCTGCTGTTAACGTACCTGCCTCCCAACAGCGTTGCAGCAGCCCTCCCCTCGCTCCTCGAGTCGGTAGCCGAGCTGGCAATTGAGTTCCCTAGGTTGATGGTCCTGGGGGACTTTAATTTGCCTTCGCTCTGTGAAAACTCTGATGGGGCGCAGGAATTCATGGCTTCCATGACAGCCATGGGCTTGACCCAAGTAATTCGGGGCCCAACCCATTCGGCGGGTCACATGCTCGACCTCGTATTCCTCTCGGAGCAGTGGATTTGTGACCTTGGTCTGAGGGGTAACGACATCATACCCCTGTCGTGGTCAGACCACTGCCTACTGAGGCTCGACTTCCGGAGACCAAACCCCCACTGTAGGGAGGAGGAACCGACCAGGTGGTTCCGCCCCAGGCGACTTATGGAACCGCTAAGGTTCCAGACGGAGCTTGGGGTCATTCCTGATACTTTCGCCCACAGTCCGGTAGAGACTCTGGTTGCTGCTTGGCACTCGGCAGCATCGGAGGCCCTCGACCGGATTGCGCCACTACGGCCCCTCCGAGGCGGCGGATCCCGGAGACCCCCTTGGTTCACCGAGGAACTCCGGGAGATGAAGCACCAGAGGAGATGCCTAGAGCACCGATGGAGGTCCGATAAGTCCGAATCGAACCGAGCAATGGTAACCACCTGCACCAAGGAATACACCAGGGCACTTAGGGCAGCGAAAAGATCTCACATAGCCACCTTGGTTGCGTCCGCTGAGTCCCGCCCAGCTGCCCTGTTTAAGATAACCCGCTCCCTATTAAATAAAAGGGAAGCGGGGGAACCCTTGCAGGGCAGAGCTGAGGATTATGCCCAATTCTTAGCGGACAAAATTGCTCGGTTTCGGTCGGACTTGGACTCCATCCCCGCAGCTCCAGCCGAGGCACAAGAGGATTGGGTAGAACATCTCTGGGTTGAGTTTCAGGATGTTACCCCCGGGGATGTGGACAAGGCCATGAGGGCTGTAAGTGCCTCCACCTGCGTACTGGACCCGTGTCCCTCATGGCTGGTTACTAACAGCAGTGAGGTGACACGAGGCTGGATCCAGGCGGTTGTGACCGCCTCTCTTCGGGAGGGGAACTTCCCCGCCGCACTGAAAGCGGCGGTGGTGAGACCCCTCCTAAAGAAGCCATCTTTGGATCCAGCTGTTCTTAATAACTATCGCCCGGTCTCCAACCTTCCCTTCCTTGGGAAGGTTGTTGAGAAGGTGGTGGCCTTTCAGCTCCAACGGTCCTTGGAGGAAGCAAACTATCTCGACCCCTTCCAGTCAGGCTTCAGACCCGGTTACAGCACAGAAACCGCTTTGGTCGCATTGACCGATGATCTCTGGAGAGCCAGAGATGGAGGATATTCCTCCATCCTGGTCCTCCTTGACCTCTCAGCGGCTTTCGATACCATCGACCATGGTATCCTTCTGCTACGACTGCGGGAGGTGGGAGTGGGAGGCACCGTGTTGCGGTGGTTCTCCTCCTACCTCTCGGACAGGTCGCAGTCGGTGTTAGTGGGGGGGCAGAGATCGTCCCCTAGGCCCCTAACATATGGGGTGCCTCAGGGCTCGGTCTTATCCCCCCTACTATTCAACATCTACATGAAACCGCTGGGAGAGATCATCCGCAGGCACGGGATCAGATACCATCAATATGCGGACGATACCCAGTTGTATCTGTCCGCCCCGTGCCAACTCAATGAAGCGGCAGACGTGATGAACCGAGGCCTTGAGGCCGTTATGGACTGGATGAGGGTTAACAAGCTTGTGCTCAACCCAGAAAAGACCGAGTGGCTGTTGTGTTTCCCTCCCAAAGATTCGACCAATATTCCATCACTCAGGCTGGGGGGTCAAATTTTATACCCCTCAGAGAGGGTTCGCAACTTGGGAGTCCTCCTGGATCCACAGCTATCGTTTGACCACCACCTGACGGCTGTGACCAGGGGGGCATTCGCCCAGGTTCGCCTGGTGCGCCAGTTGCGACCCTACCTGAATCGGGAGGCACTCACAACAGTCACTCGGGCCCTTGTGACCTCTAGGCTGGAATACTGCAATGTGCTCTACATGGGGCTGCCCTTGAAGAGCATCCGGCGACTTCAGCTAGTACAGAACGCGGCCGCGCGAGTGATTGTGGGTGCACCTCGGTTCACCCACATAACACCTATCCTCAGCGAGCTGCGCTGGCTACCTGTCGATCTCCGGATGCGCTTCAAGGTGCTATTAGTCACTCATAAAGCCCTGCATGGTAGTGGATCTGGATACTTGAGAGACCGCCTCCTGCCAATTACCTCCCTGCGACCAATTAGATCTCACAGATTGGGCCTCCTCCGTATTCCATCGGCCAGCCAGTGCCGGCTGGCAACTACAAGGAGGAGGGCCTTCTCAGTAGTAGCCCCGACCCTTTGGAACGAACTCCCCGTGGAGATTCGTACCCTCACCACCGTCCAGGCCTTCCGCACAGCCCTTAAGAACTGGCTAGCCCGTCAGGCCTGGGGACAAGGATAGTTGCCCCTCCTGAATGATGAATGTATGTTGCTTATTACTTTTATTATATGTGTCTATGTCACTGTTTGTACTTCCCCTCCCTGATTTTATGTGAGCCGCCCTGAGTCCCCTCAGGGAAAAGGGCGGCCTACAAATGTTAATAAACAAACAAACAAACAAACAAACAGCTCTTTAATGGCTTTTACACTCTGATGATGTTAGCAGTGGCTAACGAAAGCTTAGTGAGCAATATATTGTAAAATTACGGAGATCACAATGTCTGTATCACATACATACATACATACATACATACATACATACATACATATGAATGTAAAATATGGAAGACCTTCATGTGTCATAATAAGTGAGGAAGCTGGGAACACACAATATTGTGAAACAAAAATATAAGTAGATGTTAATTTTTTAATGTATCTTAATTTCCTATTGAAAATTCATTATAATTTTTTTGTAAAACAGATTGACAAATAAAACTTTCCATGTTTTTCTTGCTATATGACAAAGAACAAAACTGCATCAAATACTTTTAGGTGTCAGATTCCTAAAAGTGATACTGCCATTCAATTGGGAGGAGAGGGGCCTCGGAGTTAAATCACTAGCTATACCTGTAACAACTAAGTTTTACAACTTTTACAACTGGTTTCCTGTCACCGGAAGACTGAAGGTCTCAGCACCTCTGGAGGGATGTTTAGGATGGCCATGAGGGATATCTTACTTTAATGTCTAACTAGGGATAGCCATGGGAACGTGTGTTTTATTCGACTCTCAAGGCAGAAGAGTTAAGGAAACATCTTCACACTTGTGTATTGGTCAGAATCTGCATTCGGAAAAAGAGGCGGGATCAATCAGTTTAATCCCACTTGTATTGCCTAAAGGGTTTCAGATGCTGCTTTGCCTCTAATGGTTTCCATCCTGCTTGATTAAATGTTCCTTTTGAAATAATCCATTTAAGAGTCTTTACTTTCTTAAGTTAGGAGAGGAGCCTTTACATAAAGCAGCATCGCTCTGCAAAGTGGTCAACCAGGAGAGACAACATTTTACTCTATCGAGGGGACCCTGCAAACCATGTCTGAGCATAACAGCGAACAAGGGGGAACTGATTGCTGGAAGGAGATGGAACCCCCCACAACCAGAAACCTGCTCCTTGTACTCTGGCGAAGAGAACAATGTGAGCCTTGAGGACCCCAAAATGCCCCGTTGGTCAATCGGAATTGGGACAAAAGACAGCTGGGAAGGGAGAACCAGGGGAGTTACTTTTACTTGAGGTAGCCAAAAACCAAGATGGAAATTGGAGTTAGACCTCCTCCCCTTTGACCAGGAGAAGCTAAATGAAGCCTCACTGAGAGAAGATCCTCTGAAGAGGCATATAACCCAGTTGGTGATGGAAATTTTGGAAAATCTCAACATCCAGGGGGAGTCAGACCAACAACTGAGAAGCGTTGGAAGGGCAGCAAACGGGGATGAAGTGAGGGGAACTAATCCCCCTCTGTTCCCTGCTGATCAAGCTGACAGCACAGCAGTAACAGCCAGGAACCCAGAAAACCCTCCCCCCAGTTGGCACACGGGTTGGGGCCTACTCCTAACCAACCCCAAAACCTGCAGTTAGAAAGGAAAACTCCTTCCCTGGGGTTAAATTTGATGGGAACCTGGAAAAATTGGGATTCTTTGTGGCACACATGCTCACCTACATGCAAGAATATGGGTGTGATTTTTGAACCCAAGGAGCCCGAGTGCAAGTGGTTACCCTAGCCCTGGAAGGAGCCACCACCAGATGAATGGTGACTTTACATGATGCCGATGCACCAGAACTGTGGGATTTTGACCGTTTCATGATGGCCCTGCGACGACGGTTCAAGGGCCCTCTCAAAGACCGCAAAGCATGTGATCGCATTAAAGTTGTGAAGCATGGACGCCATCCAGTGGCAGAGTATACCGAAGAATTCCGAGACCTAGCATGTCATGTGAACTGGCCAGACGATATCCTGGTAAGCTGGTTCAAGGATGGGCTGAGTGATGACCTCTACAATGCCTGTGTGGCCCGAGGTGCCCCAAACCACCTACATGAGTGGTTTCTCATTGCTGAAGAGGCAGAGATTGACATGGCCAGAAATCAGTACCAAGCAAGACAAAGAAATCCCCACCCCAATGGAAACAAGAAACTTTTAAACTGCAAATGACACCTTCTCTGAAATCCTTAGCCTGTTTCAAGTATGGAAAAGAGGGGCACCGAGCTGCAGAATGCCATTCTCGGGCACTGGCTAAAACACCAGACCACCCATTGGGGGAAAGCCTACGAAACCTGGCCAGCATGGAAAGGAGACAGCTCTGAGGAGTAGGGACACCATAGAATCTCCACCCCCTCCCCTCTTTGAGGAGGAAATCCTGGCTTCGCAGCAGGAGGAACCATACTCATCTGGAAGCGATTCAGAGGATGAACCACTGGTAAGCAAACCAATTAAACCACTTACCTTGCCCCTGGGACTGTTTATCCCCAACTGGGAGAGGGGGATGAAAATCTCAGCTTTAGTGGACTTGGGGTGCATCCGCTGTTTGATCAGCCCAACCCTGGTAAGGAAGTTGAGGATTAATGTAAGGAAGCTGAAAAGCTCCATAGCTTTTTGCCAACTAGATGGGTCAATAGCAGCGGGGGAGCCAGATTCATTTGCCACTGAGCCTCTACAGATAGGCATCGGAAGCCATGAGGAAATGCTTACATTTATAGTGGTGCCTGGCATGGAATAGCCACTAGTTTTGGGTCTTGCATGGCTGAAAAAATGGAACCCCAAAATTAATTGGAAGCTAGGCACCATAAGAGTGCAGATGCATGTGACTTTTGCTGAGAATCCAGACAAAGAAACTGAGGGGGCAGAGCACCTAGAAACAGTAATGCCTGCTTACACTAGGCCAACCCAGGGCATACCCAAACAATATAAGGACAGCTGAGGTTTTTAGTGAAAAAGCATCTGATGAGCTTTCTGCCCCTGCTTTACTGATTGTGCGATATAAATTCTACCCGGAGCCAAACTCCCTAAACTCAAGATGTATAGCATGTTTCCAAGGGAGCAGGAAGAATTGAGGGCATTCATTGAGAAAAACCTAGCAAGGGGTTTCATTGAACCAGCCCGGCCAAAAGTTGCAACCCCAGTGTTGTTTAGAGAGAAAAAAGATGGCTCTAAACATCTATGTGTCGATTTTTGAAATTCGAATTCTATCAGTATGGAAAATATATATCCCCTCCCACTCATGAAGGATATGTTAGCACACCTTACTAAAGGGAGAATTTTTTCAAAGCTGAATTTAAGGGAGGCTTACTACCGTATCAGAATTAAGGAGGGAGATGAATGGAAAACGGCATTTAACACCCCTCTTGGATGCTATCAATTCAAAGTGCTACCATTTGGCCTACAAGGGGCTCCTGCAGTATTTATGCAATTAATAAAGGAAGTGTTCCAGGAGCATTTATATAACGGCTGCATAGTCTACATCGATTACATTTTGTTATATTCTGAGACTAAGGCAGAACATGTAAAACTAGTCCGGGTGGTTCTGAACAAACTTCACTCTGCAAAACTTTATGCTAAACTCTCCAAATGCGAATTCCACCAAGAAAAAATTGATTACTTAGGATACCACATTTCACACCAGGGCATAGAAATAGATCTTCGAAAGTACAATCGGTACTTGACTGGGAACCATCCAGAACACGCAAAGAGTTGCAAAGCTTCCTTGGATTCACCAACTTTTACCGCCAGTTTATCCCTGCTTTTGCCCAAATTGCTCTCCCCATCAACAAACTCTTAAAAGCGAAGGGGGAGGGTAACCCAAAACCGAAGCAGCCTTTGAACTGGACAATGGAATTCCAAGCAGCATTTGAAAAACGTAAACAGCTGTTTTCGGCAGAACCAATCCTAAAGCACCCGGACACAGAGAAACCGTTCATCATACAAGCAGATGCTAGCAATGTGGCAATAGGAGCGGTCCTGCTTCAGAAAAATGAGAAAGACCAGTTACAACCATGCGCTTACACATCCAAAAAATTGAATGAAACTGAGCAAAGGTGGGCCATTTGGGAAAAAGAGGCTTATGCAATTTGATGGGCTCTTTTAACCTGGAGACATTTCCTAGAGAAGAGTAAGATCCCTTTTGAAGTCTGGACAGATCATAAAAATTTAGAAGCCCTAAAGACCCCAAGGAAACTCTCCAAAACAAGTATGATGGACTCAGTATTTTAAACGGTTTGAATTTATGCTCAGATAACTCTCAGGGGGAAAAAATTTCTGGCAGATGCACTATCCATGAAACTGCAATACAATAGTATGAAGCCAAACATAATCAAACCCATGATACAAGACAATCAACTAGCCGCTAAAGTAACCACCAGATCCCAGGGAAAACGAGACACTTTGGAGGACAATGACACCACCCAAGCTTTAACCACTGATGAATGGTTTTTGAGCTACAAAGACTGCTGCCTGATGAAAGATAACCTAGCTTGGGTGGGAGGGAAGTTGTATGTTCCAGCTAGCCAAAGACTGTACTTAATGGAAAGGTGCCACGACTCCAAACTAGCAGGACACTTTGGTTTTGTAAAAACTTTATATTTAATTAAAAGGCAATTTTGGTGGCCATCACTAAAAAAGGACATAGAGAGCTATGTAGCCAGCTATCCAATTTGTGCGGCAGGGCACCACCCAAGGACTGAGCTCCAGTCACCATCCGTGCACCAATGGTGAAACTGAAAATCAGAACATGGTTCTAGAACAATACCTAAGATGTTTATTCATTTTCAACAGGATAACTGGGTTGATCTTTTACCTTTTGCAGAAATAGCCTTCAATAACGCTGTGCACTCAAACACTGATTTCACCCCTTTTAGAGTAGCAACAGGGCAGGATTTCAACCCCATGCCTGAACTACCCACAGAAGAACCCACTATCCCCTCACTTAAAGAATGGTTAGACAACCTACCAAACACATGACCAGTAGTTAGATTAGCTTTACAGGAAGCTAGAGAGGCTTTTAAAACTCAAACTGACAAAAAAAGAGTAGACCCCCAAACCTTTCCATGTTGGAGATAGAATATACTTATCTACAAAATTCCTGAAGTCATTGCAGCCATCAAATAAATTAGGGCCAAATTTCATCGGACCTTTCCCGATCACCAAAGTTATCAACCCAATAACAGTAGAATTACTCCTTCCAAAGACACTCAGGCAAGTCCATCCAGTGTTTCACATTAGTTTACTCAAACGGGAAGTAATTTTACAACTCAGACCACCTGCACCTACACCTCCTGTTCCTATCATGATAGAAGGCGAACAACATTTTGAAATTAAGGAAATCCTGGACTCTAGGACCCACAGGGGAAAACCCCAATTGCTTGGAAGCATTTACCTCCATCCCAAAATGAATGGGTAGTGAAACACCACGTTAGGGCCCCTGCCCTATTGCAAAAATTTCATTCCCAATACCCTGACAAATCTTGTTAAAATACTATGATGCAATTTCTTTTCCTATCTTTTCATAGGTGGATCTCTCCTTTTTCTAAAGAACAGCAGCATGTCAGATCCCTAAAAGTTATACAGCCATTCAATTGGGAGGAGGGGGGCCTCAGAGTTAAATCACTAGCTGTACCTGTAACAACTGAGTTTTAGAACTTTTACAACTGGTTTCCTGTCACCGGAAGACTGAAGGTCCCAGCACCTCTGGAGGGATGTTTAGGATGGCCATGTGGAATATCTTACTTTAATGTCTAACTAGAAATAGCCATGGGAACGTGTGTTTTATTCGACTCTCAGGGCAGAAGAGTTAAGGAAACATCTTCACACTTGTGTATTGGTCAGAATCTGCATTCGGAACAAGAGGAAGGATCATTATCAGTTTAATCCCACTTGCATTGCCTAAAGGGTTTCAGATGCTGTTTTCCCTCTAATGGTTTCCATCCTGCTTGATTAAAGGTTCCTTTTGAAATAATCCGTTTCAAGAGTCTTTACTTTCTTAAATTAGGAGAGGAGCCATTACAGCCTGTTTAATTAACAATAGGTGTCATTCTAATCTGTAATAAAGTAAATTATACACTATTTCTGAAATAATCAGGAGTTAAAATATATACTTTGGAGGGGGGAGTAGTGAAACAAGAATGATTTTGATTCAATGATTCATTTCCTTTGCTCCAGTTCATAATCAATTACAATTATCTGTTGAACCATCCCCTGATCACATGCTTGTGTGTACAGCTATGGGTGTTTGTCCTATTAAAACTCAGTCAATTCCAAGTACAAATATAATAAGATTACTGACCAATCATCCTTGCGTCACAGCCTATTTTGTGAGCTACATGTAGAAAGATAATTATGAGTTCAGTAACTCATAAATGCTCAACTCTACAAATATTGCTTTTTGGTTGCTGTTTCCCAGCCATAGTTAGATAATAATTAATCACAGTTAATCTGATGATATTTATCAGAAGGTAAAACAAAACATGATTTAGCAAATCTATTTGCAATTAGCTCCTTAATGAAACTAGAGAAACGATACAGAGGAAATTTCTTCTGTGGTCTGTGATTTCATAGCAATTTTTATTCATATATTTCATGTAGCTAAAGGAAGACTTAAAACCCATCTTGCATTGCATCAGTAACTGTATGTGTCTCTCTATTTGTAAAACTATATCATAGTGTGCCTAGTCACATGTATGACATTTAACAATCCTTCATTAAACAAATCATGAATTAGAGGGCTGTGGCCTGAATCCCAGCAATAGGACGGGTTCTCTGAAGGACTCTCTGAAGAACCATCAGATTCCTGCTGTATTTGGGGAGGGGTGACCTGTAACCCCACCATAGCTGTCCTGAAGAGACAGTGAAGAGGGGGGTGCAAGTGGGTGTTGTTGGGGAACCCACAACTCTCCTAAAATGCCTGCATTTGCTCCTGGACACAAAGCAGGAAAGGTAGCCAATGTGAGCTATCGCAGCTGGAAGGCCAAACAAAGCGTGGGAATCAACGTGGACAGTGTCTGGGTGAGATAATAAGAGTGCTTGAAAGTGCAACATTCCTGCAAATTAACTTTTTAACCTCCGGTTAAAACTTTTTAAAGAGAGAGTGGCAGAAGAAATGGGGGAGCGGACATTACAAAGCTCTCCCTCTCTCAGGACAGCAGTGAATGAACCAAGCCATTAGATAGAAGAAAGGAAGTGATAGATCTTGAGAACTGCTTAAGGATATTAGAAAGCAAATTGGAAGCCCTTGGTGTTTAACTTTCACTCTACGCCTATGATTTTCTTGGTACCTTGGTAACTTTTGAGAATTGCTAGATTTGCTTTTGATGCAAAAAGGAACTTAAAAGAAAATATGTTGAATTAATTGTCTGCATTGCTGTCTAGTAGCAAAGAGGTAAAAGCTGCCTAAGAAGAGTTGCTCTTGAAACATTGTGGATAATAACAAACTGATAAATCTCCTCTAGAAGAAGGAAATAAGACCAGCTGTGTAAACATTGTCTTGCCTCCCCTGTTACATTATAATAGGCTACTGAGACTGCCTTCCTGATTGTGTGTGCTTCCCCCTTTTTCCTAAGGAGGAGAAAGAAATTTGGATAACCCAGACAACTCATACTAAAGGCTCTTTTTTTCTCTCTTTGTTCATTTGGCTACTTTGGGTCATTTTTTATCCAATCAATGTTTATCTTTTTATCTCTTTTTTTAACCTCTTGCAATGAGGTGTGGATTACCATTGTGGAATTAATTTTGTGGGTTTTTTTCTCCCCCCTTTTTTGGGAGGTAAGCGCCTTTTGACCAATATTTCCCTTGTTTCCTATTTTTTCCCTTTTGTTACTTCATGTGGCCATTATAAAGGGATTAAGGTAGCAAGAACCTGAAGATGGGGCCCAAGAACAGGGGTTGGTTTATTGGAGACTGGTGCTTGGGCCGGTGTGGGCGACTCTAGGACAACAATTAATCTACTAATCTATTCTTTAGATTACAAAACTTGATTACAACTTAAATACAACAATGTCAGATTCAAATAGCAAGACGAAGAAAATAACATCATATGCATTTGTAACAGCCAGTCCGCCCGGTTCAGTGACACAGAAACCAGCAGGCACAGGAACACCCAAGACAAAGCTATTTTATAGCTAAAAAGTATGTTGCAAGACATACATTTGGATATCAAGGAGAGGATAAAAAGAATAGAAGAGAAAGTGGCAAAGTGGAAGACGAATTGAAAGAAGTCAAGGGAATGATGGGGGGAAATGAACAAAGACTACAGAAGGTAGAAGAAAAGGCAGAGATAACAGAGAAAAAATGGAGAAGATGGATTATAGGCTGACAGCAATTGATAAAAAACAGGAAGGAGCCAATGTATTGTGGGAGATCCGAATTCTATCTAAGACTCCAGAACATAGAGGAGAAAGGAGAGAGTTTAGCAGAGAATATCACAGAAATTTTCTCAGCGGCTACAGAAATGAGTAAGGAATATATCCTAGGCAGAATGGATGAGACTTTTAGAGTATATACAAGATATGCAATGAGAAACAACTTGCCCAGAGAGGTACATGTAATATTTGTCAAAAAAAAAACCCATAAAAATGAAATATTGCAAGCAGCAAGAAGTACCACAATAAAATACAAATCTAGAGCATTAGTGGTTTTGAAGGAAGTTCCAAGGAAGGTCATAGAAATAAGAAAGGAATACCACTTCTTGACTAAGAGCCTGATCAAAAAAGGGGTGAGTTTTAGATGGCTTGTTCCAGAAGGGATTTTGGTAAACTGGCACGAACAAAGGTACAGACTAGATACACTAGAGAAAGCAGAATTATTTTATGAACAAAATATAGCAGCACAGGAGGGAACGCTGGTAAGAGAAGAGGAAGGAGCTAAATGCCAGGAAGCTAAGGGAAAAGATCAAAGGGAGATGGAGAAAAAACAGGAAGAGAAAGTGCTAAGAGAAGGAGCAATGGCCAAAGAGACAAAGGAACAGAGGGAGTTAAGAATGATTAGATCAACTAAACCTATAAACCAATGACATGGAGGAAGAAATAAAAGTAATCTCCATTAATATAAACGGACTAAATTCAGCAACAAAAAGAAAAACATTCAATGAATTAGAGAAATTGAAATTGGACATTATATGCTTACAGGAAGTACATATTAGAAAACAACACAGAAAGTTTTTGGAACAGGAAACACTTGGTAATTTATATACGACCCTGGCTGACCAAAGCAAAAAGGGAAGAGCATGATATATTTGAAAGACAATACAATCAAATAAAATTTTTGAAGATGGGGAGGGGAGAATACTGATGGTGGAAATAACAATGAATATGAGAAAGATATTATTAGTGGCAATATACACTCCAAACAACAAACAAGAATATTTTTGGGGGAAACTACACAAAAACATAACAGAATATGACTATGAAGATATATGTATATTAGGAGACTTTAATGCAAATGTAAATAATGAAATAGACTATAAATCTACAAAGATGAACAGGAAGCCGAGAAAAATCCTACCCAAAACATTTTTCACAATGGTGGAAGAATTAGACTTGCAAGATGTTTGGAGAATAAGACACCTGAAAGAAAGACATTCTACACAAATAGACATTTATCGTGGTCAAGAATTGGTATTATGTGGATGTCTACAGAGCTAACGCTCAAAACAATTAAGACAGAGATAGATATAAGCACATGGGCAGATCATATTCCAATAACAATGACTTGGAAGAGACAGAGGAAAAAGGGGAGATGGACTTTAAATTCAAGAATATTGAAATTGCTTTGTTCGCAAAACAAAGTAACACCAGACGCCAAGTTGCAGTTGAACCATTTATTACCAAACTAACATAGAACTACGACAGACAAACAAGAGAGGCCATCTGACAGCTATTTGTAAGACCGCTATCGGTGGCCAGCCAATCCACGGCTACGTTTAGCGCGCTTGTCCCCCGGCACGCTGGAACCAATCAGCTAAACTCATCTCAGCCCAGGTCGGAAGTCCGAAGACTTAACAGAAATAAAAAAGTTTCCAGCAATATATGGAAAAAGAATTGACATATTTCTTCCAGGAAAATGGAAAGGAAGGCACATCATTACAAAACGTATGGGATACTTGCAAAGCATATATCAGAGGCCTTGCAATGACATACTTGAAGGAAAAATAAGACAATATTTAGAGAAAACTAGAATAACCAAAATCTCAGAAAAATTTAAGAAGGCACTAGAAGAAAGAATTACAATGATGGAAGTAACAGAAGGCATCAAAAGGCAAAAGAAGGGGAAAACACCAGAACCAGATGGATTACCGGCTGACCTGTACCAAACAATATAAGAAGTATTAAGCAATGTAATGTTGGAACTATTCAATGACGTATTAAGAGAGGCAAAAATGCCAGAAACATGGACGGAGACATATATAATGCTTATACTAAAAGAAGAGTCAGATCCAAAACAAGTAAACAACTACAGACCTATTTCACTATTAAATGTAGATTATAAAATTTTTGCATCAATAATGGCAGAAAGAATGAAGAGACTTTAAAATGAATTGAGACACATAGACAAAAATTGATTTCTTCCCAAGAGACAGATCAGAGACAATATGCAGCTTGTATTGAATACGCTAGAGTACTATGAAGCCCACCCAGAAAAACAAATGGTGTTGTTGTTTCTGGACGCTCAAAAGGCCTTTGATAATGTGAACTGGCAATTCGTGATAATGCAACTTCAAATGATGGGATTTGGTGAGGGATTTATAAATATCATTAAAACTATATATAATAACCAATCGGCAAATGCAATGGTAAATGGTGATATGACAGGAAAGATAGCGATTATGAAGGGAACTAGACAAGGATATCACCATTATTATTTATACTGACACTAGAGATTTTGAATAGAGAAATACAACAAAATAAAGAGGTAAAAGGTATGAGGGTCAAGAAAGAAGAGTATAAATTACAAGCTTTTGCGGATGATTTGGTGTATATTATGGAGGATCCAATAGAAACCGGGCCAAAACTAGTTAAAATAATAGAAGAATATGGAGAAGTAGGGGGCTTGAAGACTAATAAAGATAAAACAAAAAAAAATTTATGACAGAAAAACAGAAAAGAGAGTTGATGAGGAAACTGGACATACAAGTGGTGAAAAAAGTGAAATATTTGGGTATTCAATTGACATCAAGATGTGGAACACTAAAGGAGAATAACTAGTATAAAGTGAGAAAATACATAGAAATAGTCTTGGAAAGATGGAAAAACCTACAATTATTGCTGATGGGAAGAATAGCAGTAGTAAAGATGAACATATTACCAAGATTGTTATACCTATTCCAAACAATACCAATAAAACTCAGCTATAGGTTTAATGAACATAATTAATTAATATGGTCAAGTATCTGGGTTTAAAATAAATCTAGGGAAAACAAAGATGATAATTAAAAATATGACTATAAATCAAAAAGAAGAATTAGAAAGAGTAACAGGATGTGAGATAGTAAAAAAGGTTAAATATTTAGGAGTTTATATCACAACTTCAAATGGGAAATTATACACATATAATTATGAACCATTATGGCACAAAATACAGACAGAGGTGAATAAATGGGAAAAATTACAATTGTCTTTGTTGGGAAGGATAGCAGTAGTAAAAATGAATGTTTTGCCTAAGTTTTTATTTCTTTTTCAAATGATAGCAATACTCAAAATAGATGCAAACTTGGAAGAATGGCCGATTATAAAATGTTTGCTTCAATAATGGCACAAAGAATTCTTCAAATTCTTTAAAAGTCTCTTCAACTTTTAAATGAATTTATACACGTAGAGCAAAATGGATTTCTTCCCAAGAGACAGATCAGAAACAATATGCGGATGGTATTGAATATGCTAGAGTACTATGAAGCCCACCCAGAAAAACAAATGGTGTTGTTATTTCTGGACGCTCAAAAGGCCTTTGATAATGTGAACTGGCTATTTATGATAATGCAACTTCAAACTGCATTATCAAGAAGGTGAAGGAAAGAGTATAAATTACAAGCATTTGCGGATGATTTGGTGTTTATTATGGAGGATCCAATAGAAACAGGGCCAAAACTAGTTAAAATAATAATATGGAATATGGAAAGGGGAGCTAGATGGCCAGGAACTCTACCCCAGATGGCAAGGTATAGAAAAAGAAGAAAAGAGACGAATTGATGGATTTAAGGAGAGAAATCTTATCAGAAGCACTGTTGATGACCAAAGATATGCTGATTAAAGAAACAGATGGAGCATATTGAGATTATATAAGACATGCAACAAGCAGTGAGCTGTGAAGAGAAGTCTGCACAAATATTATCAAGGAAATAATCAGAAGATTAATTCCACAAACAGCAATTTTGCCTAAGTTTTTGCATTATTACTGGAAAGATTGCATTATTACTGGAAAGATACAGGTTGATATATGAAAGCTTATTACAGAAAATTAGTTAAACTTAGTTAAATTTAGAGCATTATGTAAAAAATGAAATGATAAGGGATATGGTTAAATAAATAATTGATAATGATAATAATGTATACATATGTAGTGGTTTGATAAGAAGTAATTGGATATGAATGGTAGGTGGTGACTATGAAAGGAAGATTAGAAATTTTGTTATGACATAAAAGCTAATAATAAAAAATTAAATTAAATCTAGTTAAACTTTGAGTATTAGATCAATTTTTTTATGATAATGGGCATAGTCAAATAAATGATTGATAATGATAATAATGTATATATATGTATTGGCTTAATGAAATGAAATTGTAAACAGTGATTTGGAAAGGAGGACTAGAAACTTGGTTACTAAATATTATTGATTTTTATTTAGAATAGGTCATAAGGATTTAATGTTATTGGATGATATTGCAAATAGCTAACGAAATGCCATTATGTGGTTATGTTTTACACTTTGGAATATTCTATGCAAAAGGATGTTAAAACAATTATAGTCAAATGAAAATTGAGGTATGATGATAGTAATATCTATAAATATATTAGATTTAAAATATATGATTTAATATTAATTATAGGTGATGACTGTGGAAGAGACGAACAAAAGCTTTTTGTAACCAATTGACACTCTTTCTTTAGTATGTAAAGAAAGAGGATTCTTTGTGTTGTGTTTGTGTTTATGCAAAAACAAAAATTAAAAAAAAAAGACATGGGGAAGATTTCATGATTGGCTAGAGAAAGCAAGGTAGAAAAGAAAATAGGGAGAAGAAAAAGTACCCAGACGATGCACTATTAAATGGAAAAAGGGGGGGGGGAGAGAAAGAGAAAACAGAAAAGAAATATTAAATATATAAGTATATATTCAAGAGCGAGATATAAAGCGGGGAACATAACTAGAGTAGATTAGCGAAGGTAAGGGAATAAGAAATGATACTAAATTATATTTGGATTGGTGGAAATACCATCCCAAGGAAACATAATCTGAGATTTGAAATATACACCAACAATAATAGAAAAAGAAAGGGAGAGAGGAGGAAAAAAAGAAAGGAAGATGGGGGAAAGAAGAAAGAGGTAAGGAGAGGAGAATGGAAGGGAGAGAAAGAGAAGGAGAGAGGTTAGGAGGGGGAAGAGGAAGCAGTAGGAGAAAGGTAAGGGAAGAAGAAAGGAGAAGGAGAGGAGGGAGGAAGGAAGGAAGTAGAGAAGGGGGGGAGAAAAGAAAGGGAAAACAAAGAGGTGTTACAAAAGGAGGAAGGGATGGAAAATAAAGTAACCAAACTGTACATTATAACCTATTAAATGGAATAATAAATGTATAAGAATGATAAATGTAAAGAAGAACAACAATTATGTGAATGTATACAACTCATGAATTAGTATGATGCATGAACCTATAACATTTTACAGAATACTCTATAATTCTATAAGTAGCAACATTCTTCCACGTATATATCTAAAACAGTAATGTTCTTGCCACCAGTAAGTGCCTATGAACAAAACACCATATTTTAATCCCTTCTATGGCAAACACTATGTTGTACTGGAAAGCAATGTTGCTGACAAAATAGCAATAGCAATAGCAAAAGCACTTAGACTTATATATCGCTTCACAGTGATTTACATCCCTCTCTAAGTTGTTTATAGACTCAGCATATTGCCCCAACAATCTAGATCCTCATTTTATCCACTTCGGAAGGATGGAAGGCTGAGTCAACCTTGAGCCTGGTGAAATTTGTTCTGCCAAACTGCTGGCAGGCGATGATCAGCAAATGTAGCCTGAAGTACTGCACTCTAACCACTGTGCCACTACTGTCACTGTAAATAACAGTTAACTTACAACTGAACGATCCATTTTAATGCTATATTTTTTTCCTTCTAGGGATGGAAGTAAAAGTTACCCATTGATTTTAGTTGGAGTTTGAAAAGTTGCTAGAGCAGGTGGTGGCAAAATTTGGAAGGGCTGAGTTCACATAAAATGTCCTAATTTAATTTAATCTGTAAAACATGTAAATGTTGAATAAGAATTTGTGCATTTAGTGCATATCCATGTTCTGAGGTACCTATTAGTTCCTTGAGAACTATAGGTTCAGCAAATTACAAAATCCACATAGACAGAATTACAAGCAGACTTTCAAATCAATATCAATAATCCATGCTTACAGCTTGTTTGCAAAATTCAAAATTTCTTTGTATTTCCAGTTGAACCTCAGTTGCTCAATTGGTCTATAGCAGAGTTCCCCAACCTTTCCAGCATTGTGGATTGGTGTAGGGGAGAGGGAAAAGGGAATGGTTCTGGGCATGTAATGGGCATGCGTGGGTGCAGCTCCATTTGTGTGAGTGGCAGGAATGCGCGCCTGCTGCTGGCACAAATGGAGCATATATGCACATACTCACCTGAATTTTGTGAATTTTGTCATTATGCATGCCCTCATCCATTGCTTTGGATGACTTGGTTTTGAATATCTCATAGTCTGTTGGTGCGCCATGGCCTGGGGGTTGGGGACCCCTGGTCTATAGGGGCTGTTGTATATTAGCAAACACCTTACAAATGGATAAATTCAGCTATTGCATATTGTTCTTCTTCAAAGTTCATAGTTAAAAATGAACTAGAACTGGAATACCATTATATAGCTTTGTTATTCATAGAAACACTTATGCAAACAAATTCACATATTTGCTTCTTTAAATGTCGTTTGAATTACATAGCCCAGGAATAACAATTGCATCAGAAACAATCATTCATGTTTATGTTACAAGAGAATATGTGGCTCTCCAAGATTTGTTGGATTAAAAACGTGGGCCCCCGTGCTCTGTTTTGGCTGGCAGAGTGCTGCAGGAGGCTGTCCAGGTCAAAAATGAGGTGTGGGGGAGCTCACATGCTGCCCCGTGCTCCATTTTTACTAGCAGAGGTACCACGGGCCAATCCTTTGCTATTTCCAGTCTGACCCTGCAGCCAGATCTAAGCACCCCATGGACTGGGATCCAGCCCATAGGCCTTGAGTTTGACACCCCTGGGCTAGATCATCCTATGTACATAATTAGTTTCAACTAGTCCTGTAATAGCAATAGCAATAGCAGTTAGTATTATGTACTAATATTAATTACTTGACTGAGGCGATCCGTTCAACAGTAAACATCAACAGTTCAACATCAACTAAGCACAAATCATGACAGAACAGAGGAACTCCGGTTTGACAGCTCTTTTATATCGGAGCTGTCAAACCGGCAACCAATCAGAACGACGTTAGCTTCCTTAGGTGCCCCCTACATTGACCAACCAATCCTGTCATCGGGTGGAGATGATTGACATCTCGCGTTTGCCCAGTCTCAGACATAACACCTCTCTCCCCCAAGTTTGCGCAAGCGTAGTCCGATAGATATGCTGGACGCCTCTGTATTTGGTCGAAGCAATGCAACTCCTGTGCTGGTGTCAGAGGTGGACACATTGGTACTTCCTGGCCTTCGTGACACTCCCCCAACAGCTGCGATGACTCCGCCCTGGGCTGAGGTTTTGATGTTTGAGGTGACTTGACTGGTGCCAGGTTAATGGTTGCTGGTGTACATGAAATGAGAGGTGTGGTCGGTGTAGGCCAGTAGGTGGCTATAGTCTTTCATCATTTGAAAAGAACTTAACAGGATGCTGTCCCCCTGGGTTTTCCCAGCGGCGCAGATGATCGACATGTCTCTGCCATTGCCTCCCATCGGTCAGTAGGACCATGTAAGAACAGGGTCCTGTTATTTCAATTATGGTTGCTGGAACCCACTTAGGTTTTCCACCAAAGTTATGTGCAAAACTTTTTTCCCCACATGCAAACTCCCTGGAATGGTAATTTCCTGGTATTGATGGGAGGTTGTTGTAATGCAGGTGTAACCTGTCAAGGGTGGTTCTGAGCCTCCTGCCCATAAAGAGTTCGGCCGGGCTCTGATTAGTTACTGGGCAGGGAGTCGAGTGTTGTTATATTAAGTATTGGCAGATTTTGTCATAGATATTGCCAGATGTCATTCTTGCCAACGCTTTTTTAACAGAATGGACCGCCCGTTCCGCTCAGCTGTTGCTGGCCAGATGTAATGGCGCTGTTAGAATCTGTCAGATCCCTAAAAATAGCTAAAAACGTCTGTAAGGAGGCCACGGTCCACTGGGGCCCATTATCAAACACTATTACGTCCGGCAGTCCATGGTATGCAAAAACCCGTTTCAGCACCCCAATGGAAGCCTCGACTGTCGTCGACTTCATAGGTATCACCTCCACCCACTTCGAATAAGCGTCTACAATTACCATGATGTATGTACCCTGAATAGGGCCAGCAAAATCAAGATGTAACCTTGACCATGGACCTGTAGGGGCTTTCCACTCTCTAGGCTCTACAGTGGCTGGAAGTGGCCGGGTGGCCTGACATTCAGAACAGCAGCCCACCCATTCTTGGATGGCATCATCCATCCCTGGCCACCACACGTAACTGCGGCCAAGGGCTTTCATATATATAATCCCTGGGTGGCCCTCATGAAGCCTGTGTAATACCTGGTCCTGAAGAGTTGTTGGAATCACAACCCTATGACCCCAAAGTAAACACTCTTACAGGATGGACAGCTCTAACTGTCGCCTCCCATAGGGAAGGAACATGCTATCCAATCCTCCAACCGGCCAGCCCCTGTGAAAACAATCTAGAATTTTTGCAAGGATGGGATCGCGGCGTGTATGCACCGCAATATCTGTGGATGACAATGGTAGATGAAGCTCCTCCACCACCAAGACAGGGCAAATTGGAGCCGGGTCCTGAGCCTTTAACAGCAGTGGACATCTGCTCAGTGCATCGGCATGTCCTACCTGTTTTCCTGGGCGATGCTCCAACCTGTAGGAATAAGCGGCCACAAATTCAGACCATCTAAGCATCCTGGGAGACAGGATCAGAGGTGTGGGACGATCACCTGACAAAATCCCCAGTAGGGGCTTGTGATCGGTCACTAAGAGGAACTGATGGCCATAAAGATAGTCATGGAACCACTTGACGTCTGCAACGGCTGCCAATGCCTCCTTATGCACTTGACTATAGTTGCGTTCAGTTGGGGACAGTATTCTAGAGAAAAATGTGATAGGAGCTTCTTGCCCCAAAGGTAATACATGGGATGGAACAGCCCCAATCCTATAGGGAGAAGCATCGCAAGTCAGCATTAGAGGAAGGGTAGCATTGAATTGTATGAGCACGGCAGAGGAGATAAGGAAATGTTTAACGTCATTGAATGCCTTAGCCTTCCTCGCTCCCCAGTGCCAGGTACCTGTACTATCCAGGAGTCTATGCAATGGTTCCGCCACAGAAGCCTTGTGTGGCAGAAAGATCGCATAGAAATTCAGGAGCCCTAAAAAGGCCTGTAATTCAAGCTTTGAACGGGGTGGTGGTGGGGGCCGGCTGAGCAGCCTCAATCTTGCTCGGAGTGGGATGTATCATACATCATCGAAATACGGAACCACTCTGTCCTGCCCTTGGAGCAGCTGCTCCATAAGACTTTGAAATATTCCTGGAGCGACAGAAATCCCAAACTGCAGCCTGGTGCAGTGGAAGGCCCCTTTGTGAGTTACAATTGTTTGTAACATCAGCAGAGGCTGGATCCACAGGTAACTGCTGATATGCCTGGGCCATGTCTAATTTCGCAAAAATGCACCCACACCCCAACAAATGCAAAAGATGTTGCACCACAGGAACAGGGTATGGGTGCAAATTTAGCGCTCTAGTTACGGTCGACTTATAGTCCCCACATATACGAACAGACCCATTGGGCTTCACAGGGGTAACAATAGGGGTTTCCCATTGCAAGTATTCAATAGGTTCAAGGATCCCCTAAGCTACCAATTTATCAATTTCAGCTTCGATCTTAGATTTTAGGGCAAAATGAATTCTCCTAGCCTTCAATCTTACAGAGGGAACATTTGGGTCTAAATTAAGGGCAATGTAGTTACCTAAGGCATCATTAAACACATCAGCAAATTCAGCTGTCAATGAGTCAGTCATTGGCGCTGGACACAGAGTTCATGCCATCAATTGACAGTCCAAGGGGCTGAAACCAATCCAAGCCCAACAGCATAGCCAGAGGTGTGGCAACGACGACAAGAGACAGTCGAGCTTTGAAGGACTTGAATTCAACAAGGACAGATGTGGCTCCTAACACAAGAATCACGTTTCCCTGATAGTCGCGCAGGAGGCAGGTGGAGGCTGCCCAGTCTCAGACATAACAGTTTGACTTATATTTCACTTTACAGTGCTTTACAGCTCTCTCTAAGCGGTTTACAGAATCAGTATTTTGCCCCCAACAATTTGAGTCCTCATTTTACCCACCTCAGAAGGATGGAAGGCTGAGTCAACCTTGAGCCTGGTGAGATTTATCAAATTACAGCAGCTGGCAGGCAGCAGAAGTAACCTGCAGTACTGCACTCTAACCACTGTGTGTACCAACTGCACGAAACAGAAAAAAAGATCTATTTAATTCCTTATAGAAAACCATTGGCATAAAATGATTTTATCTCTTTGCACATTTTCTACTGGTCTATATCTCCAAAAACAAGCCAATAAACATGGGAGCATAGTTTCTCAAACGATTTCTGTATTTATTCAAGTGAAATTATTTGCTAAATTAATATTACAGTTGCACAAAAGTACTTATAGCTTCTGGGTCATTTTGAGTAGGGTGGCATTTCAACTGAATCCAATTGATTCTGAGAGCATCATGATATCCAACAACTAATTACTTTCCTGATGAATCACCCTATATAGCTTGTTATGATTGTCATGTTTCACAGAGTGTGTGAATGGCTGTGCACTTATGTTTATTTAAAATAAAAATGATCAATGAAGTTTGGAAAAACTGCAATTTGTGAAGGGGGAGGGGGAGGTGCCTGATGTGCCCTGCAATGGCTTACCTCAGGGCCCACGCAGCCAAACCACCCATGCCTTGATACTTGCCTCACCTCACAGTGGCAGCTCTGGCAGCCCCATCCAGAAAGACCTAGCATGACTGCCGGCCACTTCTTTTGCTTGCTTGTGGCTGCAACAGAAGAATCCAAGCAACATGCTGGCCATGAGGCAAGGTGGGGGGCAGAGCTGCCCCATGCATCCTACACTGGCTTATCTCAGGGCCCCCACAGCCAGGCCATCCATGGCCTGACACCCAATTCACCATGTGGCCATGGCACCATCACATCATTCAGCTTCCTGCTCCATTGTAGCAGCGAGCAAGCAGAAGAAGTGGGCTGGTGGTCATGTGGAATCCTGCTGAACATGGCTGCCAGTGCTGCTGCTGCAAGGCAGGTGTTGGGGCATGGATTGCCTGACTGCAGGGGGGCATGGATGGACTGACTGCCCTGAGGTAAGCCATGGGGCAGCTCCACTTCCCTGCCTCATCTTGTGGCCGTGGCACTATGAGCAACCAGACAGAATGGGCAGGCAGTTGGCTGTGCAGATTTTTAGGTAGGGCTTATTTTGGGTAAAGGAATTATATTAGGAGCATGTGTTAAAACATATTAGGGCTTATTTGACACTTAAGATGTCAGATGACACTTTCCTCTCAATTAGTTGGATCAACCATTTTCTTTTTCCTTGGAAAGCTATAGATAGATAAGTTTTCACACAGAAGTATCATATCCTGGCATCACCATTTACAGTACAAAAACCCCTAGAAATGTCTCTGGTTTGAAAAAAGAAACTGACATTTAAAGAGTCTTTTAAGAAAAAAGAGAAACAGGAAGTTTACAGGAAACTGCCATCCTGTAGCAAAATACCTTTGATTTCAATTGTCCTGATTGTTTCCACTGCTGCAGCCATAGGAAAACTACATGTTCTCAAAATCCCAAATGGATTCTGTTTCTAGAATATGAAACACTGAGTTCCAGCAAGGCAACTCTATTACCATACAGATGATGAAGTTTAATCAGTCTCTATTACTCTGAATGGAAATTGGAATGAAAAAATATTTCAGCTAAGTATTAGGAAAAAACATAGTTTGGAAATAATTAGTAGTGAGCTCTTCTCTGTCTGAATAACGTATGAAGTGAAGAAAATTTTGTCTGGGAAGAAACAGAATTAACAGCATTAGAGGTCCTACATAAGTAGTCACTTTCTTCCCACTTTGCACCATAGGCAGGTCTTGTTTAAAAACTGCCGTATTTAGTAATCATTCAAAGTTATCACAGCTGAAAAAGAAATTTTAAAACTGGTTCTCATACTTACTTATAACAGTTACAGTATCTGTGAAATTTTATGGTCAATATTCAGGCCTTTGGAAGCAGTGGCGGTGTTTCAGTCTGCTTTTGACAAGCAGAGTCAATGGAAAAATCATCAATAACACTGCAAGTCATGATCACATACTCTTAGATTAATAAATTTAAATAAAATAAAATGATAATAAAGTAGACCACAACCTACTATAGATAAGATAGAAAAATGAGTGTTCGACAGTATCATCACCACTAGATGGATTCCTAACTGGCTGACCAACTGCATTCAATGTGTGATCCTCAATTGAATTACATCTACATGGAGCAAAGTATGCATTGGGATACCCAAAGCTCTTTTTTAAGTCCACTACTTTTTAATATCTTCATCAATAATTTGGATGAGGGGATAGATGGGGAACTTATCAAATTTGCAGATGACACAAAGCTGTTGGCAGTAATAGCCAACATTCCATATAGAATTAAGATACAGAAGGATCTTGACAGACTTGAATATCTAATAAAATGAAATCCAATGGTGAAAAATGTAAAGTTCTACGTTTAGGCAAGAAAAACCAAATGTATAGATATAGGATATTGTAGGTCAAGGGTGTCAAACTTGATTTCATTGAGGGCTGCATCAGGGTTGTGTTTGACCTCAGGGGACAGAGTGGGCATGGCCAGGATAGGTCTGTCCAGCTTGACGTCACTCGTGTTGGAGGTGCCTGTGGTGGCCTGAGTGCTCTGCCAGTGAATACAGGCTGCTGAGCTCCATTTCCAGATGCAACAGCCTCCTGCAACCCTGTCAGTGAAAACAGAGCCCAGAAGGGCCACATGCAGCCCTTGTGAGCTCTGTTTTCAGCTGCAACAGCCTCCTGCACCCTCCGCCAGGGAAAATGGAGCTCTGTTTTCCATGGCAGAGGCACCATGGGACAGTCCTTCACTGTTTCCAGGGGAGCCCCATGGGCCAGCTCTAAGCATCCAGCATGCCAGATCCAGTCCCGGTCCTTGAGTTTGACACCCCTGATATAGGTGATACCTTGTTCAATAGTAGTAACTGTGAGAGGGACCTTGGAGTCCTATTGGACAATCACTTAAATATGAGCCAGCAGTGAGCATGCTTACATTTGCGAATTGGTAGCAAAGGTAAGTTGATTTCACCCCTAAAATTAAGAACTCAGGCTTAAATATACCCAAGAAATCTAATTAGTAAAATTGTAACTTTGGGCATCTGTTTTAATTGTGATAATCATAGATTTCCCTTGACTGCAGTTTCTTACAGGAAACTTCTCTGATATAAAATATGAGCTAAGGATGAGGGAGTTAAAGAGGTGGGTGAGTATTTAGTTACTCCTATCCCAAAATGAGTGGTGGATGCATGTTTTTACTTTTATATGTTGCCAGTAGAAATCACAGTTCCAAAGGAATAAATGTAATCACCAGATGTTATCCTGCGGGACATACATTAGGAATGAGGTTTTATTTAATAATACGGAAAATGGTTTAGTAAACAGAATGTTCTTTCTTATTAATGTGAAAAACATATTCATTAGCATTCCACATTTAAACAGTAAACAATTTTGCTGTCTTTGGATAAATATATTCAACCTATATTGTTGTAAGCTCTATTTTTCAAGAAATAGTTGTGAAAATAACATTGAACACCTGAAGCAGTAAGAAACATATCAGATGCTTTCTTAGTGGAATGAATCTTACATCTTCAAGGAGGAAGGGTTTATGTTAATTCTTTCCTTTAATTAGAGCTTAATGTATGGCTTTAAATTTAAACTAAAATTTAATGATAAATATCAACACTAATTGTAGACTCTAGAACTGATAAATTATAATTTATTATAGATTGCTTTGATTTTTGGTTTGAGCCTCAGAAGCACTTGTTTCAATAACAGTAAGAAAAAACAATGAATAGTGTTATGTTTTAATATACTGTCATGAGATCGATTGAGGCGACGCACGGTTAACTATTAATTCTTTATTGAACAATCAACTCCAACTTGCAACTAACTCAATAACAAGCACAAATAGAATGCTGGCTCCCGTTTGACAGCAACTTTAAATAGTGGCTGTCAAACATGACTGGCCAATCAGCGGCTGGCATTATTCCTACCTATTCTGCTTGCGATATTCAACACTCCTTTCCGCCAAGTTCACGCAAGCGTAGTCTTGCAAGTATGCCAGCCAGCACCAGACATGCATCGATCTTCACAGCTCAAATCCAGCCTCTGGCGCTCTTGGACTTGAATTTGAATGCTGCTCTGGAATTGCACTCCGAGGGCCTGACTCCTGCAACTGAGTGCCCGCTGGGAACTGACCTGTGTCTTGCAGTAAGTCCTTTTCTATTCTTCCTGTCTGTGACTCGTCGCCTGTTGTAGGCCGGTAGGGGAGCTGTCATCGTCATTTGGGCTGTTGCCTTCCATCGGTTGGGTATGTTGTCTGCCGTCACTTCCGCTCATGTCATCATCACTTGCTGGTTAGTTCGGTGGCCCATCGTCCTCTGGTCTCCAGGCTAGTCTGGGGTCTTCTGGAGTTTCCCCGTCAGGTGATGTTAGACCCAGCCAAGTCCCGTGAGCCCTTAGATGGTTGATATGATGCCTCCACATGTGATCCTCCGTCAATTCCACCTTATAGGAACAGGGACCGATTACTTCCACAACTTTGCCAGGTAGCCACAATGGGTGGCCTACAAAATTCCTCTCATAGATGGCGTCCCCTATGCCAAACACCCAACGAGTCCCCACTGATTCCCACGTCTTCTCTAGGGCAAAATTGAGATGTATGTGATCTAGCACTGTTCTTAGCTGCTGGCCCATAAGCAACTCCGTCAGATTCTTATTAGTCACTGGACATGGTGTGGAATGCTGGGCCATCAAAAACTGGTCTATTCTATCCTGCCATCCCCCAGGGCCTAACCTAGCCAAAACTTTCTTAGCTGTATGAGCCAAACGTTCTGCCAGGCCGTTGCTGGCTGGGTGGAACAGTGAGATTAGGGCATGTCAAATTCACAGGCCAGCAGGAACCCCTCAAACACTGTTGAAGTTAGCTAGGGCACATTGTCAGAGACTAGTAAATCTGGAAACCCATGGGTGGCAAATAATTTCTTTAGAATTTTTATAACCGCCTCCAATGTGTTGGATGACATTAGTACAAGGTTCAGCCATTTCAAAAATGAGTCAGCCACCACTAAGAAGGACCTGCAAAATCTATATGTATATGGGCCCACGGCGATGCTGGGGTCTCCCACTGACATGGGGATTCATTAGGCGGAGCTGGTCTATCAGTCTGGCACCTATTACATGTGGCCACTCATTTAGTAAAAGCCTCATCCACCTTTGGCCACCATAGGTAACTGCGAGCTAAAGCTTTCATCCAGACTATTCTGTGCTGGGCACTATGGAGCGTAGTTAACAGCTCTTCTTGCAGGGGGTTTGGAATCCCCACCCAATGGCCCCACAACAAGCAACGCTTTTGGACTGATAGCTCTAACCTGCAAGCGAGGTATGGTTGAAACTCGGATCCATGGGTTCAGAGGGCCATTCCTTTCTAACCCAATCTAACACTTGGACAATTTTCTTATCCCAGGCGGACAACCTGGCAATGTCTGCAGTAGCAATCGGGAGCCATAGGTCCTCAATTAATAGCACATGAGAAGCAGGCACCGGATCTTCTAGCATGTCTGGCAACGAGCATAGACTGAGAGCATCTGCATGGGCCAGATGTCTGCCCGGTTGGTGTATCAGCGAATAGTGATAGGTAGCCGGGAAGACCGTCCACCTTGTCAATCAAGGCAACAACATTTGGGGAGTTTGCCTGTCACCGGATAGGATCCCCAATAATGGCTTATGGTCTGTCATAATCTGGAACTGTCGGCCATATAAATAATGATGGAACTGTTTAACACCAGCAACTACAGCCAATGCTTCTTTGTCTAATTGACTATAGTTGCATTCAGTGGCCGCTAAAGTCCTTGAAAAGTATGCAATGGGGGCTTCCTTGCCATCTGGCAGAATGGGGTAGGAATGGCAGAACCACTCCTACCCCATATGGGGAGGCATCACATGATTGCACTTTGTTATATTGGGCTAGTACCCTGTTTGACATAAGCAGTTGTTTAACAGCCACAAAAGAGCTTTGTTCCCTAGGACCCCACCTCCAAGGGGCTCTCTGATGCCTTATGCAGCAGAAATATTCTATAAAAATTAAGTAGTCCTAAAAATGCCTGCAATTCTGCCTTGCAATGGGGGCTGGAGCATCTCTAGTGGATCGGATCTTTTCTGCTGTCGGATGCAGTCTTTTCTCATCTACTAAAACCCCCAAGTCTACTCGTGGTATGAATACCTGGCCTTTGTTCTGATTTACCTTAGGCCCCATTTTATTAAACCGCTGTAGTACCTCCCTTAGTCTAATTAGCAATTCAGCACGGCCAGAGGCAGAAACAAAAAGATCATCAAAGTAGGGCATGACGCCAGGGATTCCATGCAACAGACATTCCATCAGGCTCTGAAAGACCCCTGGCACCACACTAACCCCGAATTAGAGCCGCCTACATTTGAACGCACTCCATGCGTTATGATAGTCTGGGCTTCAGCTGTTTCTTCATCAACCAGCAATTGCTGGTACGCCTGAGCCAGATACAGCTGTACAAATATACTGCCCTTCCTGAGAGAATGTAGAAGGTGCTGGACCACTGGCACAGGGTACGCATGGGCAGGTAGAGCATGGTTCACTGTGCTCATAGTCAGCATACAAACTAATAGAGCCATCTGGTTTAATGGAAGTAGCAATGGGGGTCTCCCATTTAGCATAGTCCACTGGCTCTAACACCCCTTGTTCAATTAATCTGTCCAATTCAGCATCTACTCTAGCTTTAAGGGCAAATGACACTTTTTGTGGCTTTGTGTGCACAGGAGCCACCCGAGGATCTAAATTGAATGACACTGGTTTCCCAGTATAAGTTTCTAGTTTCCCATTGAAAATCTCAGGGAATTCCTTCTCCAAACTATCCAAATCACAGTTTTGAATTTGGTAAATGCCACTAATTTTCAGTCACAATGCCTGAAACCAATCTAACCCCAGGAGACTGGGTAAAGATCTACCAACCACAACCAGAGGCAGGTGCCCTTGAAATTGCTTGTATTGAACTCTGACCTATGATAGGGATATTATTGCTTGATAATCTCTCAGAGTCAATCCGCCTTCCTGTAATTGATCCCGACAGTATGGGTGGAATGTACTTCCACTCATTCTGTCCCCATGACTACAGGGAGAGTTGATGTGGCTCCCAGATGTTCTGGTGGACTCTTTTGAGGGGTTCCCTGCTTGGGTGGTGTTTCTGCTTGCTGGCATGGAAGGGGTTGGGGCCCCTTTTCTATCCTAAAAGGGTACCCCCTTGCCACCAGATGGTCAGTCCCCACATGTCTAGCCAGGAGAGTCCCAGTATGACTGTATCTATCATTTTGGGGGCTATTATGAATCAAATTAAAGCAAGATTTGACTGTCTGTCAAGTTTCCTAACAATGCTGTAATTGATTCATAATAATTGAGCCAATGTTTTTAATGCAAAAAAACAGTGATTTTTTAATAGCTTCATTAGGGAAGATTTATTCGCAGTTAAATCTTTGCTTTGTTTTATTCGCTTTTGAACTTCACTCCTGTTCCTCCCCTCCCCTCAGGCTGTGTCATAAATCACGTTACCCAATAGATACACCCTCCCAACCCGGCAGCAGTAATCTGAGATCCCGACAGTATGCGTGGAATGTACTTCCACTCATTCTGTCCCCATGACTACAGGGAGAGTTGACATCAGTCATATGAGATGAGACAGATCGATTTCATTCATAAGATCCATCTGTGGTACATCTTCAAATATATTTCCCTTAGGCCTCTCAGATTTTCAGTGTTTAAATTTTACATTACATTTTACATTCTCTGATAAGAGATTAAGATAAACAAATATTTATTTGTCATGTTAAATATATATTAAATATACTTCATATTTGATTTTCCTATTATTAACAGGAAATATTTTAAAAAACTAATTTGGCTAAAGATGACAAACTTTTTTGACAACTATCATGTTATTCTCTTTCATTATAGTTTGTTAAATAAATAGTAACTAGCTCATGTATGTGAAGGTGTAGGAAAAGAAAGATTTGGTTAGCAAGATCTAAATATTATGGCTGCATTGAAGTTGAAACTAGTACATAGGATAATTTTTTTTTAAATTTTCATCCAAAATTCATCATGTTAATTTTTTATCATTCACTACTGAAGCTCTTCCAGACAATAATGTGTGTTGTGGGAATAAGATAACACATTAAAGAAAAGTTGTAATCCTGATTTTCATTTTTTAACTTTCTTTTAGATACAATCAAATAAGGAAACTAACTTGTATGCAATATACTCTCATTCCACAATTACCAGAAAAATTAAATTGAAAACAATTTGAGATATATTAAGAAACCAATAAGCAACTCCATAGGATAAAGTGCTGATAGTGTGACTGAGCTTCCCAGATTTCTCAGTGTACTTTCTAGTACACTTATGCAGCAGAGATTTATTAAATAGCTTAATTTTATTCAATAATGCTATTATCTCTGTTCATGTAGTTTTATAAAATGCCCATGAGACCTACTCCAATGTATCTGTAGAGTACAGCCACAAATTTCAATTTTGGGATCCTGTCATTCAATATCCACAAGATATTCAAAGCACAGTTTAAGCAAGTAGTATGTAATAAAACATGGTCTTGAAATATCTTATTTCATAATTTGATGACTCTGCTGCTCTCTGTAACAACTTTTAGGCAAAAGTTTCATATAACTTTGTGTCAGAATATAAGGACTCATGAATTGGAATAGACATGGTAACAGGTCAGCCAATGCGGACTGTTTGATGACCCAAACAGTTCAGAGCTTGGGCATGGCTTAGGTTTACTGATCTGTAAATTCATATATATAGGAGTGCTTCTGTGATTTTATAGCTTCTGTGATTATTGATTCTGTACTTCTGGATTCTGAGTAATGGTTCTGGTTTGTGTTATATGGTATTGTATATAAAGAAGTTTCTTATTTAAATGAATCCTGTTGAATTATTTACTTTTGTGCTGATTGGATTGCTGCAAACTCTTAAGACTTTACTTTTTAAAGTAGGCTGTGCTTTACCATTTTGAATGACTTTGAATTAATTCATTGTCCAATCATTTTCTATGATAACCAAAATTAAGGAACTGGATGGAAGTATAAGACACACCCTTTTCCCTCAAAAAAGAGGCTGAAAATCTGGGTAGGTCTATTACACTGAATACAGCATTTTTGCCTGCCGACACCCCCCCCCCCTTCACCAAAATGGCTATGCATAGCTTCTAGGAAGCTTTCAGAATGTTCCTGGGGGCTGGGGAGGGCAGAAATGAGTGAAAAATGGGCTGAGTTTTGCTCAATTTTGTCTTTCCCCCGCCCCCAGGAGCACTCTAGAAGTCTCTTAAGGGCTATGTATGCATTTTTTTTGACAAAATGGGCCCATTTTTATGAAAAATAGGCCATTTATTTGCTCATTTTTGGGGGGCCCACCCCCAGAAGCATTCTACAAGCCTCCTACAAGTCTCTTAAAGGCTATTCATGCCTTTTTAAAAAAAAATGAAAAATGGGCCATTTTGGGGAGGTTTGCAGAGTGCAAAAAGTTTTTTTTATTTGCCTCTTCAAAACCTTGGTGCATCTTATACTCCAGTGAGTCTTATACTCCGAAAAATTTGGTAAACAGATTTCTATTTCTTTCTGTCTCACCTTTTATTTGCCTTCTCACTATCATGTGCTTATATAACTTTGCAAGCCTTTAGATGGGTTTAAACACGCCCCCACATTTTGTTCATATCTACATATTTGGTATATAATCCACACTATAACTTTACAAATGTATGTAATTTTCATATTGGCATTAAAGCCAACAAAAATTGATAAGATGCTTTCTTAAGATATAATCATAAGTGTATAATTGTGGAATGTACTTCCAATAAGTTTTATAAAGAAGAGGAGTGTTATCATAATATAACATGATATATTGAATTGTTAGCTGCCAAGATACATTTGCTGAGATGGGTGGCAATAAAAATCAAATCAAACCAAATTACTAAATCAATATAACCAACACGGAATAGTGTAAGTAGTTGTGAAACATATTATTCTGTAAATATTTTAGTGGTAGAGGCAATCATAGAACTAGCCAATGTCTGACTAGCCACTAAGATTTAAAAATTTCCCATGAATAGTAGTAATTGCATATAGAAATATTTGTTTTGTATGCCTTCAAATCAGTAATGAATCCTGATGACTGTATGGACTAGTTTTTGGAAGTACTTTGCTGTTACCTTCTTCCCGTGACTGAAAGACATGACTGGCCCAGGGTTACACATTGTGCTTAGGGCAGGCCTAGAAGTCATCGTGTAGTCTAGGGTCTTAAACCATTACACTAAACTGGCTCTTTATAGAAATGTAGAATATTTATATTGCAATGCTATTATTAATAGATGCCATTTTAGAGGAACCATTTCTCACATCCTTAGTGAGAAAAGAATGGAAATTTGAAATCAAAGAGAGCTCCTTTTTCCCTCTTTGAAAATGGTGGATATTAACAGCCTGAAACTTAAATATTTGTAGTCAAGCTTTAAGTGACTTCATCACTATATTCCTAATACTGTATTGAACCCACATTTCAACTCCATTTTTAAAATAGGGATACTTGCATTCAGCATCAACTTTTATTTTTGTATACTTTTTGCCCACATCTAAATAATCCACAATAATATACAAGATGCATATACAACTGATACCATATTATTTTTTATAGATCCCCACTTGTCAATTCTAACCTGATTCAATAAAAGTTAGAATGGTCTTAGTTGTACTTTTTGACCATGGAAATAGCAAAAGCCCAAGTAAACTATGATTTTTAGATAACAATGTTGTTTTTGCAATGTACAACTTCCTGAACAGTTTAGCAAAACAGAGATACAGAGCTAAATTTGTAGGCTGTTAAGACCTTGGACTATGTTATTTTAGTAAGTGCATTTTTTAAAAAGGACACTTATTGTGTAAATAAAGCAAAGGGTAAAAAAGGCAAGGATATTGAAACTTACATATTTTACAGATTAGTCAGTTCACCACCACTTTCAACATTCCCTAGGGACATTCTACTAATGACATTGGGCAGCACAACTTCAAGTGATGCTATATAAGAAAAACCAGCCAGTCACACTTCACAGTGCCTTCTAAAGGATAGAAACAGCAATATCAAAAGTAACACGTAAGCCAATGGCTGGGTAGAAGTCTTTCTGCCTGTGATTGTGTGTGAGAAACAAATAATGGCCCAGAAACACATATTGTTAACTAAACAAAAGCCTCAACACTAAAACCTTTACCTTATTTTTCTGGTACCTTCAAGATTTATCCATATCTTGTTTCTTTTAATGTGGCAAGATAGCTTAGCCAGTATCTTATTTAAAAAGTGCTAAAGGATTGTGAAAAAGTAATGAATATATAAGTGCTCTGGGTCTGCCACCCATTCCAGGAGATTAATTAAATGTAAAAATCTTTTTGGAAACTGTCTCAAGGATGCTTTTTAAAAAGGCAACTGGACTTTGCTTTTTTCCTTGAAAATGTTTAATTTCTCATCCAAGGAGCTTCTTCAGAATTCCAGTTCCCCTTTGAAAAACATCTTCTATTGTTTTGGGTCATCAGGGTCTTCTCTAATAATCCTTGCCTTTATAACAGGCATCTAAAATATTTAAGCTTTAGTTTCATCAATAGTTCTTCCAAGTAAATTTCAGTCTACTGTGCATGCCCAAGATGGTGCCCTGTCTGTTTGAGGAGAACTTCGGGGAAATGATTTTCCTTCTCGGGGTATGCAGGGGGTACCCTATTCCATTGTCGGTTCCAGGTCCAGCTATGGGAACTTCCTGGGATCTCAGGAGGGTACCCTTGAGCTGCGATTTCCTGCCCTTTAGCCAGAACGTTGTGAGTGAAACAGGGCAGTTGGTGGTGAATGAAGAATGGAGAGTGTTTTTCTGCTGCCAGCGTGGGTGTGGTCGGCGGTGGCGGGGCTCCCTACCTGGGGTTTCTGCCACCGTTGCTGCTGCTGCCCACACTGTGGTATTATCCTGGTTACTTCCCCCTGCTTATGGACGTGATAGACTGGATTAGTGGGGAAGTAGCTGAGGTAGCTGGCATGGGCATTGATACCAGTGGAAGATGACTTCGGTAGTTGGCAAGGGCACGGTTGGAGTGGGGGGAGCTCCTGTGTTGTGCCCACCCGCTATCACCACCATTGCCTGGGCCACTATACTGTGCCATTTGGCCCCTCCCCTTGTGACACTATGTTACAGAGTGCGACCCTGGCAACGGATATGAGTGCGGCTGACATGGACGGAGCTCAGTTGTTGGAGTAGCCATCGCCGCTGCCGCTGTCCTCACCGCCACCATCATTGACCACTTCACCAACCTGCAATTTATCATCTGCTGCAATTTTGATATCTGACTGTTACCCTTACATATTGTCTTCAACATCAACCATGGCTATGATGGACATAAGCCTCCCGCTACTCCCTTGAACACTGTTGGCTGCCCCCCCCCCATGGATATGTCATCTCCCCGTTCCATCTCCCTGTGATGTCACTCCGTTTTGGTTGATGTCACACTCTCCTCTATATTATACTGCGACAGAAGTTTCCTGGGGATGGCCTTCTTGCTTATCAAGATGCTTCCTTAATGACAGATCTTGGGATCCTGAGAGGTGGCATGCGAAGAAGAGGCTTCTTAGGGGTTTTTTAAATCAAATTTTAAGGGGTGGGTGGGTTGATTCAGATGGTTCAGACAGACTTGGGGGGGGGGGAGTCTGCCAGGACACAGGCCAGAGCTAACTAATGGGTGCGGGTCAGAAGTGCTGGAAAGGGTTGGTATTCTGGGGGAGACATTAAACCATTCCATCGGGGAGTTTGCCATCTCTACTGTATGTGGGAGGGGCAGATACGGTGGGGGCCTAGGGCCATGGGTTTGCTGTTTAAGAGCGATGGCGCACTCTGACCCTTATTTCCCCTCTTGCACCCTTGGGTGCTCGGGATTACAGGACCTGGGTCTCCGGCTGGTATCGCTTAACGCCAGATCCGTGGTATATAAGGCTCCCCTCATTTATGATCTCATATAAGAGGGGAGACCAGACCTGGTGTGCATTACTGAGACCTGGTTGGGCCATGAGGGGGGTGTTCCCCTCGTTGAATTATGCCCACCAGGCTTCTGGGCGTTTCACCAGCCGAGAGCCCAGGCCAGGGGTGGTGGTGGTGGTGGTTATTAGGTAAAGTCTTGGACCTCAGGAGGTCACTGTGCCTCAGATAGGTGGGTTTGAGTCCCTTTTTGTGAAGTTGGGCCTTGGAGTCCAGGTGAACCTTTTTGTTATGTACCTGTCTCCCTGCTACATTTCATCGCCCTGCCGGAGCTGCTGAATGTGTTGGCCGGATTGGCGGTTGATTTCCCCAGGCTGCCTTCCATTGGCGAAACATCCAAGTCAGCTCGGGAGCTTATGGCTTCCATGACGGCTATGGACCTAATTCAGTTAATCCAAGACCCCACTCATAATGGGGGACACACGCTCGACCTGAATTTTGTCTCTGAACAGTGGATGAATGATCTAGATTTAGGGTATATTTCTATCCAACTCTTGTCATGGTCGGATCATTTACTCAAACTAGCTAACATCATCAGTACTGATTATTATTTTATATTATTTATTTTATTTGCATCCTGCATTTACTATTTGTTGTGAATAATTCAAGGAATTGAACATATTTAACACACCTTCCTATTTCTATTTTCCCCTCAACAACGACAATGTGAGGTGGGTTGAGAGAGAATAACTGGCCCAAAGTTATCCAGTTGGCTTTCATGGCTAAGATAGGGCTTGAATTCAGTCTCCTATTTTCTAGCCTGGTGCCTCAACAACTAGATCAGTCTGGCTCTCTGTGCATCTTTATACATCTGTTTGGTCTTGCTTCATGTATTATTTAATTCTTACATCTGTCTTCAGGCATTATTATTTGCCAGATAAATGGCAGGGAATGTCCATCTCCTCCCTCTCTGAAGTCAAATCAATGATGTCCAATAAGCAGAAACATCCCCATATTCAGCAAATTCACTTCCACTGAGGAAGATTTCACATGGAGTTAAAATAATATATTTACTGTACCTATTTTTCTTGACATTTCTTCTTGTATGGTGAATTATTCCCATTTGTGGATTCAATAGTGGATACAATAGTGGATTGTTCTATTTAATTTTTTTTTACAAAATCCCTTAAGTATTAAAACAGAATTGTAATTATGCAAGAATGTAGAAACATTTTTGGTAATGAAGTTCCATATGGTTTTTGCATACCAAGCAATAAATGTAGATACAAAAAAGTACAAAAAGGTCAGATCAAAGATTTATATGTAATTAAATGAAAGTAAAAATTAAATGCAGAGGACATGATTGCATCCCTGCAATTAGTTTTCACTTCTGACTTATTTATATTATAATCCATAATTATAACTTGGTAGCAATTTTTGCTGGGACTTAGATCATCATAGATTTTTACTGACAGATACTGTATGGGTTTTTCTAGTCTTGAATATACAGTTGTCAAGATCTGAGGGAATGTCCAGAACTTGAATAAGATAAATTGCTTTATTTTAGATCCTAATTTCATTAATTGTTTTTCAAGAATTTGGCTTTTAATAAATAATCCATGGCAAGGGGTGTGGCCTGAATTCCAGCAACAGGATGTGTTCTCCGGAAGGTTCTCTGAAGAACTGTCAGATTCCTTCTGTATCGTTACGGATCACAGAGGGATGACCTGTAACCCCACCATAGCTATCCTGAAGAGACAGTGAAGAGGGGGGCGCAAGTGGTTGTGGTTTGGGAACCCACAACTCCCCTAAAATGCCTGCTTTTGCCCTTGGATCCAAAGCAAGAAAGGTAGTCAAAGTGAGCTATCGCAGCTGGAAGGCCAGACAAAGCATGGGAATCAACATGGACAGCGTCTGGGTGAGATAATAAGAGTGCTTGAAAGTGCAACATTCCTGTAAATTAACATTTAAACCTCCGGTTAAAGCTTTTTAAAGAGAAAGTGGCAAGAGAAAGAGGTGGACATTACAAAGCTTTCACTCCTTCAGGCCAGCAGAGAATGGACAGAGCCATTAGATCAGTGGTTCTCAACCTGTGGGTCGGGACCCCTTTGGGGGTCGAATGACCCTTTCACAGGGGTCGCCTAAGACCATAGGAAAACACATATTTTCAATGGTCTTAGGAACCGAGACACCAATTTTATAGTTGAGGGTCACCACAACATGAGGAACTGTATTAAAGGGTCACAGCATTGGAAAGGTTGAGAACCACTGCGTTAGATAGAAGAAAGGAAGTGATAAATCTTGAGAATTGCTTAAGGATGTTAGAAAGTGAATCGGAAGCCCTTGGTGTTTAACTTTCACTCTATGCCTATGATTTTCTTGGTAACTTGGTAACTTTTGAGAATTGCTTTGATTTACTTTTGAAGCCAGGAACTTAAAAGAAAATATGTTGAATTAATTATCTGCACTGCTGTCTAGTAGCAAACAGTATCCGGTAAAAGCTCCCAAAGAAGAATTGACTTTGAAACATTGTGGATAATAACGAACTCATAAAAGTCCTCTAGAAGAAAGAAATAAGACCAGCTATGTAAACATTGTCTTCCCTTCCCTTGCTACATTATAATGGCCTGTTGAGACTGCCGTCCTATTGGTGTGTGCCTCCTCCTTCTGCCTAAGAAAGGGGAAAAGAAATTTGGACAACCCAGACAACTCATACCAAAGGTTTCTTTTTTCTTCTTTGTTTATTTGGCTACTTTGGGTCAATTTTTACCTACCCAACTTTTATTTTTTTATCTATTTTTTTTACCTCTTGCAATGAAGTGTGAATTACCACCTTGGAATTAATTTTGTGGGTTTTTTTTCTCCCCCATTTTTCTTGGGGGGGGAGGTGAGTGCCTTTTGACCAATAATTTTTATGTGTCTATCCCCCCCCTTATCTCCTAATTTTTTTCCTTTTGTTACTTCATGTGGCCATTGTAAAGCAATTGGATCAAAATAGCAAGAACCTGAAGATGAGGGCCAAGAACAGGGGTCGGTTTATTGGAGGCTGGAGCTTGGGCCAGTGTGGACGATTCAAGGACTACAATTAATTTACTAAACTATTTTTGGATTACAAAATTGATTACAAATTAAATACAACAATGTCTGATCTAAATATCAAGATGAAGAAAATAACATCATATGCATCTGCAACAACCACCCTGTCTGGTTCAGTGACACAGAAACCAGTAAGCATAGTAACACAACAAGACTAAGCTATTTTGGAGCTAAAAAGTATGTTGCAAGACATACATGCAGATATCAAGGAGCACATAAACAGAGTAGAAGAGAAAGTCGGCAAAATAGAAGACGGATTGAAAGAAGTCAAGGAAATGATGGGGGGAAATGAACATAGACTAGGTAGAAGAAAAGGCAGAGATAACAGAGGAAAAAAATGGAGAAGATGGATTATAGGCTGATAACATTTGATAAAAAACAGGAAAGGGCCAATGTACTGTGGGAGATAGAAAGATCCAAATTCTATCTAAGACTCCAGGACATAGAATAGGAGAAAGGAGAGAATTTAGCAGAGAAGATTTCAACCCCACTCGAATTGTATGACTGTTGTGTTTTTAATGATGTATCATTTTTATGTCTGTGACTTGTTTGTCCTCCCTCCCCTTGAGTTGTGAGCCACCCTGAGTCCCCCCCAGGGAAAAGGGCGGCACACAAATAAAGCATCTCAATCTCTCTCAATCTCAAATTCTCTCAGCGGCTACAGAAATGAGTAAGAAATATATCCTAGGCAGAATGGATGAGACTTTTAGAGTATATACAAGATATGTAATGAGAAACAACTTGCCCAGAGAGGTACATGTAAGATTTGTAAATTTAAAAAAACCATAAAAAATGAAATATTGCAAGCAGCAAGAAGTACCACAATAAAATACAAATCTAGAGCGTTAGTGGTTTTGAAGGAAGTTCCAAGGAAGGTCATAGAAATAAGAAAGGAATACCACTTTTTGATTAAGAGTCTGATCAAAAATGGGGTGAGTTTTAGATGGCTTGTTCCAGAAGGGATTTTGGTAAACTGGTACGAACAAAGGTACAGACTAGATACACTAGAGAAAGCAGAATTTTTTAATGAACAAAATATAGCAGCACAGGAGGGAACGCTGGTAAGAGAAGAGGAAGGAGCTAAATGCCAGGAAGCTAAGGGAAAAGATCAAAGGGAGATGGAGAAAAAACAGGAAGAGAAAGTGCTAAGAGAAGGAGCAATGGCCAAAGAGACAAAGGAGCAGAGGGAGTTAAGAATGATTAGATCAACTAAACCTATAAACCAATGACATGGAGGAAGAAATAAAAGTAATCTCCATTAATATAAACGGACTAAATTCAGCAACAAAAAGAAGAATGTTTAATGAATTAGAGAAATTGAAATTGGACATTATATGCTTACAGGAAGTACATATTAGGAAACAACACAGAAAATTTTTTGGAACAGGAAAAACTTGGTAATTTATATATGACCCTGGCTGACCAAAGCAAAAAAGGAATAGCATTATATATTAGAAAGACAATACAATCAAATAATTTTTTTGAAGACAGGGAGGGGAGAATACTGCTGGTGGACATAATGATGAACATGAGAAAGATATTATTAGGGCAATATGAGTTTGTCCAAATGACAAATAAGAATAATTTTTTGGGAAACTACACAAAAAGATAACAGAATATGACTATGAAGATATAAGTATATTAGGAGACTTTAATGCAAATGTAAATAATGAAATAGACTATAAATCTACAAAGATGAACAAGAAGTCGAGAAAAATCCTACCCAAAACATTTTTCACAATGGTGGAAGAATTAAACTTGCAAGATGTTTGGAGAATAAGACACCCGAAAGAAAGACAATATACATTCCACACAAATAGACATTTATCATGGTCAAGAATTGATATGATGTGGTTGCCAACAGAGCTAACGCTCATCATTACAGAACATTTGGATACTTGCAAAGAATATATCAGAGGCCTTGCAATGACATACTTAGGGAAAAAGAATAGACAGAATAGACAAATTCAAAAGAAGTTGGAACCAGAGTATAAGAGTCTGGAGACAGAGCTGCAGAAAAACCCACAAAATATAAAAAGTAAAAAATATGATGGAACTGCAAAAACATAAATTGAACCAAATAGAAAATGAGGACTTGGCAAATAAAATAAAATCAGCGAAACAAAACTTTGAAAAGGCAAATAAACCAGGACGTTGGCTGGCTTACAAGATGAAAAAGGAAAGAGAGAAAAGGCTGATAAGTCAACTGGTGGATGAAGAAGGGAATATACAACATTTAAATGAAAAAAGAGAACAATAATTGAGAATTTCTACAATAAATTGTATCAGCATGAGAGAATTTCAGAAGGAAAAATAAGACAATATTTAGAGAAAACTAGAATAACCAAAATCCCAGAAAAATTTAAGAAGGCACTAGAAGAAAGAATTACAATGATGGAAGTAACAGAAGGCATCAAAAGGCAAAAGAAGGGGAAAACACCAGAACCAGATGGATTACCGGCTGACCTGTACCAAACAATATAAGAAGTATTAAGCAATGTAATGTTGGAACTATTCAATGACTTATTAAGAGATGCAAAAATGCCAGAAACATGGATGGAGACATATATAATGCTTATACTAAAGAACAGTCAGATCCAAAACAAGTAAAGAACTACAGACCTATTTCATTATTAAATGTAGATTATAAAATTTTTGCATCAATAGAAGTAGCAGGGCTTGAAGACTAATAAAGATAAAACAAAAATTCTCGTGAAAAATATGACAGAAAAACAGAAAAGAGAGTTGATGGGGAAACCGGACATAGTGGTGAAAAAAGTGAAATATTTGGGTATTCAATTGACATCAAGATGTGGAACATTAAAGGAGAATAACTAGTATAAGTGAGAAAATATGAGTATAAATCAAAAAGAAGAATTAGAAAGAGTAACAGGATGTGAGATAGTAAAAAAGGTTAAATATTTAGGAGTTTATATCACAACTTCAAATGGGAAATTATACAAGTATAATTATGAACCATTATGGCACAAAATACAGACAGAGATGAATAAATGGGAAAAATTACAATTGTCTTTGTTTGGAAGGATATCAGTAGTAAAATGAATGTTTATTTCTTTTTCAAATGATAGCAATACTAAAAAAAGATGCAAACTTGGAAGAATGGCAGAAAGGTATTAATAACTTTGTTTGGGCAGGGAAGAGACAGAGAATAAAAATTAAAATAATGCAAGATATACGTGAAAGAGGAGGTTTGAAAATGCCCAACTTAAAATTATACTATGAAGCAGTAGTTTTATCAACAATTAGTGATTGGATTAACTTAACAGAGGACAGAATATTGAATATTGAGGGATATAATTTGTTATATGGTTAGCATGCTTATTTAGTATATGATAAGAAGGTGGACAGGATTTTTAAAAGCCACATATTAAGGAATTCTCTACTGCATGTCTGGAAAAAATATAAATATAAATTAAATGACAAGATACCTATGTGGGTAGTACCCAGACACGCGATAGAGAATATAAGTATAGAACGAAAACAGGATGTAATTACATATTACAGCTTCTTAACATAGAAAGAGATGTACTACAGTTAAAGCCTTTGAATGTATTAAGAGAGGAAAGAGTAATTCAAACCTGGTTTCAGTATGGACAGTTACAGGCTAGATGGAAAAAAGACCAAAAAATTGGTATCATACAAAATGAGGAAAATCTGGTAAAACAAATTAGGGACCAGAGTCAAATGCATATAAAAAGGTTGTATAATATATTAATAGAAATAGATTCTGAAACAGAGTTAGTTAAAGATTGTATGATAAAATGGGCACAAAACTTTGAAGAACCAATATTGATGGAAACATGGGAAAAGATTTGGGTAAGAAATGTAACATTTATGCAAGCTCAAAACTTGAGAGAGAATTTTTATAAGATGCTTTATAGAGATGGCATCTAAATCCCAAAAAGCTAGCTTGTATGTATCCGAATTTACAATCCAAATGTTGGAGATGTTATTGTGTTGATGCTACATATTATCATGTATGGTGGACTTGTAAAAAAGTTAAAACATTTTGGATAAAAATATGGTGGATTATTCAAAATAGTCTTAAAAAGAGAATTAAGTTTACTCCTCAGTTGTTCTTGCTAGGTATAATTACAGACTGTACAGTTATAGAGACTAATTTGATACTGAACTTAACAATGGCAGCAGGATTTTTGGTGGTGCAGTACTGGAAGAAGGAAGAATTGCCTACTATTCAAGAATGGACGTTAAAAGTAGTAAATTTAGCAGAGATGGCCAAAATCTCAGCATATCTGAAGGACCATTCAGATGAGAAATATAAGTTGGAATGGAGAAGATGGATTGATTACATTCAAAATAAATACCGGACTAAGAAATTTCAATTAGCTTATGAATGAACAAGAAATGTTATAATTTATCTAAATTTAATTTAATAAAAGGGGAGTTAAAAGTACAAGAGGGAGGTAGGATGCTATAGTTAGTTAGCTTATCTTAGTGTATTATTGTTAAATGTTAATAACCTGTATTTTGCTCTGGGAAGTTGTGGGGAGGGAGGGTTGGAGGGGAAGAGGGTTGGGGTGGGGGGGGAAGGGGAAATATTTGTAACATTTATTAAAACTTTTCAATAAAAAAGAAGTATTGAGCAATGTAATGTTGGAATTATTCAATGACTTATTAAGAGAGGCAAATATGCCAGAAACATGGACGGAGGCATATATAACGCTTATACTAAAAGAAGAGTCAGATCCAAAACAAGTAAACAACTACAGACCTATTTCACTATTAAATGTAGATTATAAAATTTTTGCATCAATAATGGCAGAAAGAATGAAGAGACTTTTAAGTGAATTTATACACATAGCCAAAATTGATTTCTTCCCAAGAGACAGATCAGAGACAATATGCAGCTTGTATTGAATACGCTAGAGTACTATGAAGCCCACCCAGAAAAACAAATGGTGTTGTTGTTTCTGGTTGGTCAAAAGGCCTTTGATAATGTGAACTGGCAATTCATGATAATGCAACTTCAAATGATGGGATTTGGTGAGGGATTTATAAATATCATTAAAACTATATATAATAACCAATCAGCAAATGCAATGGTAAATGGTGATATGACAGGAAAGATAGCAATTACGAAGGGAAGTAGGCAAGGATATCACCATTATTATTTATATTGACACTAGAGATTTTGAATAGAGAAATACAACAAAATAAAGAGGTAAATGGTATGAGGGTCAAGAAAGAAGAGTATAAATTACAAGCATTTGCAGATGATTTGGTATTTATTATGGAGGATCCAATAGAAACTGGGCAAAACTAGTTAAAATAATAGAAGAATATGGATAAATAGCGGGCTTGAAGACTAATAAAAATAAAACAAAAATTCTGGTGAAAAATATGACAGAAAAACAGAAAAGAGAGTTGATGGGGAAACTGGACATACAAGTAGTGAAAAAAGTGAAATATTTGGGTATTCAATTGACATCAAGATGTGGAACACTAAAGGAGAATAACTAGTATAAAATGAGAAAACAAATAGAAATAGTCTTGGAAAGATGGAAAAACCTACAATTATCGCTGATGGGAAGAATAGCAGTAGTAAAGATGAACATATTACCAAGATTGTTATACCTATTCCAAACAATACCAATAAAACTAGAGAAAAAATTCTTTGAAAGTATGAACAAAATAGTGGGAAAATACATATGACAAGGGAAAAAAGCAAGAATTAATATAAAAATGTTACAAGGTGCAAGGATTTGAGGTGGATTTGGATTACCAAACTGGGAATTGTACTATCAAGCAGCGGATCTAGCTTGGATGAAATAATGGATTTTACTGAGAAATACAAGATTATTGACACTGGAGGGGTATGATTTGCAACTGGGTTGGCATGTTTTTTGGGGGTATGATAAAAGTAGGGCCATGGCTAATTCAAAGACATTTTGTAAGGAATGGATTAGTAATAATATGGGAAAGAGTGAAAGGGAAACATTATTTAGAAATACCAATGTGGCTTTCAACAATGGAACCATTGACACATTCAAATATTAGTATTATGAAAAATGTTATTAGATACAAAAATATCTTAATAGAAAGGGGGAACTAAAAAAACCAAAAAACAAGAATTAGAAAAACAAGGGATTGATATAGGTTGGTTTTCACAATTGCAAATACAATCAAGATATGAAAAAGATAAAAGGGAATATGGTTTTAACTTAGGAAGTTCAGAGTTGGATAAGATACTTATGGGAACAGGAGAAAGAATAATCAAGGAATTGTGTAGCTACCTATTAAGAACTACGCTAGAAGAAGAAGTGGTAAAAGATACAATGTTAACTTGGGCAAACAATTTTGGCCATGCGATTGAACTAGAAAAGTGGCAATAACTATGGGAAAGGAATTATAAACTAACCATGTCAACAGCTTACAAAGAAAATATATACAAAATGTTTTAGAGATGGCACATGTCACCAGGAAAACTAGCTAAGAGGTTTAAAGATAAGTCAGCGAAATGTTGGAAATGTCAACAAGCAATAGGTTCATACTACCACATGTGGTGGACATGTGCAGAAGCAAGGAAATATTGGACTAAAATAAAAGTATGGTTAAAGAAAATATTACAAGAAATAGAATTTAGACCAGAGATATTTTTACTAGGTATTATCCCATTCAAGAAAGAGGATACTTATTTGATTATACATGTAACTACAACAGCAAGAATTGTATTTGTCCAAAATTGGAAATTAAATAAGCTATCAACAGATGAAGAGATAATAAAAGAATTGAATTTGAATTTAATAACATTTATATGCAGCCCAATCCCGTAGGACTCTGGGTGGCTTACAATACAAAATAAAATCAAAACAAAAATATAAGGAAAAGAAAAGATAGATTTAAAAACAACACTCCATGCACTCAGTTCTAGATGGGGCTGGACCGTATTTTGGGGTCAACAGCCCCAGGCCTGCTGGAACAGCCAGGCTGAGAGAGTGGGAAGGGTCTGGATCTCTGAGGGGAGATCGTTCCACAGGGCCGGAGCAGCTACAGAGAAAGCCCTCCCCCGAGTGGTTGCCAACCGGCATTGCCCAGTTGACGGAACCCGGAGGAGGCCCAGCCTGTGAGATCTTATGGGTCATTGGGAGGTATGTGGCAGGAGGCGGTCCCGCAGGTATCCAGGTCCCAAGCCATGTAGGGCTTTAAAGGTCATAACCAGCACTTTGAAGGACGTCCGGAGACCGATTGGAAGCCAGTGCAGCTCGCGGAGGTTAGGTGTAACATGGGTGTATCTAGGTACACCCGATATTGCTCGCGCGACTGCATTCTGGACCAACTGTAGTCTCCGAACATTCTTCAAGGGCAGCCCCATGTAAAGCGCATTGCAGTAATCAAGCCTAGAGGTGACGAGAGCATGAGTGACCATTTGAAGTGCTTCCCGGTCCAGGTAGGGCCGCAACTGGTGCACCAGGCGAACCTGGGCAAAAGCCCCCCTGGTCACAGCTGACAAGTGATGTTCTAATGTCAGCTGTGAATCCAGGAGGACACCCAAGTTGCGGACCCTCTCTGAGGGGTGTATAGTTTCACCCCCCAGGCTGAGAGATGGAATATGTGGACCGTCCTTGGGGGGCAACATCAATAGCCACTCGGTCTTGTCTGGATTGAGTGCCAGCTTGTTTACTCCCATCCAGACCCTGATGGCCTCCAGGGACTGGCACATCACTTCTACCACTTCGCTGAGTTGACATGGGGCGGACAGATACAACTGGGTATCGTCCGTGTATTGATGGTATTTGATCCCGTGCCGGTGAATGATCTCACCCAGCGGCTTCATGTAGATGTTAAATAGGAAAGGGGACAGGACCTTTAGGGGCCTAGGGGTCGACCTCTGTCCTCCAACCAACATCGACTGCGACCTACCCGAGAGGTAAGAGGAGAACCACCATAGAACGGTGCCTCCCACTCCCAATTCTCCCAGTCGTCGCAGAAGGATACCATGGTCGATGGTATCGAAAGCCGCTGAGAGGTCAAGAAGCACCAGGATAGAGGAATGTCCTCTATCCCTGGCCCGCCAGAGATCATCGGTCAGCGCGACCAAAGCAGTTTCAGTGGAGTAACCAGGCCTGAAACCCGACTGAAAGGGGTCAAGTTAATCTGCTTCATCCAAGGTCCGTCGGAGCTGAAAGGCCACCACCTTCTCAACAACCTTCCCTACAAAAGGGAGGTTGGAGACTGGACGGTAATTTTTAAGGATAGCTGGATCCAGAGAAGGCTTCTTAAGAGGGGTCTTACCACCGCGTCCTTTAATGGCAGCAGGAAAGATCCCTCCTGTAGAGAGGTATTAACAATCCTCTAGAGCCAGCCTCGTGTTACCTCCCTGCTGGTCAAAACCAGCCAGGAGGGACATGGGTCCAGTAGGCAGGTGGAGGCACTCACAGCTCCCATGGCCTTGTCCACTTCCTCAGGAGTGACAAGCTGGAACTCGCTCCAAGAAATCCGATCAAGGCTCTTAGTTGTGTTCGGTCAGATTCGGAGTTACTGGCCCTCCAGCATTGCTCTAGGTGTCTCTTTTGGCACTTCATCTCCCGAAGTTCCTCAGTAAACCAACGGGCCCTCCTGGATCCACTGCCGTGGAGAGGCCGCAAAGACACAATCCGATCCAGAGCCCCAGTTGCCACTCTGTTCCAAGCAGCGACCAAGGACTCTGTAGGATTGTGGGCAAGGGAGTCAGGTATCTCCCCAAGCGCCGTCTGAAATCACACAGGGTCCATCAGGTGCCTGGGGCGGAACCATTTAATCGGCTCCACCTCCCTGCAGTGGGGGAGTAGTTTCCGAAAATCGAGCCTCAGAAGGAAGTGATCTGACAATGACAATGAGTCGGACCCTGAATTACCTGTACAGGCAGTCCTCAACTTACAACCATAATTGAGCCCAACATTTCTGTTGCTAAGTGAGACATTTGTTAAGTGAGTTTTGCCCCATTTTACAACCTTTCTTGCTCAGTTTTTAAGTGAATCACTGCAGTTGATAAGTTAATAACCTGGTTGTTAAATGAACCTGGCTTCCCCATTGACTTTGCTCGGCAAAAGGTGATCATGTGATCTTTTTAGAATAGAATAGAATTCTTTACCGGCCAATTGTGATTGCATACACAAGGAATTTGTCTTTGGTGTATATGCTCTCAGTATACATAAAGAAAAAATAAAATATATATGTCTACAATCATAGGATACAACACTTAGTGATAGTCATAGGATACTAATAAGCAATCAAATCATACTAGGAAACAATAAAAATAATATAAGTTGTAAAGATACAAGCAACATAGATATAGCCATAAGTGGGAAGAGATAGGTACTAGTAAGGATGAGGAGAATAATAGTAACATAGTCTTAGTACATAATTTGACAGAGTTGTGGGAATTAGTTATTTAGCAGAGTGATGGCATTCGGGAACAAACTGTCCTTGTATCTTATTGTTCTAGTGTGCAGAGTCCTATAGTGTTGTTTTGAGGGTAGAAGTTGAAACAATTTATGTCCAGGATGTGAGGGGTCTGTAGATATTTTCAAGCCCTCTTTTTTACTCGTGCGGTATACATGTATCAATGGAAGGCAGGTTGGTAGCAATTGTTTTTTCTGCAGTTCTAATTATCTGTTGAAGTCTGTGTCTGTCTTGTTGGGTTACAGAACCAAACCAGACAGTTATATAGATGCAGATGACAGACTCTGTAATTCCTCTGTACAACTGAATCAGCAGCTCCTTGGGCAATTTGAGCTTTCTGACTTGGCGCCGAAAGAACATTCTCTACATTCTCTTTTTTGACGATGTTTTTGATGTTAGGTGTCCATTTTAAGTCTTGAGATATGATAGAACCTGGAAACTTGAAGGACTCTACTATTGATACTGTGTTGTCTAGTATAGGTGGTAAGAGGGTTTCTCCTAAAATCTACCACCATTTCTACAGTTTTGGGTGTGTTTAGTTCAAGACTGTTCTGGTTGTACCACAAGGCTAGTTGTTCAATCTCCTGTCTGTTGCAGATTTGTCATTGTCTCAAATGAGACCAATCATTGTTGTATCATCTGCAAACTTCAGTACTTTAACAGAACGATCTTTTGAGATGCAGTCATAGAGAAGTGGAGAGAGCACACAGCCTTGGGGGGCTCCTGTGCTAATTATACAGGTATCAGATGTGATTTTGCCTAGCTTCACTTGCTGCTTCCTGTCTGTTAGGAAGCTTATGATCTATTTTACAAGTCAGGTACAGCTAGCTGATTTAATTTAGTTAGAAGAATATCTGGAATGACGGTATTGAATGCTGAGCTGAAGTCTACAAAGAGGAACTTGCATAGGTCTTTGGAGATTCAAGATGTTGTAGGATGTAGTGCAGAGTCATATTAATAGCATCATCTGTCAATCTATTTGCTTGGTAAGCAAATTGCAAGGGGTCTAACAGCAGATCCATGATGGTTTTCAGGTGGGCCAGCACTAGCTTTTCAAAGGTTTTCATAACTACAGATGTTAGAGCAAACGGTCTGAAGTCATTCAGTTCCTTGATGGAGGGCTTCATCGGCACTGGGATGATAGTAGAGCATTTGAAGCAAGAAGGAACATAGCTCACCTCTAGTGATTTATTAAAGATGCAAGTGAAGATGGGGGCCAGTTGATCAGCACAAGCTTTTAAGGAAGAAGGGGTTATCTTGTCTGGGCCTGGTGCTTTTACTATACATTAGCAGAGTTGGAAGGGACCTCGGAGGTCTTCTAGTCCAACCCTCTGCCTAGGCAGGAAACCCTATATCATTTCAGACAAATAGCTATCCAGCATCTTCTTAAAGACTTCCAGTGTTGGGGCATTCACAACTTCTGGAGGCAAGGTGTTCCACTGATTAGTTGTTCTAACTGACAGGAAATTTATCCTCAGTTCTAAGTTGCTTCTCTCCTTGATTAGTTTCCACCCATTGCTTCTTGTTCTACCCTCAGGTGCCTTGGAGAATAGTTTGACTCCCTCTTCTTTGTGGCAACCCCTGAGATACTGGAACACGGCTATCATGTCTCCCCTAGTCCTTCTTTTCATTAAACTAGACATACCCAGTTCCTGCAACCGTTGTTCATATGTTTTAGTCTCCAGTCCCCTAATCATCTTTGTTGGTCTTCTCTGCACTCTTTCCAGAGTCTCCACATCTTTTCTACATCGCGGAGACCATAACTGAATGCAGTATTCCAAGTGTGGCCTTACCAAGGCATTATAAAGTGGTATTAACACTTCACGTGATCGTGATTCTATCCCTCTGTTTATGTAGCCTAGAACTATGTTTTTTTGGCAGCTGCTGCACTCTGCTGGCTCATATTTGCCCACTAGGACTCCAAGATCCCTCTCACAGTTACTACTATTGAGGAAAGTACCGTCTATACTGTACCTGTGCATTTTGTTTTTCTTGCCTAAATGTAGAACCTTACTCTTTTCACCACTGGATTTCATTTAATTAGATAGTGCCTAATGTTCAAGTTTGTCAAGATCCTTTTGTATCTTAAGCCTCTCTTCTGGAGTATTGGCTATTCCTGCCATCTTGATGTCATCTGCAAATTTGATGAGTTCCCCATTTATTCCCTCATCCAAATCATTGATGAAGAGTACTGGGCCTAAAACAGAGCCTTGAGGTACTCCACTGCACACTTCCTTCCATGTAAATGCAGTTCCATTGAGTTCCACATGTTGAGTGCGGTTGGTCAGCCAGTTACGAATCCATCTGGTGGTGATGCTCTCCAACCCACGTTCTTCTACTTTATCTAGTAGTCGGTTATGGTCTGCTTTATCAAATGCCTTACTGAAGTCCAAGTAAACTATATCAATGGCATTCCTCTGGTCCACTAATTTTGTCACTTTGTCAAATAATTCAATAAGATTAGATTTACTGACTTTTGTCTGTGAAATAGACTCTGAGGTGGTGGGCCCAATGGAACAGGTCAGTTGTAGGAGGCTTGGCTATTGTTAGTGTGTCTGGGTTGGGGATTGTGGAGATAGGTGGCAGTAGTTTTTTCTCAAACCTACAGTAAAATTTCCTTCAGCATGGGAAGGAGGTTTGCTGTAACTGGTGACATTTTAAAGAGTTTTCCACATGTTTGTTGATTCATTTGTTGAGAACTGATTCCTTAGCTTTTCAGAGTAGCTTCTTTTTGCTGCTCTGCTCTTTTGTTAACACATTTCTGCCGTGATTATACAGCATTCTATCGCCTTTTCTGTAGGAAAATCATGGGACATAAGCAATGGTTGTCAGTATGAATCAGTTGTTAAGCATTTGAATTTTGATCACATGATCATGGGGATGCTGGAAATGTCATAACTGTGAAAAATAGACATAAGCCATTTTTCCAGTGCTGTTGTAACTTTGAAAGTCATTAAGCAAACATTGTAAGTCAAGGACTACCTGTATGTGAATAATATAGCCAATGATAATGTAATTCTGGAAGTGTGGATGCAAAGCTGTTTGCTGTAATGCCTAATATTCATTTTTCAAAAATGGGCAATGCTTATATTTATTTGCCCTATATCCCATTATGCCAAGTGAAGGGGGGGGAGGTTTTTTTGAACATGAGTGCAACATGCTGTTTAGCCACAAAAGCAAATAAGAGTACCCTTCTTTTTAAATTTTAAAAAATCATATGAAATAGTAAGTACTTGTATATATAAATATTCTATGAAATACATATATATTTAAGATACAAATGTTCATATACATTTATATACAGTAATAATTAACAAGAAATATAATGCTATAAAATAAAATTATTTTTTCTTTAGTCACTTCATTTTCAAACGATCAATATTCAACTGGATATTATTTAAAATGTGCGGTTAACACTACTGCAACAAAAAGGAATTCAAAATAATACTCACTAATAGTGCATACAATACTATGCAGGCATGCTTTTAAAATGGATTTTATAAAGCTGCATTCCATCTGTTTTCCCACACTTCCTTCAAGACATATAATGAATGTAACAGATTACTTATATCATGGCTACATTTTGCTCAGAACTTTGTTTCATGCCAGAAATGGTAATTGCTCATACACATTTATGGGTATTCCAGAAACAGAAAAAAGTAGTTGTGTTAGGAAAATGCTTCTATACTGTTGCTTTTTATTTAAACTCTAATATTGAAACAATAGTTTTACAACATTATTTTAATGCCTGACCATCTTAATCTTGTAATGAGAGTGTAGTTACTGTTCACATTATTATTCACAATAATTCTTGAAAATGTAAATGAATGGAAGGAAAAATGCAGTATCAATCATGGGAAATGATTTTTTTTTGCTGCATTCTGTGTAGAGTCAGTTAGGTCAGTTAGGTTAAGGCACCAGGCTAGAAACAAGGAGACTGTGAATTCTAGTCCATCTTAGGCACAAAGCCTGTTGAGAGACTTTGGATTAGTCATTCCTCTCATCATATATACAGTATATTGGTAACTGGAATTTGTACAAATATTGGTAAAATCAGTATTTATACCACACTTCACAAAGAACGAAGGTTTACAAGCTTCTTAAGGATTTAAAGTAATCCTTGCATAGCAACTACTCATTCAATGACTGTTGAAAGTTGCAACAGCACTGCACAAGGAAACTTATGACTGATCCATGAGGTTGTGGCCACTGCAGCATCCCCATGGTCACATGATCATTATTCAAGGCCTTGGCAACTGAAAGGCATTTATTATGTTGCAGAGTCCTGATCAAAATGTATGATCTGCACAGTGAACAGGAGAAACCAGCAGAAAGTCATAAGTTGCAGTCATGTGCTTAAAGACCATATGTGATTCACTTAATAATTACAACTGGAACTGTTGGAACTGCTGGAAATGGGCTGCTCACATGATTTTCTTCACTTTGCAAACATACTTATAGCAAAGATGCCTACTGCAATTATTGCTCTCTTGTTACCTATGTTTCCTTTAGGATTCTTTAAATCATAAATCATTGTTTCAATGCCATTTCTTAGTATATTTGATATAAAAAAAACCAAAAATCAAAAGCATGTGGCAAACCCGATTTTACCACCTTTTTTGCAATGATTGTTAAGTGGATGCTATAGCTGTAAAGCAGCCACTCCAGTCATTAAGAAAACTCATTGTTCACAATGGGCTTGTTTTGCTGAAAACTGGATGTAAATATTAGGTTTTGACCAAAAAATTTTTCCCATAACATAAACATGTGGCTGCAGGACACTGCAAACAACTTATACCATAGGTTCATCATCATGGGCCTATATGTTTTCATCTAAGGCTCTTATAAAAATGAGAAAAAAATATTTTATACACAGTAATACAAAATATTTATCTAAGTTTGCATCAAAGAGCCGAGGTGGCGCAGTGGTTAGGGTGCAGTACTGCAGGCCACTTCAGCTGACTGTTATCTGCAGTTCAGCGGTTCTAATCTCACCAGCTCAAGGTTGACTCAGCCTTCCATCCTTCCGAGGTAGATGAAATGAGGACCCAGACTGTGGGGGCGATATGCTGACTCTGTAAACCGCTTAGAGAGGGCTGAAAGCCCTATGAAGCGGTATATAAGTCTAACTGCTATTGCTATTGCTAAATTCTGTAGCAAAAAATTGCATTGTGTGAAAAAGTACTGTTCTAGGTTTTGACTAAAATCAAGACAGATTTTATCAAGTAATTAATTACCTTATGAGAAAAGAAGGGGGAGAAAACTACCTACTCTTCCAGTTTCTAATTATTTGTTTGTGTATGTACATAAACACATATATAATTAATAAAAAAATAAATATTTGAAAATAATAATTTGATTATTATCTCTTCTTCTATTATATTTACTTTCTTAAAGGGTACAATTTCATAATATGCCATCTCATAAAGGAGTTTATTTTGGAAATTCTTTCTTAAATCACATTAAAACTGAAATGTAACCTAAGACCAGTTTGGTGTAGTGGTTAAGACTGTGTTGGCAAACCTTTCAACACTGTGCCAAAAGGGGAGTGTATGTGTGCCGGAAACTGGAAAAGCGAATGAGCTTCCGGTTTCTGGCGTGCATGCATGAACAAAGACCAGCTATCCAGGGTCCATGTATGGCTCCGCTTGGCATTCGGGGTCCTCGTGCCTCCTGATCCCCATCGGGATGGTGGGACATCCCCACTGATGGCCCAGTTCTGCAGCCCCGGACAGGGAGAGGAAGGCCACCTTCCTCCACTGGAAAGCAAGAGCCTCTTCCCGGCCTCAGAGATAAAGGTGTCGGTGTTCCTGGGGCTCAGGTTGAGGGGCAGCAGGTGGGAGAGCTTTGCTGCAACTCTGGCCAGAATGAAGTGCCCCCCAGTCCGTAACTGAGAACAAACCAGTGCAGCTCCTCCCTGCTTTCTGCCTGGCAAGCTTCTTACCACTTGGTGGTGTCTCCATGCTGCACTCTCCTCCGGCCCTTCTTGGGCAGTTCACCTAAATGACAGCTGCTTCCCCTCCTTTTTCTCCTGGCTGCTCTAGCATCCCGGCCAGGAGTGGCAGCACAAAAACTGCCACCCCCTTACAGTGGTAGGAGCACTGGGGGAGGGGGCAGGCAGATGTCCAGCCAGCAAATCCTGCCCCACATGGCCAAGCTGGCCAAGCACTTCAAATCGCACACGTGCATCAGTGCCGCAGGCTGGAGGGGTGGGGCCGCGCAAGAAGCCCACTTGGTCGGGGAGGGAGGGAAGCCCTGGTCTGCCCATCCTGGCTGGCAGCTCTTCTCCCCTTCCTCTTCTGTGTTCCAGCACACCGGCCACCTGGTCTTTGTCCACGCATGTGTGCCATAAACTGGAAGACCAGGTGGCCAGCGCACATGTGCGTGCTGGAAACTGGAAGATCATCTTCCCAGCACACTCATGTGTACTAGGCCCTTTCAGTTTCTGACACTCCCATACATGTGAAGACCAGCTGGACAGCAGGCCAGAACCTGGAAGAGCAATGAGCAAGAGCTCCATGTGCCCAGAGAGATGGCTCTGCGTGCTATTTCTGGCATACATGCCAAAGTTTTGCATGGGGTTAAGGCATCAGACTAGAAACCAAGATAGCATAAGTGCTAGTCCTGCCTTTGGCATATAGCCAGCTGGGTAACCTTGAGCCAGTCCTAGAAAGAAGGTAATGGCAAAGCAATTCTGAAAAACCTTGGCAAGAAAACTGCAGAGAAAATTTTTTAAACAGTCTCTGAGAATCAGACATGATTTAAAAGAAATAAAACAAACAAAAAACTTAGGATATTGGGTAAAACACATTTTTTCATAATTATTCTTTATACCTTCCTTACATTCAGAATTTTTTAAGCAAATGTGCTTTTTATAGATGTGTTGCAAATTATTAAACTTTTTTGTGTCTGTGTATACAAAAACCACCATTTTAAATGCTTGTGATTTAAGTTGTTAGGACCAAAGATAAAATGTTGTTTTTCTGGAAAAAAAATCCAGATAGACACATAGAATTCAAATTACATTAGTTACAGCCAAACACAAATCTCTTGGTGGGAAATAATAAAACAAGATGCTAAGAAATGTAGGAAAAATGTGCCAAGTAGATCCAATTACAGGGAACAACATATATAAAACATAGGTGCTGGAAAAAGGAATAAAATTGGGCTATAGGAAATACCATCCAGCATGTATGTATAGGACTAAAACTTGGCAAATTGGAATGAGTAAGGTGATAATGGTTGTGCCAAAAACAATATGGATGGGAAATAGAGAACAAGCTATGATGAAATACAAATATAGATGTTAGCTGAAGTCAAGATCCACAGGAAGAAAGGCAATGAAGTGCCAAGGATGTGGGAAAGAGGGACAGAGTAAGAAAGCAGCTGGAAAGTGAGAAAGGAAAAAGTTGCTATTATTTCTTTCTTGATTTCTTTCCACTCATGAAGCTAACAAACAAAATATACAGTTTTTGGAGTGCATAATCTATAAATTAGAAGAAGAATATGATTCTTCTTATAGACAATAAACTTTACACAGTTTGCAAATAAAAGGATTTGAAACATGTATCAGAAAGACATCACTTTAATACAACAGAGATTCTGCACATTAAATGGAAAACGAATAATAATATGCTTCATAAGAAAGGTGAAATCAGTCCTGTCTGTCTGGAAGTCATTTAGTGGGCCGAGGTGGCGCAGTGGTTAGAGTACAGTACGGCAGCCACTTCAGCTGACTGTTAGCAGCAGTTCAGCGGTTCAAATCTCACCGACTCAAGGCTGACTCAGCCTTCCATCCTTCCGAGGTGGGTAAAATGAGGACCCAGACTGTGGGGGCAATATGCTGATTCTGTAAACCGCTTAGAGAGGGCTGAAAGCCCTATGAAGCGGTATATAAGTCTAACTGCTATTGCTATTGCTATACTGTGTGGGTTTATATGATGTCAACATTTTTTATTTATGCAAAGAAACTGTAAAGGGAAGCCAGCAGTGGTGGAAAATACAGAAATGAAAGTAGTAAAAATAAAAGAGTTTTAAAGTCCACCACATAACTAGCAACATATAGGAATTCAAAATGTAGTTCATTAGCTCTAATTAAACCTTGGTATCTTTTACTAATTCATTCAATAGTCAAATCATTTATGCTCTTACATTTTCTCCATTGCCATGTATACTGGTAAATAAATTTTAACTCTTAAACCATACATTCAAAACAGATGTATTTTTTTTTAAATACATTTCTTATTGCTTTATAAACATCGTGTTGTCTGGGTATTTAATTTGCATAACAATACAAATTACAAATTAATCTCCACTCCTTTTTTCCAACCATTGGTAAAATAAATTCCATATTTGATAATATTCAGTGACCTTTTTCTGCTTAGTTTCAATATCAATCTATTTCCACAATTTGTATCTTCTTAACTATGTCTTCATCTCGCGGTATATCTTCATTTCCCCAGTATTGTGAAAAAAATAATCATTGCTGCTGTTAAGACATGTAATATTAAATACATACTTTTCTTATCAAGTTTTTCTGATATTATACATAATAAAAACAATTCAGGTTTATAATCTATATGTTTCCCCATCATCTTTTCTAACCAATCTTTGTCCAATTTTTTTTTTGCTTTGACACACATCCAACCACATATGATAAAATGTGCCCATTTTAAAATTACATTTCCAACATTTGCTACACATGTTTTTAAACATTTTTGCTAATCCAGCAGGTGGTAGATGCCCTCTATAAAACATTTTATATAGGTTTTCTTTATAAGAAATCACCATTGTTAATTTATAATTCATTTCCCATAAGTTATGCCATTTCTCTAGTTCTATGGTATATTATACCCAAAAAATTTCTATTTAACTATTGTGTCTTTTATTTGTTCATTTTCCATTTTCAAATTCAGTAAGAAGTTCTTAATTAGTTTTTCATCAGAGTGTAAGAGTGTCTGATCAAAAAGTGTTTGTCCTTTATAAAAGCTGTATTTTTCATATCTAAATCATATCTAGATTGTATTTGCAATATCGGCCAACACGGTAATGTAATGCCCTGGTCTTCAAGCTCTTGTTTCAATTTCATTTCCCTTCATTGTCCAAAATGTCTTTATAAGTAACATTTTTTCAAATCTCACCAAATTTGGATATGTAAAAGCTTTCATCATTGAGAGCCATTCTGAGATTTTCAAGTATATGTTGGGTTTTATTTTTCCCATAAAGATATTAGTGAATTTTTTATATAGTGAAAGTATCTATTGCTTTTATTTTTTTCATACCACAGGAACATGTGCCATCCCAATTGTAAGTCTCTACAAAAAGAAAAACTGGCAGAAGAAGTGAACTTCCAAATAGTTAAGAAAGTAGAATATTTGGGAATATACCTAACAGCAAGATGCACAACAATAAAAGAAGATTGTTACATACTGACAGACAGTATGGTAGTTTCCACCAAAGTCCTCTGATCCGGTGGGAAAATACTGAAAAGTGATTGGTTAAGACGTCTGACAGCTACCTATAAAAGGGATGCTGCCAGACAGTCTTTGCTGGATTGTACATAGTTGTCACATAATAAAGAGCTGTTGTTACTGCAAGCCTGAATCTTCCTCTTCCATTCACCTGATCTAACATTGGCGATGAAGGTGGGATTGGATGGCAACTAGGCACCAAAAAGAGCTGATTAACAATCAGCAGTCAATCCAGCCGGAGCTAACCATCTTTAGTGGCAAATTTGAAATTGTCCCGCTGAACAAAGATGACAACACACACCCCACCAGCTCTTTACAACCCAGCAACTTAACACTGGGACTCATACATGATGAGATTCAAATGTTTTCTCGAAGCTAATGACCTTCTCGGGCTCTCAGAGAATCACAAGACAGCTATGTTCCTGAGCTACTGTGGGTATTCAACACCGCCAAGGACCTATCCGAGCCAATGCCGGTACAGATCATCTCTTGGTCGGTGCTACAGACAACATTGAGTATGCACTATGGTCCCAAACCATCCAAATATGTTTGGAGGCATGAATTCAACCTCCAAAATAAAAATGAAGGTGAAACAATAAACCAGTATGTTGCCACACTTCGCAAAGCTTCAGCCTACTTCAACTACTGTTGCTGGACAGAATCATTTGCGACGTTCAAGATATAAATCTGCAGAGGAGATTGCTCACAAAGACAAACTTCACACTACAAATAATGCTGGATAAAGCCAGAGTCACCGAGTCCTCAACCCAGTCAACGGAAATGCTGCAGAGACAGAACAGCCCAAGAAGCGCGTGCAAGAGTGCTGAAGTCCATTGCAAGACTGCCGAGCAAGAACTCTGACCGCAAGGACAAGGTATGCCGCATGTGCACAGAAAAGAAAGAACCAGTGCGGAAATTCAAAACCCATTTCCCACCTTATGCCGGCTATGGGGATGTCATTTGCCAATACTGCGATCGTAAGTGGCACATCGCGAGGGTCTGCTGAAGTGAACTTTCAGCAGCACCAAAGCAGCCGTCTGTCCAAACCACACACCCGAGACCGCCCAGATGAGAGGCATGGAAGCCTCTGCAAAGGCAAGAAAGGGCAGGGAACAATGGCACATTCCAGACAATCATTGGGCAAGCAAACACCTGGCAGAACAAGAAGCTTTGAATCTCCATCCTACTTGAAGGATCTCCATGCAGCATGGATATTGATACCGGCTCCTTGCTGTCCATCATGTCCTGAGCCACACTGAAAAAGGTCATTCCCAACTTGAGGAAGCACAAGCTGAGGGTTCCAGATGTATGCCTGAGGGACTACCAGGGGAACCGAATCCCCGTTTTGGGTCAAGGCACCTTCCTGGTGCAATTTAAAAACTTTAATGGCTTGCTTCCTGTAACAGTGGTTGGCAAAGCCCTGCAGAGTCTCCTAGGCTTAGACTGGTTCGAATCGCTGGGTTTGGAGGATGACCGGCATCAACACTGTTCGTGATGACAGTACCGAAGAACTGCTGAGAGAGTTTGAGGACGTCTTTGGCACCGGTCTAAGCAAGTATGTGGGGACCACAGTCACCTTCAATTTGGACCCCAAGGTTGTCCCCATTAGATTAAAGCCCCGGAGGGTCCCTATCTCCCTCCACCCCAAAATTGACCTTGAATTAGACAAGGTAATTGGCCAAGGGATTATGGAGTCGGTTGATCATGCACACTGGGAGACTCCTATAGTGACCCTGGTCAAGCCTGATGGGTCTGTCCACATCTGCACGGATACAAGTGCACCATCAATAAAGCCCTACAACAAAGTGCTTATCCAGTGCCCATTGTTCGGCATTTACTTCATTCCCTTGGCCCGGGAAAAGTATTTGCTAAATTAGATATGCAGTCATACCAGCAATTGCCTGTAGATGGCAAAATAGCGGAGGCCCAGACCATTGTGATGCATAGGGGTGCATTTAAATGCTGCAATTTGGAGTTAGTATTGCCCCTGGACTGTTCCAAACTGTTCCTTTTGTAGGGGATACAAGGTGCCGTCCCCTATTTTGATGATGTCTTGGTATCAGCTGCAAATAAGGAGCAACTTTTTAAAAGATTATGAACAGTTTTGACCAGAATTAGTGAAAAAGGCCTCTGTTGAAAAAAGAAAAATGCCAAATTAATGTACCAAGGGTTGAATTCCTGGGGTATTTGATCGACAGCTCCAGAATTCACCCAACAAATTAAAAAAATTAAAGCAATCCAGGATGCCCCCGTACCTTGCAATCAGACCAAGCTGCAGGCATTCCTCAGATTTCTCAATTTTTACAGTGTGTTTCTCAAGCAGAAAGCTACTGTCGCTGAGCCCTTGCATCGGCTCCTTGGCAAGAATGCCAGATGGACCTGGGGCAAAGCCAAGGCACCACTTTTAATACGGTTAAAAGACTGCTGTCAGCAGACTCATTCCTGGTCCAATATAACCAGACTCTGCCACTTGTTCTGACTTGTGTTGCTTCTCTTTTTGGTGTCGGAGTGGTCCTCAGCCATCACATGCCCAATGGGACCGAAGCTCCCATTGCATATTACTCGAGGACCCCGTTAGCTTCCAAGTGCAACTACAGCCAACTGGACTGTGAGGCTCTGGCTGTGGTAGCTGGGGTCAAGAGATTTCACAAATACCTGTATGGCTGTGATTTTAAAATCATTATGGACCATAAACCTCTATTTTGGCTCCTGGCTGGGGACCAACCAATACCACATCATTGTCACCATGAATGACACGCTGGACTATTTTCCTTGTGGCCTACAGCTACCACCTAGTTTACTAGCTGGCGAAGACTCTGGGCCATGCTGACACCCTCAGCAGGTGCCTGCTACCTGAACATTTGGACGATCTGACTCCTGACACCGTCAGTGGTTTTGCTCACTGACTGCCTTGAGGCCGGCTCGGTGTCATCCAGACAGGTCGCCCACTACTCAGCTAGAGACAAGACCATTTCTCAAGTTCTCAACTGGGTGTGGAGGGGGTGGCCCAAAGGGCTGGTTGGGTCTGAGTTCAAATCGTTTGTAAATAAGAAAGATGAATTATCTGTTTTGCGGGATTGTCTTCTGTGGGGGACTGAGTAATTGTTCCACCCAAACTGCGAGTTGCAGTATTAGTATTAGTTGCAGTATATAACATAATGACAATAAAGACTATACTAGAGGTCTTGAATGTAGGGCATCCAGGAATTGTCTGGATGAAATCTTTGGCAAGGAGTTATGTGTGGTGGCCTAAAATGGATGCGGAGATAGAAAAGTGGGTGGCTACCTGCATACCATGCCAGGAGTCCAGACCAACTCCCCCAGAGGCACCCGCTAAGGAATGGGAACAGCCTCAGGCACTCTGGTCTAGGGTGCACATTGACTTTGCCACCCTGGTTCATGTCCAGGTCTTTATGGTAGTCGTGGATGTCTACTCAAAGTGGCTAGAGATAGACCTCATGACCGCCACTATGGTAGAGGTGGTCATCAAGGCACTATGGAGACTTTTCTCCACTCACAGCCTGCCTGACATCCTAGTCTCAGACATGGGCCCCAATTCATGGCCATGCAATTTGAAACTTATTTAGCTACTCAGGGAATCAGACATGCCCTGGTCGCTCCCTTCCATCCATCCAGTAATGGACAGGAGGAGAGAATGGTGCAATCTGAAAATGAAGCCCTATCCAGGATGGGGCTGGGAGATTGGCAAACATGGGTAAACCAATTCTTCCTTTACCAGCACATCACTCCAAGTGCAACCACTGGCAGAAGTCTTGCTGAGCTTCTGATGGGTCGTCGGCTAAGATCGTCCTTAGACCGGCTGCACCCAAATTACTCTGCCAAATCATCTTCAGATTCAACTGGCAAACTTAGACATTTTAGCATAGGGGATCAAGTTTATGCCCACAACTATGCTGGAAGGGGGGGGGGGTTCTCTGGGTTCCTGCCACTGTTACAGGAATCACCGAACCTCGCTCTTACCATTTGGTGTTCAAGAATGGAAGAATTTGGAGGCGGCACATTGACCAACTCTGAGGCCGCCTCTCCCAGTCAAATCTTAGGCAACCAGGGGTAACTCCTACATGAATTAACCAAAGCCCTAGCCAAAAGGAGCATGAATTCATTCCTTCCACAGACAACTCAAGCCCGAAGGTACCGGGTTACTTATCTGGTAAAGTTCCAGGGCCGCACTGAGTTCTGAGCGAACCAGGTCTAGAAACTCCAGCCACGCCCTGTGAAAAGTTCCAGGAGCTTCCACCAGGCAAAGCTAGAGAGGCAACAGGTCTGTCTGACCTAACCGAAGTTCCAGCAACTACTGAACTGTGCAGGTCAGAAAGAGTTACTAGAAAACTCACCTACCTGCGTGAGTACATAACCAGCTGGATCAGTCCAACTAAGAGGGGAGAGGTGTTACATACTAAGACAGTATGGTAGTTTCCACCAAAGTCCTCTGATCTAGTGGGAAAATACTCAAGGATGATTGGTTAAGATGTCTGACAGCTCTCTATAAAAGGGCTGCTGCCAGACAGAGTCTTTGCTGGATTGTACATAGTTGTCACTTAATAAAGAGCTGTTGTTACTGCAAGCCTGAGTCTGCATCTTCCATTCACCCAATCTAACAAAGATAATGATATGAAACTACTTAAGCAAATAAAATTAGATTTGGAATAATGGAAAAACTTACACGTATCAATATTGGGAAGCATTGCCACGGTAAAAATGAATATCTTACCAAAACTGCTTTTCATGTTCCAAACCATACCCATAAAAATTGAAAAGAAATTTTTTGATGACTTAAATAAACTAACTTTGAAATTTATATGGCAAGGAAAATAGCAGGAATAAAATGGAAAATGCTACAAGAATCCAAAGAAAATGGAGGATTTGGACTACCAAATTAGTTCTTATACTACCAGGCTTCTGTGATAACATAGTTAAAAGAATGGCTAATCCTTAGTCACAAGAGATTGTTATGCTTAGAAGTTCTCATCAATATTTTTATGTCTCCCAGCATAATTATTATTTCACATTCATTAAGAATGTATTTTCTTTTATTATCACCATTCATTATACCATAATTCCATACACAGCATAGGCTTAGCAATCAAACAAAACTTACACCTTCTTCTCCTGTGTCAGTGAAATGGGGAATATTTTGAAACAAGGGTAAAATTTGGGCTCCTTAATTTTCCCTTTGTATGGACTGTGAATCTTATAATGCTTAGTGGACTTGACAATATTTTTATTTATTTGATTTTTATCCTATCTTTATTGTTTTTAAAATAGCTCAAGGAAGTGAAAACACATGATACTCTTTCCTCCTCCTGTTTTCCTCTCAATAACGACTCTGTGAGATGAGTTGGGCTGAGAAAGAATAACTTCATGCCTAAACTTCATGCCTAAGGTATGATAAAACTTATTTGCTTTTTAAAAATTCCTTTTCCTCATTTATGGTCCAACAAAGTTGTTTGGTCTATAACTAGTTTACATGTAAAATTTAAGAGACAAAACTGAGAGAAAAAATTAACACATTCCTAATCCAGGCATTTTAAAACACGACTCAATGTATCCAGCATCTATTTCTAGTAACTTGAAAACAAAATGTATATGAAATGGAAGAAAGTTCAGGCTAGTTCATCTGCATGTCTTTTCTGCATGAAATGATGGAAGTTATTATTAAAGAAATAATAAAATAAACAAGGATATATAGAAGTTTTAATTGCAAAGATATATCTTCTCTCAAAAGGCTCTTTTAAAGCTAATATATCAACAATCATGATGCAATAGCTTGGACCTTTAGAAGGCTTTTGACAAATCCTTCATCAGCAACTATAGGATAAGGAAACAGATATTCTTAAAGATTTTAAATGATTAAAAACAGGAAGTAGACAGCAGGGAACAATACTGATTTTCTCACTGTGTACAGGGTTTATAGTTGCGATCGATGCTATTATGCTTGTTAACTGAACCTAAAAGCTGTGGTGGATCAGTCTGGAGATAAGGTTTGCTCTTGATAATCCTTCAGAATATAAAATCAAGATTCTGAAGAGTTCAGAAAGGTTTGAATTGAAAAATATGAATGGCATTTAAATTGTAAATGTATACAATCTATAGTGAAATCATATTGTCTACAATTTAGTCATCCCACCTTACAAGGTATATTTTATTGTAGATGTGGAAATGGTGGAGAAAAGGGCAAAGTATTAGAAAACTAATAAGGTTCCCCTACAAAAATGACAATAGCATTTGGGATACTTTAATTATTTTTCCTTATAGTAAACATTAAATTACAAATTTTTCTGCTATTAGATGTGATAATAGCTAATAATTCAAGAGCTTTAGAGGCTAGATAATTAAGCTATCAATTGCCAGTAGTTTTGTAGTAGACAAATTCTTGAACTGTAGCATTTGAAGTGGAATAAGCTGACGTTAACAGTATCACTGCATTTATTTTATTAATTATTAATAAAACTTTAAAAAGCAATAAAATTACAAAAAAAAATTATGGTACAAAATAAAGGTGTTTGTGTGTATATGTATATAATTCAAACTTCTGTGGCAATCATCAACATTTGTGCTAAACATCAACTGTGAGTATAATGGTGTTGTGGCCCAACAGCGGCCAGCTGAGCTGTTGGTGGAATCTGACAATGATGAACACTATGGGACTGCCCTGGAGGCTGAGGAAGACTCCGGGGGGTGTTCGGAGTCAGAGCAGGGACTAGAGAGGCCTGTTGGCCACCAGATGGCATCTGAGTCAGGGAGCAGTGAGGAAGAACAGAGGGAGGCTGTCCCTGACATACGTATGTGTAGGGCTGAGAGGAGGAGGGAGCAGCTTTGGAAAAAGGCTCACAAAAGGAAATAGGAACAGGTGGCTACTGATTGGCCCCTCCCAGAGAGCTTATAGGTGGGGCGATGGGAGGGGAATTTTGCAGGAAACAACAGTTTACTAATCCAGGTGTGGTAAAAGATTGGGAGAATTTTGTGAGTTCAAGCCTTGTTTTTATAGAGATAATTTTCTGGGTTCCTAGCCAAGGGGTTGCTTATCTCCTTCCTTAGTTGTGGCAGACAGCCAAGTCTGCGTCAGTATGTATTAGAGGCTTGGGACAGAACAGTTTGTTTCCTGCCTTTTAAAACAGATTTACATATAATCTACAATGAAGCAGCTTCATGCTGAAAACGCACAGCTCACGCAACAGGTAGTTGTGCTGGCTGCCCAGGTGGCTCAGCTCCAAGTTCACACTGCTCCACCATCGCCTTGGAGGAAATGCCCAGTTGCAGTGCCTGATAAATTTGATAGCAACCAAGCCATGTTTCTGGCTTTTTTGGGACAATGCCAGCTGTTTATCAGTTTGAGAGCAGAGGATTTCCCCACTGACTGAGATAAAGTGGGGTTTATGATTAGCCTTCTCTCCAGCTCCGCAGCTCATTGGGCTACCCCACTGCTGCTCCAGGCTAGCCAGGTGTAGTGAAAAATTGGGAAAATTTCATGAGTTCGAACCTTGTTTTCATAGAGATAATTTTCTGGGCTCCTAGCCAAGGGGTTACTTATCTCCCTCCTTAGTTGTGGCAGATAGCCAAGTCTGCGTCAGTGTATATTAGAGGCTTGGGACAGAACAGATGGATACAATAAATGAAAGTACAAAATCAAACAACCTAGAACGGGTTCGAACTCAAGGTCTGGGGACCGGATGCAGCCTGTGGGGTGCTTAAATTTGGCCTGTCGTACCACCCTGGAAACAAGAAAGGACTGTCCTACAATGTCTCTGCCAGCAAAAACAGAGCTTGAGAGGGCCGCCTGACCTCTGTTTCCACTGGCAGAGTGTTGCAGGAGGCTGTTGCAGCAAAAAATGGAGCTTAGGAGCTCGTTTTCTCTGGCAGAGTGCCACCACAAGTGCCCCTGAAATGAGTGACATCAAGCTGGCCTCACCCACTCCATAACCCTTGACGTCAAACACAACTCTGATGCAGCCCTCAATGAAATTGAGTTTGACACCCCTGACCTAGAAAGATTTGTCAGAGTCCTAGGGAAATAAAAGCAGCAATAGATAGTCATTGTGCTCTCTTTTCAACTTAGTTATTTAAAAAGAACTCTTATAGAGGTCTCCCTAGAGTCCCTAGGGAGTGGGCGGCATACAAATCTTATTAAAGTTGCAAAGTTGCAAAGTAATAAATTTGGATTCGATAGTTTGAAGAATACTAAACTTTGTAAATATGCAAATTGGAATATTATAAAAAATGAAATATGACCTTATCAAGAAAAACCTCAGAAAAAAATATAACGTTCCCACTTTGAACAGAAAACTCTTAATAGACCTGTGGTGTTATACTGGGGTCACTCTTGCCAGGTAATAAAGAAGCCCGGAACTGCACTCAAGATATTTATGTATTTAATAGAGCTCTACTCTATTGGAATCTCATATTCTATTATTTATGAATTATTCTGTTGGTTTGTGAAAAAATAGAATTTAGTTTTTTGATAATTTACTACAAGTTGTTCTCTTAAACAAAAGGAAATCAATAACTTCAATGCTCTTCTCATTTCCACTAGAGGAAGAGACAAAATTTTAATATTGTCGGCCTATAGCGAAAATGGAATTGTACTGGATTTTGCTAACATTGGACAATGATGATGATGAAAGAGTCCGAATTATTAAACTGATACAGAAACTAAAAAGGAGGCTATAATACTTTGTCATACCAGTCTTTTGGTTGAAATACTAATAGAAAAGCCTTAAAAATTGTATTTTCCAGTTATTTGAGATTGGAACATTGCCCTACAGAGATCAAGCACAATATGCAAAGTATGCTATATTTTCAATATTACAATATTGATAGATAAAAAAGACAATGTTTGATTCACATATTTTGTGATGAGTAACATACTCTAAATATAAGTAACAGCATTAAAATATTTATATGATTTTCAAAGGTTTTTCAAATTTAAAAAAATCTGTGCTCAATTTAATTACCTCTCCAAGTACTTATGTTATTATATTAACAATATAAATATAATAATTTCTCCATTTTAGAATGTATGATTAATCCTTTTTTCATCTTTAGCAATGCTTGAAAAATGAATATGCAATCATGTTAAAATTACTAAGTATTACTAATATTACTAAATTTTCAATTTTAAACAGGAAACCATTTATGTTTTGAGAGGTTAAATGCTTCAGTTTTCTCTCTTTTGCCCCTAAACCCATGATGGTGAACTAATGGCATGCATGCCAGCAGTGGCACGCAGAGCCCTCTCTGCTAGCACGTGTGCTGTCACCCCAGATCAGATCTCCATGGCATTTCTTTTGTGAGCTTCTGTTTCCCTGCAAACGAAACAGATGCTCACGAAAGAAAAAGATCTTACTTCTTGTCGCGCTGCTGGTATTGATCTGCCCTGCCTCCCACTGGCCAGCTGGTCTTCAGGTCTCTGCTGCACATATGTGCAGGTCCACACATTCATGCACATGTATGCACATGTGCACATTCATGTATGTCTGCACATGCGGGCACACATTCACACATACACATTCACATGTGCGGGCGCGCGCGCGCGCACACACACACACACACAAAACTCTTTCAGTTTGGGCATGTGCACACAGTTTGGGACTTGGTGTCTAAAAGGTTCTCCATCACTGCCCTAATCTAACCAACAGTAGCATTTGAGGCTATATTTATAAGAAGGCTTATTTTATATTACAGTAAATGATTCTAAAGGAACAATCATAGTTAATTTACTTCTTTGTCTCCACCTAGACATCAGAACATAATTAAACAAAACCAGATGATTTGTTATTCATTTGCTAGCAAAGATGGGCTCAGAATTGTAATAACAATATTTACTCTTAAGTGGTGCAGCTAAGCATAATTTGGCTAAAAAGAAAAATTGATTGAACTGTTAGGACATCAACTATATCCTTGTGTGACTGCAACTAAGTTTATTAGTTGACATTTGTAATGAAGATTGTTGCTTCATTGATGCCAGATAATTAACATTCTAATTACAGGACAAAGCAAAGATATTTTAGTACTTCAATTTTTGGAGGAATCACAGAAACGACAAGTAAATATAAAACATTGATGTTTATGTGTTTATAAAAGAATCCAATATTTGACAGAAAGGTGAGATGGTAATATATCTACTTTAACAGGCTGAGATATTTAGCCAAACAATAAAATCAAGAAAAAAAATCGACATAGGCAGAGAGGTTTGCAACTGTTTGGACACATCTCTGCAATTTTCAGACGCAACTTGCTATTGCCTTCTCTTCTTAGGAATGAGTGATCATTCCCAAGATCACCCTAATGGCTTTGTGCCTAAAATAGAATTCACTGATGTCTTACATAATATACTAACTGGGTCTCATTAATAGAGGTAAATTATCAAAAAGCTGACAGGTAAAGCTGTAAAGGAATGGGAACATAGAAATGAATGGAACCTGTTAAGTCATGAAACATGGAAGAAGTTAGTTACAGAATATTGAAGAAGACACTGAGAAGTTGATTGTGTTAATGTAAAAATGTATAATGTCTTTTGTGAAAAATAAAATATAGAAAGAGTACAGTAGAACTATAGTTGTAGTGTAGATTGGTGATACAAGATGGAGAGGGCCAAAGAATATGGTGACTGACACAAGAGTTACAGGAGGAGCCCTGTCCTATTGAAATAAAGCTAAGGCTGCAGATCTGAACCCATATTACATCTTAGAGAGCTATTAATTTTATTCATTAGTCCATTTATATCTCACAATTCTTTCAAATAGTACATAAAAGTGAAACAGTTACAAACTATTTTCACCTATTTTATTTTTATAAAAATAGTGAAGTAGATAGTTGAACAACAGTAATTGTGTTCACTTAGTTTATTAAACAAAATATATAATACACAATGGTTTACAAAGGCATATCTCCATTCATATGTAGTGTTATAAAAAATGAAAACAAAATACATATAGTGCAATGATTGGACCCAGGCAGTTTCAGTCTGAAGGCCACCCAAATGCCTATATATTAATGAGCATTTCCTACTTTTGTAATGCACACTGCCTCTATACAGCATTGGTTCTAAATATCTAAATAGTTGTAACTATGTTCATTTTTTCTTCCATTCAACCCTGCCTGATTCATGGAGACTGACTGAACAAGTTTCTGCAGTTTTCTTGACAAGATTTGAAGAAGTGGTTTGCCATTGTTTCTGTCCTAAGGTCAAGAGAAAGTGATTGGCTCAATATATTAACCAATGCACCAAACTGATTTTCAACTGTATTTATACAAAACTACAAAGAGACACATATAAGTGCCTACAAAATCTGTACTGTTCTCCAGTGTTAGTCTGCATCAGATACACCTATATAAAATGACACTATCAGTTGCATACAAGGAAAACCAGTACAAAATGTTTTACAGATGTCACCTAGCACCAACAAGGTTAGCTAAAATCTCAGCAAATACCTCCCGAAAATGTTGGAAATGTGAAACAATACATGGAACATATTACCATTTACCATTTGAACAGACCAGAGCCCCAGAGCCGCTTGTAGGTAGCCAAAAGAGAGAAGGGGGGTAGGGGGCAGTGGGCACCCCCTTAGCTGGCCCTCTGCCGCCCAGCGGTCCCTGGTGTAGCATGGCTGCGCGGCCTGCAGCTAAGCCCGAACGGCGCGAAAATGCACCTAAAATGGCCACCATGTAGTGAGGGGAACTAGGAGGCCATGCGGTGATCGCCTTAGCCATCGGACGATCGCACGTGCCTCCGCAGCAGAGCTAACTCTCAAGGGGCAGAAAAGGTGAAAAAACTCGCTAGAAAACAAGAACATGGACCAAGGGGGGAACGCTGGCTTGCTGAAGCCTCTCTGCCGCCTTGCCGCGCCGTTTTAAAAGCGCGGCAAGCCTCCAAGACCAGCATGAGAAGATCGGGAAAGAAGGCCCTTCCCCCAGCAGCACGCTTACCTCCTCGCCTCCTGGAGGCTTGTAGAGAATAGAACTGTTAGTCAGATGTGTAGAAGAGGCAAAGATTGCCTGAGGGGAAAGATTCTCAGAGAGGAAAAGTCAGGAAGAAAAAAGAGAGTCCAAGCCAAAGGATTAGTTCAGCTGGAGCTCCCAAAAAAGGTTCCAAACGGGCCAAACTGAGGAAAATTTCTGGGTATTAGGCACGCCTAGAGGCGTGGCCAAGGAAAAGTCTTCCTCAGTTTCCAGGGCAACCAGACTGAACTAACCCACTGCTTGGACTCTCCAAGCGGTGCACAGGAGAAGGCTAAATTTTTTTGGAAAAGGATCAAAAAATGGCTAGAGGCAATAACAAAGGTCAAAATAGATTGGAAACCCGTAGTTTTTTTTACTAGGAATAACGACTGCAAAATATAAAAAAGAAATCCAGTATTTAATTTTACATATAATTACGGTGGCAAGGATTGCCTTCACTCAAAAATGGAAAAACAAATTAATTCCAAGCTAACATGAAATAATAAGAAAGGTTATGGATTGTACCAAAATGGATAAATTAACAAAAGAAATCCAGGGAAAAGAAGAAACAGAATACTACCAGATATGGGATAAATGGTATAGGTCAGGGAACAGTAAACGTAAACACCCAAAGAACCGTTTGCACCCGTTTCCCACAGAAAAGAAAATGCTGGGAGCCACAAAGGTCCTAACCAGAAGCCCTCTGTTCAATTCTGGAGCTGACCGGAAGTTCAGTTCCCCCACCACAGAGTCTCCTTGTGCGGTGCACTTTTTCCTCTATCTGTCATAACCGAAAGCCCTATCAATTGTGGAGACAACTGGAAAATCCTCCCCTTGCCATAGAGTTTTCTCCTCGTGTATTGTGCTTCTCTTCCCCCCACCCCCCACCAGAAGCTCTTCTCAAAATTGTGGCACAGACCGGTGACGGAACCGCAGCAGAGAGAGGAAAGAGCCACACGTGGCTCCAGAGCCACAGTTTGTTGACCCTGGTATACAGTAGGTGGATGGAGGAAAGAATCAAGGATCAATGAAGGAAGCCAATAAAGCCCAAAATAGTAGTTTAGGAAAATTAACACATATATATGCATCCAAGAGGTTTAAATTTACTAGAAATAATCAGCCAATATAGCAGACAGATGAGTAAAGTAAGAGGGTTACGAATGGTGAAATGCAAATGAAATATACTAGAAGGGGAAATAATATAAGGAGGACGGTATCAGTTGATAATTGCTATTAGAAAGAACAGACAGTTCCTGTTCATATTGTATTGTGTAAATGTGGTGTTCATCTAAGTTTTGTGTGTGTATTTTGCATGTTTGTAAATAAAAAAAAATAAAAAGAGAAGTCATAAATAAACTGAAATGTTTCTGACTTTTTTTTAAAAAAAAAAGTTGCAATCCTGCATTATGACTATTTAGCCATTTTCACATGTTAGCACAAATTCTTCATTAGCTTCAACATATTAAAAAGCAGCAAAGTATACTGAACATGAAGCAGAAGCATTAGCAAGATGCAAGTTCAATTTCTTCCTATAGTTACATACAATAAAAACCTGAACTTGAGCTTCATCTTGGCCTATAATTTAATTTGTCATTCAAAGGCCTCTATAAATGTACTTTTGGCTTTCAGAAATAAAGAAAAGAAAAAAGAAATAAGCACTCTCCAAAATGTAGTGAATGGAAAATGTACAACCCAGCCAAATTCCTGGTTTGCTCAATACTTATCCTTGCTGTTAATCCTTCCAATTCGTTAAACTCCATTCTTGTTTCCTGCTCTCCTTCTCTTGTTTTTTGGCACAGATTTTACCTGCCCTACGCAACTTGAATGGCATGTTTAATCTTTTCAATCAGGTTGCCATGGAACTATGAAAAACTTTGCAGTTCTTGAAAATTAAACAGATATTCTTGGATGTGTCATTTTAATAAAAATATTGTTCTCATCTCTAAAAGCCTGTCACATACTGCAATGGATGTGATTTTTTTTTTCAAAAGGAGGATAGATTAATATTTACTGATTTTAATTTATTAATTATTACACAATAGGCACCACAATTGAGCCTTTAGTTCTTTCATCCTCAATAAATTAGTTAAAATTCATAAGAGGGGAGGGGGATCAACAAAAGGATTCATCATGGATTTTTATCCCAGCTTTTCTTGGAAATACTAATTTTTATTTTAACAGAAAATTAGCAATTACCTGTTAGCTTACTATTATTAAACAATAACACGATAAATAATATTAAATAATAGTATTATTTATTGTGTCATTCTGATGGTTTTAGTAAATCCATATAGTAGTAAGATATAATTTTGCCATCTGGATTTAAAAGATAAAGTATACTTTTGTCCCTTTTTGTCTTGCTTCATTTGCTATCATTGAGTGCAAATTCTAGCATGTTTAAGTATGATTAACACAAATATGGTGGTATTTTATCTCTACCCTGTTTAAATGTTTAAAAGAAAAATATGCATATTTAAATAAAAGGAACAAGTCTTAAGTGATAAGAGCTATATAAAATAAACATATAGTACAAAATATTATGTGGAATTCTACTGTTCTGCTATCTGATTCCCTTCCTAAACTATTTGATCTGGCAGAGAGTCTTCTGGCAGTGACCACTCTAGAAGTGTGCTTCCCACTCTATGATTGTGGCCTGGCTGCCGGAACATTCTCTGTCCCAGCTCCCAGAAGACTCATCAGCAGACGTCTGGGGTTTGGAAGCCACAGAAGAAGCCATGCTCAGTGCTGGAATGGTGGTGGTGGCAGTGGCAGTGGCCCTGGCCCTGCTGGGAGGGCTGGCCTAGGTCATGGTGAGGCTGGGAGGCACATGGGCAGGGGGGTGAAACAAACCGCTCACACGGCTTAGTGCCTTTGGGATATGGTGAGTGGGGCTCTCCCCAGCTGGAGAGCAGGATTGTGTAAGTGCCTGTTCCCCCTGGCTCCCGCAGCTTGGCGCATTGGAGATATGCTGGGTCGGTGAGTGGCGTGCTTTCTGGTTTGAGAGGGAAGTTGCTGGGTGGTTGCCGTCTTGTGAGTGGGCTCCCGAAGAGTCTGGCACGGGGATAGGAGGACGCGGGCAGATCCTCAGGGGTGAATGGCTGTATTGTGCTGACTCAGCAGGGCAACACAGCAATCATGAGGTGACCATGCACCACTAAAACAATAAGCCCCCCCCCCTATAATAAGACCAAGGCCATATTTCGGGAGTCAAAAGAAAATAAGACTCAGTCTTATTTTAAGACTGAGGTTAAAGGTGGTCAAATATTTGAGCTAGTTCTTTTTCGTCAGAACAAATGGATCTTGGTCTTAATAGGAAAGGCATTTTCATCTGCCTTTAGTTATGATCTGATCACTTTCTGGTCCCAATAAAACTGATACTCACCCACATCTTCCATGGTAAAAAAGAACTAACTAGACTGGTCTGTCTCAGGACCTTTATGGATCTGGATAGTTTCCTGCAGATACTTGTGGAAACTTATTTTTCACTGGTTCTGCAAGTATTCTGTTGAGTCTTGGTTGCCCTAATAACAGCATGTTGGATATGTGTTTGACAAGATAGTAGCCTGAATAGCCTTTCACTGTCAGATATACTCAATTAGTTCCTTGCAAAGGCTTCAAGGAAAGGAATCAACAAGAGAAACATCTGGAGTGCTGATGAGGATGAATAATGAAGTTGACCAAAATCAGTAGGAGTTCAAGTTCAAGGTGCTAAAGCAATAAAGAAAGAGAAGCATTGTTATTTATCCTCTTCTACTTTGTTGGTGGGCTGTCATTCTGCATGCTATTTAGTATAGACAATTCTTGTTTAGAACAGATAGATATTTCACTGGCTGTTGTGACCAATTAGCCTAGTCCTAGTCTTCAAAAGCAAAGTACAATGAGGTATCCAGATCCCACATTGTCATGTTGTCTGGATTCTTGGCCTCTGGTCTATAAACTGAATCAGGTCTTCCAATGTTTATTCTCAGCCATCTCTATGCTTTATATTTCAAATGCTAGGTCTTTGGAGGTCCAGAGAAGCATGACAAATGGATCAGGAGGTGGTCAATCCCTTACTTTGAGATACAGCTGCAGTGCAGGCAGTGCAGGCTTTGACAAAGCTGGTTGTGTCTTAATTAAGAGGGTTTGCCTGGATCTGTCTGTATTTAACACGTATCAGCCAGACTAACCTATCATTTCTAGATTACTATGATCAATATACAATTGAAGAGTATCCAAAAGGAAGTAGATTATATGGACTATTTTCAGTCTGGATATAGCATAGTCATTTATAGCTCCTGTGGATAATTCACTCTGTCTGTCTGTCTGTCTGTCTGTCTATCTGTCTGTGCAGGCGCACTTCTTTTCTGATCCCTTAGATCTCTGAGCAGTCAATTGCAAGGATTGGAAGTACTTTTACAATAATTCTATTTCTTTCTTAGTGGGCAATCCCAGTTGACTCAAGATATAGTAGTGGGGAGATATCAACCAGCTTACTTGTAGGTATTCAACATTTTCTTCCCTATTATTATTATAAGTATAGATGGAAGATTGTTGTTTTTGTGTATGGTAGCAATGTATTTATGACAGCCATCTATACATTGTTATCCGAGCTGTAAATGAAATCCAGTTTCTGGACTCTGTGTGCCTTTGGATAGGATGATCAAACCCTAGCAGAGCTGTTGCTCTCTGAATTAGGTGCATTGTGTCTAGGGGGACTCAGCTATCTCTCTGTGAGAAGAACATTTGCCAAGCACCAGGTGCTGTCCTGTTTACAGTAAAACAATCCTTACTCATAAGTGATTCCATCATCATCACTTGTCTAGATCATTGACAATGAACCAGAGGTGGGTTCCTACCAATTCGCACCTATTTGGTAGAACCGGTTCATCAAATCTACCGAACTGGTTAGAAGAGGTTCCACCAGTGGACCCGGAAAGCAGGCCACACCTACAGAAGAGGTTCCAAAAATTTTTTAAACCCACCACTGGTCCTTGGATATGATTATTCTACACTATCATGCTCATATTTATAAAACTCAGTGCCTCTGTGAAAGGTAAGGATGACTACTGTGTTTGTGGTGCAATCAGAACATTGCGTGTGTTGAAGTTGTTTTAACGCAAACCAAAGATGCCTTTTAAAAAACAAGTTTACATCATATTCTTATGCATGCCAGTGCTGTGTGTGAGGTAATTTATGGTGGTTCTTACAAGTGTCGTTGGCATCTTCATATCCGGTCACATAGGTGGCAAGCCACTCCCATAAAGGAGGCCACACCCACAGAGTAGGTTCAAACAATTTTTGAAACCCACCACTGCAATGAACCAAGGTAGATTTCTAGTTCATCTATTTATGTGGGTCTGCATATACTTTAAAACAGTTTACCATCAACATTTTTATTTCCCCCATTCTTTTGGCTTTCTGCAAGTTATTAAAAACATTTTTCCCCAGAAAGGTTTTTGAGATAAGCTGGCAGAAGCAAAATAACTGATTATTGGGTGATTATTTATTTTATAGTTTGTTTCTTATATACTTTTATCATTGATGTTTTTTAGATATATTAGATTATTTCATCTAATATATGTAAATTTCTTTTGATTGTGGTGGAGTACAAATCTATAATCAATTAGTCATATTGTACCACTATATTTCCAAGAAATATCTTTATGAAAATGATGATAAAGTTTCTCTGTTAAAGGTCTGAAGAAATTTGCATTTTAAATGTTAAATCATATGCATGTTACATATTTTATTTACTCCTATGTAGTTTATAATATATATGGCAACAGTTTAAACCCAGCAGGTGACAAATTAGATCATCCACTCTGCAATGAGCTTTTCACTTCATTTCACGTAATCCTTTGTTTATGAAAGCCGAATACCCGAATTACAGCTGATGTCACAAAAAGATGTAGAAAATCTGGTTACATTTCCACTCTTGTGTTTGTGCAATCTGTTACTGAAAATATAACCAGAGGTCAGGAATCTATTGATGAAATAGTCCTAACATGTGGATGAAGAAAGAAGTATAAGCTATATTTGTTCTTTTCTAGGACAGATCTATTTATAATGTTTGCGGGGGGGGGGGCACAAAGAATTCTGGTCTGTTCCTGCATTTATACATTCATTCATTTATATATAAATCAACTTTACAGGCCAAAATAATTCTGGCAGCACAGGAAAAATCCAATGCAACCAAAAATAAACCTACAAAAAGTCAGCATCAGGAAAATAACCCAGGGCCTAAAATATCTAATATATACTACTGATAATATTCCCATAATGGCACATATTTTTTAACCCAAGTTTTGTGAAAGTCTGGATTAATTCTGCTATAACTGCATACTGCTGCAAATTTAGATCTCCACTATATGAGGCAGAGAAATGAACAAAGGGTTTTCTTCTATGAAAATGGAAAAACTGGAAAATGATGCAATGGAAAATGGAGAAACAAAGATAGATTAACTGATCTTTCACCAATAATCAGATTGATTTCCAGGGTGTCACTTGTTACAGTTCCTGTGCTAATTATTCTTGTTAAATCGGCGGTAGAAATTACGAGGAGGCGTCCGAGGTAACCTTGAACTGTTTATTCAAACAAGAACGAATAGAACATCAACTGTGAGTAGACCGGCCCCTCTCCTTCGTCTGACAGCCTTTTATACTCGGCTGTCAAATAGTTCAACCAATAGCCTCGCGTATGACAGCCTGGCAACCGGCAGGCGCGTCTGATTGGCTAAGACGCGCCTGGCTGCCGCCGAGCTGTCATTCGTAAGACCGAGGACTTACGAGGCTACAACAATTCTCTTTGGTATAACTTTTAATTTTTATTTAGGTGAAGTTTATGCCATCTGTTTTTAAAATCATTTTTGTCTCTGGCTTCTATCCTGCTCTTTAAGCAAAAATAATACTCTCATAAAAATTTTAAACTGCAGAGTGAGAGGAGGAATAATAATTTGTACCATTACAAACTTTTCAGAACAGTTTATGAAAAAATATTAATTCCAAAACCTCAAAGTATTCCAGATGAAATTAAGTTTAGGCTCTATTGGAAAGAAAATGCTTTAAAGAGAATAAAACAGCCATAGACATCTGTCTGAAAAGAAGTGGGGGGGGGGGGGAGATGACAAAAGATGTATTATGACACCATGACATAAATTATATGATTTATATAATTCTGCCCAGTATCACACCCCAGGAATGAAGAACTGATGTTGTGATACTGCAATACACTTTTCAACATTTTCTCCTCATTGTGGTTTGTACTGAAAAAACCACAATGTCACAGGCAGAATTTTCTTTACGTTCTCAGTTTTCCAATTTGCCCTTGAATGGTAATCTGTTAGAAATTATTACTGAAATGAATAAAATACAGTAATAATCTATACAGAAAGTATACACATATATGTGAAAACAGTAAAAAACAACTTTGTCACTGCAGCTAAATGATATTTGTGTCAGCATTGCCTAAATGAATGTCAACATATTGTTTATATTCATGATTTCAATAAATTAGATCTTCTATATAGAATAGAATGAGCTGGAAGTGACCTTGAAGTCTTTAGTCCAGCCCCCTACTCAAGGAGGAGAACTTATATCATTTTAGATAAGTGACTATCTAGACCAGTGATGGCTAACCTTTTTGTCGAGGCATGCCAAAAGGGGGGGACCAGGAGGGGCACAAACATGCATGCCCATAGCCATAATGAAATGCCCTCTACATGCGTGCACAAGCCACCACCACCACCACCCCGCACATGCACGCAGGCCTCACTGAAGCCTCCGGACTTCTGGGAGGTGTGTTGTTTTTTTGCCCTCAGCCGACTTCAGGGAAGCCTCTTGAAGCTTGGAGAAGGTGAAAAATGGCCCAACACACAAACTGGAAGTTCAGGAAGGGACTTCCAGGTTGCCCGTTGGGCTGTTTTTCTCCCTCTGGAGGCTTCAGGAGGCTTCCCTAAAGCCTCTGGAGGGCGAAAAACAGCCCAACGTACAACCCAGAAGTCTGTTCCCGAACTTCCGGTTTGCGCTTTGGGCAGTTTTTCTCCCTCCAGAGGCTTTAGGAACTTCCCTGAAGTCTATAGAGGGCAAAAAACAGCCCAATGTGCAAACCGGAAGTTGTTCCCGAATGGCAGTTGGTCTTACCTGAACTGCTATTTTAGGAATTGGGACAGGAGGCTCTAGTTGTGGTATAATCACGCCCAATTGGCCATGAGACTGGCATGAAGCTGAAGCCACGCCTCTGTGCTCCACCCTTCTGACTCCAGTTTCTTGAAACGAGCTCTCCGAAGACCTGAAAACAAGTCACAAAGGAGAAATCTCCCCTTCCCACAAACTATCTAGCTACCCTAGGGCAGGAACTGGAGCCTGCTGTCCCAACTCCTAAAATAGCAGTTCAGGTAAGACCAATTGCCATTTTCTGGAGTGAGGGACTGGAGGCTCCAGTTATAGGACCTACTGAAGCTACAGTCCCATGGGGTGGGAAACTAATGATCTGCTAGGACCTGCTGTAGGACCTGGCGACCGAACATCGCATCAGCTTTGCAAACACATCCAACCTGTAATGCCGAATAAATGGTTATGGAGAGGCCCACGTCGCCACCCAGCAAATGTTATCTATTGGTGCCTGGGAGGCCCAAGCCACTGAGGTAGCCATCCTCCTGGTGGAATGTGCCGTGATACCGACCGGCACAGGCAACTTCTGCGACTCGTATGCAAGGGCGATAGCCAAACAGATCCAATGGCTAATGGTGGACGAGGTGACCCGTTTACCCAGCGATGAAGGCTGAAAAGACAAAAATAACGCCTCTGACCTCCAGAAGGCAGCTATCTGCTTTAAGTATATGCATAAGGCTCATCTCATGTTCAACCAATGCCACTGATGTTCCCATTCGCAACGCAGAACAACCCTTTTGCTGTGGAACATACATAAGTCCTCCCTGTAGAAAAAAGCCCCTAGTTGGGACATGTGCCTCGCTGAAGTGACTGCTACCAAAAACACCACCTTAAGTGTGAGCAGCTTCAGGCTAACTGTTCTCAATGGCTCAAAAGGTTCTGACATAAGAGCCTGCAATACCGTGGAAAGGTTCCATGTGGGAAACCTATGAACTACCGGGGGTACAAATTTGAGACCCCCTTAAGGAACCTCCTAAACACCAGTAGTTAGGTGAGACAAACCGAGCCCTCACCTGGAAGAACCGTGGTGAGCGTAGCTAGCTACCTCTTCACCACACCATGGGAAAGCCTCTTGTCTAACCCGTCCTGAATGAAATCTAGGACCTGCGGGACCAAAGCACTGGTGGGCACCACCTGAGCAGCTTGACACCAGGTCACAAAGGAGGCCCAGATGGAGTCGTAAATCCTCACAGTGGACTGTCTACATGAAGCATCTATGGTCCTGATCACCCGGTGGGACAGATGAACCTCCCTCAGGCGCTCCTGCTCAATCTCCACATGGCTAGTTTGTTTGTTTGTTTGTTTGTTTGTAGTTTATTTATAGGCCGCCCTTTTCCCTGAGGGGACTCAGGGCGGCTTACAATCAAAAAAGGAAGGGGAGTGTAGGACAATACAAAAAAAGAAATGTGCACAAAGTAAATTAGACAATAAAACTCAACATTCACTCAGCATTCGGGAGGGGCGAAATAAGATTATCCCCAGGCCTGACGGGTTAGCCAGTTCTTGAGGGCTGTACAGAAGGCCTGGACGGTGGTGAGGGTACGAATCTCCACGGGGAGATTGTTCCATAGTGTCGGAGCCGCAACAGAGAAGGCTCTCCTCCGAGTAGTCGCCAGTCGGCACTGACTGGCGGATGGAATACGGAGGAGGCCAACTCTATGCGATCTGATGGGACGCAGGGAGGTAATTGGCAGAAGGCGGTCTCTCAAATAGCCAGATCCACTACCATGGAGCGCTTTATAGGTGGTGAGTAAGACCTTGAAGGGCACCCGGGGACCAACAGGTAGCTAGTGCAGCTCACGGAGGATCGGTGTTATGTGGGCGAACCGTGGTGCGCCCACGATCACTCGCGCGGCCGCATTCTGGACTAGCTGAAGTCTTCGGATGCTCTTCAAGGGCAGCCCCATGTAGAGCACATTACAGTATTCCAGCCTAGAGATCACAAGGGCTCGAGTGACTGTTGTGAGGGCCTCCCGATTCAGGTAGGGCCGCAACTGGCGCACCAGGCGAACCTGGGCAAATGCCCCCCTGGTCACAGCTGAGAGATGGTGGTCAAAAGTTAGCTGTGAATCCAGGAGGACTCCCAAGTTGCGGGCCCTTTCTGAGGGGTTTAAATTTTGTCCCCCCAGCCTGAGTGATGGTATGGTGGTCAAATTTTTGGGAGGGAAACACAACAGCCACTCGGTCTTGTCTGGGTTGAGTATCAGCTTGTTCGCTCTCATCCAGTCTTTAACGGCTTCCAGTCCCCGGTTCATCACGTCCACCGCTTCATTGAGTTGGCACGGGGCGGACAGATACAACTGTGTATCGTCCGCATATTGGTGATATTTTATCCCGTGCCTTCGGATGATCTCGCCCAGCGGTTTCATGTAAATGTTAAATAGTAGGGGGGATAGGACCGACCCCTGCGGCACCCCATAGGTTAGGGGCCTCAGGGACGATCTCTGCCCCCCCACTAACACCGACTGCGACCTGTCCGAGAGATAGGAGGAGAACCACTGCAAGACAGTGCCGCCCACCCCTATCTCCCGCAGTCGTCGCAGAAGGATACCATAGTTGCAGCCAGTGTGGCTCTGGGTGCACCAGCTTCCCTTGATGCAACTCTATCTTCCCCTCCAGGATTCTTCATGAGTGGCTGAACTGACAGGACCATGAGGTCTGAAAATCAAGCTCTCCATGGCCAGTTCCCTGACTAGCTTCTGAATGACTCTGGGAATGAGGGGAAGGGGAGGGAAAGCATACAAGTCTGGCCACTGTGGGTGAAGGGCGTTGATCCCCTCCATTCCCTGAGCTGGGAACCAAGAAAAGAACCAGGGAAGCTGCGTGTTCGATGGAGTGGCAAAGAGGTCCACCACCAGTTGCCCGAACCTCTGGTAAATACTCCAGAACAGCTCCTGGAAGAGACTCCACTCCCTGTTGTCCACTGTCTCTCGACTCAACCAGCCTGATGGTTGTCAACGCCGGTGGTGCCTCTCCGCCCAGTTGTCCAGCAACATCGCTTCAGTGTGCAACACCTTGGAGTGAGTGCTGCCCTGTCGACTGATGTGGCCTTCGCCACCACGTTGTTGGTTAAGACCAGGATGTGATGACCCTTGACAGAACTCCGGAAGTGCCAAAAGGTCAGATGGATCACTCAGAGTTCCAGCCAATTGATGTTGTGGAAGAGGTCCCTCCATGACCACCGGCATTGTGCCAACTGAGACCAAGTCACCCCCCCCAGCCAAACAGACTGACATCTGTGGTCTCCTGGTCCCTGAAGTCGCAACCCTTGAACACAGCTGGGGACAACCACCATTTCAGGGAGACCAGTACCTGTGGAGTGTCTGGGACTTTGACTGTTGAGCTGCTGGTGTTGGCTCTTGGGTACGACAGGAGTCGCCACTGAAGAGTTCTGATGTGCAACCACGCCCATGGCACTACCTTGATACAGGAGATGAGCTTCCCCAACAAGCTGGAGAGAAGGGCTATGGGAACATAACTGTCTCTGCAGTCCTACTTAACCTGCGGTCCAGGGAGAGGAAAACTTTACCCAACCAGGAATCAATAACTGCCTCCAAATGAAGGATCCTAGTTGATGGGGAGAGGGAACTCTTCTCAAAATTAACAGAAAAACCAAAACGCTGAAGGGTCTCTATGAGTTGGGCTCGTCTGACTGGGCGACGCCCCCTGGATGAGAATGTCATCCAGGTAGCAGTGTATTCTAATGGGAAACCCCTTCAGGCAGGCCATCACTACCACCAGCACCTTGGTAAAGGACTCAACAGCAGGGCCCTGTACTGATAGTGGACTCCCAGGTAAGAGAACCTGAGAAATTGTCTATGCTCTGGGAGGATGGGGATGTGGAGGTAAGCCTCCATGAGATCAATAGAAGCCATGTAGCCTTCCTCCCATACGCCTGCCAATATAGACTTAATGGAGGCCATCTTGAACCTACGATAAACTAAAACCTGGTTCAAGAGCTTCAAGTCCAGAATTGCTCTCCACCCCACCCACCCCCAAAGCCTTCAGCATGAGAAACAGGTTGGAATAAAACCCCCATCCTGCTTGGTCTGGCAGGAACAGCTCCACCGCAGTTATGTCAAGCAAATGTTGAATAGCTTGACACATCAACCTGCACTTTTCTATATGCTTTGCCAGGAGATACATGCAGAAGACGTTCAGGGGCACAGAAAGGAACTCTAAACAAAGCCCAGATGTGACTGTGCTGAGCACCAAAGCGTCAAAGGAAATTTCCGCCCAGGCCTCAGAGAAGAGAGCCAGGCGACCGCCAATGGGTGAGATCAAGGCCGACCTATTTGCCCCGGCGGTAAGGGCAACCACCTCCCCCTGGAAAGCGGTGCTTACTTGTTGCTGGAAACGGGGCCTATTCCTATTGTAACTCCTCTCAGGCTGCCTCTGGGGGAAGAATACCTGCTCTGCTGAGCTTCCTGTTCCTGGGGCTGGTATGAGGGCTTGCAGTAGAAGGGCATAGACTTCTACTCCACCTTCTTGGTCGAAGTGGGCAGGACTTTCTTTTTATTCTTGTCCTCCATGAGGATTGGGTCAAGAGAAGCTCCAAAGAGAGAGTGTAATTGGCTGAAGCCAGCTGCCACTTCAACTTGTTGTCCAACTGCCATCTCCGGCGCCAGAGAAGGCAACGAGATATAACGGATGAAGCCCTGGAAGCAAACTTCACCACGTTCAAAGTGGCATCAGCCAAAAAATTGTGACACCAGCTTGTTCATGTCCTGGTGAAGGCGTATGTCCTCAGGAGTGATCCACTCCTGGATCTTCTCCATCCACAGGATCGCCAAGTGGTTGAAGAAAGATGCAGACCCTGGAGCCTTGATGGCCCAAACTGCTGACTGCAATGTCTTCCTCAGCATCATCTTCGCCTTCCTGTTGTCCACCTTCAGGTTGTCAGCCACATCCTTGGCCATCAGGGAAGTGGGAGACACCAATGCAATCATAGGAGGATCCACGGTGGGCATCCGTAAGGCTTGGGAAAAGTCTGGCTCAATTTTATAGAATCGCCTAGCATTGCTGCCTGGATTGGAAAAAGCCTGCGGCTTTTCCCACTGCTTCTTTACTACCTCCAAAAACAGATGAGGAGCAGGAATCTTCTCCTTGGCAGTTTTGGGTTCAGAAAAAACTGCAGCTAAGAAACACAGGTTTCTTAGCTGCAGCCCCCTCCTGGGTCCCTTCCTTAGCTCCTTCTTTACGCCCTCCCAGCTATGCAGTGGCACACGCCTTGTGCAGCAAGGATCGGAATAAATTTGGGGGAAACAACCTAGTGAATGCTGGGGGATCCGGAGTCAAATCCTCCTCATCTTCAGAAAGGGCAGGATCTCTCCGAGCCTTACCCCCGGACACAGATCCCTCGCTAGCCAGAGAGGGAGAAACAGGGCAACTCACAGGAAAAGGGATGGGGGTGCGAGCTTGAGAAGTGCTGGCCCTAGGAGCCTTACCCTTCTCCCATGCCAGTGCCTGAGATGCCTGTTGCTGCAAGCCTGCAGCAATACAATTGGAAATGGCCCTTTCAATGAGATTCTGAAGTCCCCTAGGAAGGTTGTCCACGTCTAAGGAATCCCAGCCAGAATTCCCTGATTCCTGACCCCCGCTGGTTTGGGGTGCCAAGGGGGGCCTAGGTGAGGCCTGATCTCCAAGCGGAACCCCCTGTAAACAGAGATCCTTCAATTCTATATCCTGCTCTTCCATGAAAAGGGGAGGAGAAGGTGAAACCTCCCCAAAATATTTCCGAAGGGAAACAGGGGAACCCGGGGGGGGGGGGAACAGGCCTAGGCTCATCCCCTAATGCAGTGGGTCTCAACCTTCCTAATGCCATGACCCTTTAATACAATTCCTCATGTTGTGGTGACCCCCAACAATAAAATTATTTTATGTTATCTGTATTTTTTTTGAAAATCTGTGTTTTCTGATGGTCTTAGACAACCCCTGTGAAAGGGTCGTTTGAACCTCAAAGGGGTCCCAACCCACAAATTGAGAACCACTGCCCTAATGGGACCTGGAGCGGGAAGGAGAAGAGCTAAGCTTGCTTTGCTGGGCCCGCAGCTTCTCCACCTTTGAGAAGGTCTTGGTGAGGGCCTTATGCCTTCTCAATTCATCCCTCTGAGTGGCACGCGAGGGATGTGAGGCAGCAGAGGCCTTTTGCCTCCTGGAGGAGACCATTTCTTCTCTACCTGGAGGATGTGCCCCTGGAGGACAAAGGAGGGGCGGGGGACCTCTCCACGCCTACCATCATCTTGGCCACGTGTGTGCAAGTGCTAATGACCCTCCTTGCCAGCCGCCGCCTCCACATGCTCTCCCTTCACCTCCTACAGCTTCAGCAATGTGACACGAAAGCTGAGCTCAGCACGCTCCAAGGACCTTGCCAGAAGCTCTCCCAGCTCCAAAGGTTTTTTAGTGCCCTCTTGCCAAGGCACCAAAAAGCCATTCGAGCTCCTCCCAGCGCTCTCCAATCACTGCAGTTCGAATCCAGCCGCTGATGCCATCAACACTTAAGAGAAGCCGGTGCGAGGCTATAGGACTGCAAATCCAGAGCCTATTAGCCTCTCTGGCATGCAGGGAGCCTGCAGCCTTCTCAACATGGTCAGCACGGCCCAAAATGGTCACCAGAATGGCTACCAAGCCATCCAAGTCCCCAGAGGCCTGATAGCCCTCCTTGGTGGCCCGAGAAGCAGCAGCCACAGCCAGGAACTTATTGGGGAGGAGATAGGGTCTTTCCAAGAGCGGGCTGGGAAAAAACAGAGGAGGGTTCAGAAATTGAAATAATCAGGAGTCCAATTTTGTACGTCTTGTCTCTGGCCAGGCTGAGATGAAACTGGAGTCAGAAGGGTGGAGCACAGAGGCGTGGCTTCAGCTTCATCCCAGTGTCATGGCCAATTGGGTGTGATTACACCACTGGAGCCTCCTGTCCCTCACTCCGGAAAACTTCCAGTTCGTGCATTGGTCAGTGAAAATGGCTGAAAATCAAGGCTGAAAATCAGCTGGCCATCGCACTGGAGCTGAAAGGGCAACACCTCGCATGCCCTCAGAAATGGCTCCATGTGCCAGCTGTGGCCCTTGTGCTATAGGTTCGCCATCACGGGTCTAGATTCTTCTTAAAACATCCAGTGATGGAGCGCCCATGATTTCTGCAGGCAAGCTGTTTCACTAGTTAATTGTCAGGAAGTTTCTTCCCAATTCCAGGTTGCTTCTCTCTTTGATTAGTTTCCAACCATTGTTTTTTGTCCTGCGATTGCAGAATAATTCGACCCTCCTCTTTATGACAGCCCCTCAAATATTGGAACTCTGCTAGCATGTCACTCCTAATTCTTCTTTTCTTTAGATTAGCCAAACCCAAATCCTGCAGCTGTTCTTCATATGTTTTAGCATCCTACCCTTTGATCATCTTAGTTGCTATTCTCTGAACTTTTTCCAAAATGTCAACATCTTTTTTGCAGTTTGGTGACCAAAATTGCAGTATTCCAAGTGTGGTCTTACTAGGATTTTTATAAAGCTGTTTTATAAAGCTTCATGTGATCTTGATTCAATGACTCTATTTATACAACTTAGGATTGTATTAGCTTTTTTGGCTGCTGCTGCACACTGCTGGCTCATATTCAAGTGATCATCCACTATGACTCCAAGATGCCTCTCACAGTTACTATTTTTGAGCTGGGTCTCAACTAATCTGTACTTATATCTTTTTTTTCCTGCCTAAATGTAAAACTTTACTTTTTTCCACACTGAAATTCATTTTGTTGGATACGGCCCATTGTTCAAGTTTGTCAAGATATTTTTGGGTTCTGAGCTTTTGGATCCTGAGTCTTTTGGGGTGTTGGCTATTCCTGCAGTTTAGTGTCATCTACAAATTTGATGGTTTCCCCTTCTATTATTCTCTTATCTAACTCATTTACAAAGATATGAAAAGGTGAAGTCTTGTGATACCCCATTACTTACTTCTCTCCATGTGGATGTACTACCATTAAGGATTACTCATTGAGTATGATTTGTCAGCCAGCTACAAATACACCTGGTGGTGATGTTATCTTTCCACATTTTTCTAGCTTACCAAGAAGTAGACTGTGATCTACTTTGTCAAATGCCTTACTGAAATCTAAGTATGCTATGTCCACAATAATTTGTTTAAACAGTTCAAAGTACTAAATGTCTGAATTTTAATAAAACTTTACAGACTATGGTGCCCAAGTTACTAGTGATTTTAATAATCACAAAGAAAAAAAATCATAGCAAATCATCTACTTGCAATAGTTTAGAGGTGTATCTGGACTAGTCTTCACTGTTCCCTCTAAGGTGCGCGCCTGCGCGGCCGCGCACATGGCTGCAATACCCCGCGCAGTAGTTTCTAATTGCCGTGCAGAGGCACGTGGGGCAGGTATCTGGACACGAACTACAGAGCGATCGCAATCAAAACCTCCTCCAGCTAAACCTTTTCTACTGCAGTACATTGCCGCCCGACTTCAGGATTCTCTAATCAGTGTAGGTTGAAAAGAAAAACGGGAAAGGGATCTTAAAGATTTAAAACACTGGAGCAAATGCTTCAGAGGCAACAACAGTTTTCACAGGGAATTAGAACAGTCAGAGAGCCCTGCCTGGAGTTTTGCTCCCCCCCCTTTCAGACCTGCTGCGAGATCGGCTAATTTGCTATTGCCTGGGCTGGCTCTCCCCGGTTACATTTAGCAACAATGTAGCTCTTTTGAGCTCTTTTTCTCCCTCCTCGCTTCTCGGGGCTCCACCAATGGGGGAGCAAAGCCCAGCGCCAGGCTTTGGGCTAACACAGGGATCTGCAAGGTTGGCTGTTTTAAGACTGGTGGACTTCAACTCTCAAAATTCTGGAAGTTGAAGTCCACCAGTCTTAAAAGAGCCAGCTTTGCAGATCCCTTGGCTAACATGATTGATGCCCTCGGAGTTGGAAAGAGGCGAGAGAGCCCGGTCACATGAGTCATGACACACATCAGCTTTGTGACCACATTGCTGAGTAATAAAAATTCCAGTCCCACGTTGTAACGAAGGAGTACCTATATTTGATAACTCATTGGGATTTTCAAAGTCATTGAGAATATTTTTGCTTTTAATCTAATTAAACTTCCTATCTGTCAGATTAAAATAGTGACTTCCATAGAGCAAACTAAAATCACTACTTTATAAACAAAAGGAAGGTGTTTTTTTCTCTTATTTGGTTATGGTAGAGCCATTTTAACAATCTATTTATATTTGCAAGTAGTATGCAGTTTAGAAATTAGTTTTGCAGTAGTAGTAGGTTACTGAAACCCTCTGTACAGAAAGGAGCAAATTCCCACAAATTTTTAAACAATCAACAAGCATTGTTGAACATGCAGGCAACAAATCCTTGAGTTTACAAATTAACGATGGAAGAAAACTCTTAGATGTGAATGAGACTTTAATTATGGTGATTTTAATAATTTTACTCATTTAAAATAGCAAATTGCATATAATATATTCACAGAAGCATACATTGTATAGACAACTTTTGCAATTGAATGTTAACTCATTAAAATGAAGTATATCAAGTGAAATTCATTAAAACGAAGTATATCAAACATTTACTATTTTAATATTAGTGGTATTAAGTGCCATTTATATATTCATTTCAAAGCTCTTTTTTATTTAATCCAAAATGAATTTGAAAAGATAATTGTAATAATTGATAAACCCTAACCCTATAGGTACATCATCAGTCAGTGCTGATGTCAAAACGTAAAGCTGGAGTAAATGTTGTTACGAAGAAAAAGTGCAGCTGGAAGTTTAAACTAGAATGGTCTTGGGTGACATCTGTGAAAAAAATTCAGGTGCTCAGGCATGAAAATGTGCCGCTCAAACACTATACTTTTCCGCCCACACTGAAAAAAAATTAGAGGGAACATTGCTAGTCTTCCCAAATTACTTTAACATATAAACTCATTTTTGCATAATAAACCTTCATTAAATTGGTTTCATTCCATAAAAAATGAAATGTACCGGTAATTCACTGTAATAAATTATACTCAATAGTTTTATAATAGACGAAGTTATTTACTGCATCTTCACTGATGATCTCTTGCCTAGAGTAGATATGACTGGCTTTCATGAACCTCAGATAGAGAGATTTTCCAAGCCAATCATAATAGATCCTTTTCAATTGAGAGATTGCAGCACATTCTTTATTTGATAACCTTCAATGTATTGCATATTAACTTCTCTCTTTTCCTTTAAGTACAACTTTCTGTAGAATGACAGAGTTACAAGCTAGATTTTTCCCTAATAGTACCTGCAAAAACCAGGAATTAAACCTGGGATTGTCTTTATTCAAACAGATGGTCTACCACTCAACTTCAGTGCTGCTTTTTGAGGATGGATGGAGAGAAATAGATAGGGTTTGCAAGGATTTGGAGTTCAAGTTTTTTGGAATGTGAACAGTGTTAGAAAAGGTAATTTGCTTTACCAGGACTTTTTGAAAGTATTCTTTTTCAAGGCAATGTCTATAAATCATACCTAGGACTAATTTCATATAGCATCTTTAAGCCATTCCTGAAGCAATATATCAATAATATGGATAGGCTTAATATTATTGCAACCATGCCTCTCCTGTGGAAATCTTTATAGACTTAATTTCTTACTATTAATGACTACAGATATATATTTTGCCCCACCTCCTCCAATTCTAAAATGAATTTTCAAATGAAAGCTGAGCATCTTGGATATACTTCACCTGGGAAAGGCAGTTGTCCCGCTTCACCAGTTTCCATGTATGTATATATTTGTTTTAATATATCTTTTTCAGGAATAGTAATGTTTCTGGTAACTAGGATATTTGAATTCAAGAGGAGAAATTTGCTGTTATAATGACCACTACTTTTATTTCTCTGACTATGATAATCCATTTGGAAGCTGCTTCAATTATAACAATGGGTAGTTACTTTTATTTAAATTGTGGTTTAACTGATAATTTTTCTATATCGTCATAAATGTCATGGAAAGAATATAAATTTCTTGTGCCTCAGATATAATTTTCTAACTACTTCCTATCTCTCTTCCCCAAAATATTTTTAGCTTTATAAGTCTCAAGACTATTGCTGAACACATGAGCCTGAAATCAGTAAACTGATTACTGTAGTTTGCTGGAATGGAAAAATGCAGTGTTTTTCCCCCCACTAGATTATTTTTTTAGCTTGCATGAATCAGAGTTGATATAGCAACTTGAGTTATTATATTTTCTATAAAATTTATAAAACTTCTTTAAAAAAATGTGTGAGGGAGGGATGGACTTCTCTTTATAGAAGTTATTTAGAAAGGCATAAAAACTACCTGTTATTTCTGGCAAATTTTTCTCATTTGGAAATCTGTTTGTTGAAGTTTGGAAGAAAGATGTGTGTCTTAATCATATGTATTATCATGCTTATAAGGACATATGAGGCAATGTTTTATTCCTTCTGACAAAACCAGAGCTGTGTAGGCCAGGTGCTAGGTCTAACAGGCTATATTGAAGCAGGATTCCAATGAGGCCTCAAAACTACGTTCATAGATCTAACTGGTATAACCTATGACCATTTTTACACTTATGATCATTGCAGTAGCCTCACAGTCATGTGATCAAAACTCAGACACTTGGCAACTGCTCATATTTATGACGGTTGCTGTGTCCTTGGATTATGTGATCACCTTTTGAAAGCCTCTAACATGCAAAGTCAATGGGGAAGCCAGATTCAATTAACAACCATGTTATTAATTTAACAACTGCAGTGAGATACTTAACAACTGTGGTAGGAAAGGTTCTAAAATGGGGCAAAACTCACTTAGCAACAGAAATTTGCTAAGGAAAGGGATGTTAAGTCCTCAGGTCTCTGATGACACCCTGAGACGTGCTGGCTAGAATGCCACTGATTGGTTCACATGGAAGCAGCCACTTGACAGGAGAATGCAGCCGGCCATTGGTCGAGCAGTCTGACAGCTGCTATATAAAGAGCAACAAACCAGTAATGTTGTTGTTGCCAGTTCCGGAGTTGCCTCATTACTGTTCTGCTGTTGAATGTTAGCAATAAAGGTTGTTATTGTTCACAACTGCCTCGCCTCAGTTCCTGCCTGCCTAGTTCTCCATACAGATCACAATTGTGTTCATAAATCGAGGATTATCTATGTATCTTGTCTACCCATGAAATGATTACACAAGCACCTTTACTTAGATTTTAAAAACCACTTCTGGACTTTGTGCTTGAGGTGGAAAAAGATGAAACTTTGACCTTTGGTTTTACCGATTAGATAGATTTGTTGTTGTAGAAATGTCCAGTTTCTATTATTTTGAAAAAGTAAAAAGTTGAGGGTAAATCATGCCTTATTTTACTGCACCAAAGGAGATTGAAGTCAATGCCTGTTTTTCTTTTCCTTTCCTTTTTCCCCACTATTCACTCCCTTTTTCACTTCCTAATTTCCCTAATATTTGCTTTTATATTCTCTTTGTGTGTTATATTATAAATGAATAAAAACTATATAACTGAAATGATTAAATGGTGAATGTGCCTTCCTAAACACTTATGCATAATCATCAATCTAAGTAAATATGACTCTAGTCAATAATTAGGAGTAAGATGAGCTACTGTTGATCTTATTAGATAGTAAAGATGGTAAAGAACAGAAGCAAGTTGGGGAGTTATATTATATATAAAATGAAGGACTGTAAGCAAGTTAATATATGTTTATTATTCTAAGCAATGTTAAAGTTAATTGAAACTCTCACTATTTTATAAAGATAAAATAGTAGTCACTTTCCAAAATTGTTTGGATTAATATTACTTGCCAACTACTTACTAATTTCCCAAAACGATTCAGTGTGTACAAAGACAAGACAATGTTGGCTCTAGTCCTCTGAACCACAACATACACTAGGTCTGTGTAATATATTCTATCTCCAGAGATTGATCATTCCAGAACTCTCATGAACATGCCATTCTTCCTCTGGACCACTCCCTATTTGGCCATTTAGGAGAAGTCTAGCTGATTTCCAGAAATCTTTTTTCCATAATTTGAAGTGGATGTTCTAGGCATATTCTGTATATACTGTATGTTCTGATTTGCTGTAATTTGGGGAATTAATTTACCAAAATAACATCTTCCTAATAGAACCACCCCCAATCTATTTATTTACAAACTAACCAGATGGAGCAAGGACAGCTTTCAATATGCTTGTTCTGTTCATAGAGAATCCTTTTCCTGATTGATCAAAGATAGTTATTATTAGTGTTCCAGTTTTTGTCAGTTTTAGTCTGCGGAGATCACCACCTCAATTCCTATAATTGCATTTTTAAGGCTAGAAGATGAAGGAAGCAAGTAAAGAGCTACATTTCAAGTTAAAATGTGCAATACTTCAATAAAAGTGTACAATTGAATAGAATTTACAAAGAATTGAATGGAATTAAAAAAACATTGTTTTCATAAGTTTGAAGATGCTCCAATATCTGGCCAGAACACAACTGTATTATTGAGCACTTCAGAAAGAACCATCTGTTGAAGAAGAAGCAACATGCCAATTTGCACAGCTGCATGCATCCAACTCCCCCAGGAAAGTAAAGTTGAGGAGGAAAAAAAATCACAGATGACAAACATTTTTGTGGAAAAATAGGGGAGATTACTATAGTATATTTTTCAGGATTCAGCTTCTCTGCCATCATCTCTTCAGTCAATAGTAGACATTAGTCTTTCAATGAAATATTTACAACTCTAATGCAGTTTTTAATGTATAATTGCAATCTAGTTCTTGGAAAATTATAAGGCTTAGTGAAAAATAGTTAACTTATTACTGTTTATTTAATGATGTTCGTCCATCGTGTTTGAAGAGGACCTTGACATCTAATAGGCTGTGGACTGTCCACGATGTGTCCGCAGGTGGGTTGGTAAGGCCTATATGGGCACGAAATATTCTGCCACAAGTCGGGCAGACACGTGTGGGCACCATTGTTGCAATATTGTTTATTTAGTGACTATTTGAAATGATGACAGCACTGAAAAAAAGCTGACATGACTGAGCCTTGCACTCTCCACAGTTACATCATCAAAATTTGGGCACTTGGCAACTGGCATATATTTATAATGGTTGTAGAATACTGGGTCACATGATCACCATTTGGACACCATTTTTTATTATGTAACTGTGGATAATCCAAGTCTTGATCATGTCAGCTTTTTTCGGTGCCATCATAATTTCAAATGGTCATTAAATAAATGGGGGCTTTGAACAAGCAAAGTCAATGGAGGAACCCTGATTCACTAAATGATATAGCTGAAAGGTAGTAAAACCAAGCATGTCTCACTTAACAAACACATTGCTTAATGAAGGAAATACTGGTTGCAACTGTGGTCATAAGTGAATAATTATTTATGTACTTCAATATTGGGGTTGAAGCAAAGGCCCTCGGGGCCTTCAGCGCTGCTGCCCCGGGCCTCTACCTGAGCAGCAATGCCCCCGACAAGAGTCCTCTGCCAAGGAGTATTGCCTCAAATCTCATGCAGCAGCCAACTGTTCCAAAGTCAGATGCAAAGACTCAGCTTTGTACTCTACCAACCCTTACACACCCAGTGACCTTTGCTATCCTTTCTTATGCTACTGATGAGGCATCCTCAGCCTGGGTCATCTCAGTGGCAACTGCTGATAGCACTAGGCCTTCTTCCTGAGGCAAGGTGTACTATTATTCAAATTGCACATGTCCTTTGACTAATGCTTTCAGAAGGCTTCTGGGACCTTCCAAAATCTTGCAATAAGCCTGCACCTGCCTTTCTCCAAGCTGCATGCCATTTCTCACACTGAGGTGGTTATCTGCAATGTAGGGAGCTTGAGATGGTAACAGTGGTGGGCTAAAGTAGAGACCAGAGGATTCAGCTGGCCAAGAATGCTGAAAACCCTGGGCCTCTTCTTCAGCCCCAGTGCCAATGCAGATAGCACCTCCAAAAATCCCCATGTATAGTACCCCAACTGAAAACCAAATTCACTTTGAAGTTGGGATATCCTTAAAGTTATCATCACATAATAATTTATTTAAATTCACTATCCTAGCTTTTTTCCATACTTTTCAAGAAAACATTTAATTATATATTTTTAAAGTAGAAATTTTCCACTTTTCTTTAATCCAAAGGATTAAATAGTCATAAATCTCATTATAAAAATATTTTGCAATCCAAAGCTTTCTTGTAGTCCAAGAAATTTCACTGCTGGATATAAATGAGTTTTTCTATTCTATGCTGTTCCAAGAATTTGCCATGACTGAAAAGAGGATGAATAACTATTTTACAATGTCCATAGAAAATTATATGGCACTAATTTTTTATGCCACTTACACTGAAAAAATATAAAGCCAATTATCATTTTGCCAATCAAATAAAGTAAAGCCACCCTCTTCAAATGGTATTTTTAGTTAATGAAAATCTTGATGACTGATTGATTATATGCCTTAAAATTGCTGTCAACTTCATTTTTTCCATGATAATCTAACTTGGTATTTCAGATATTCAAAAGGCATATCAATCACCACTGTAACAGAGTCCAGTCCCCTTGCAGCTGTTGGACTAGTATCTCAAGTAATTTTTTAAAGTCATCTAATCACAAAGATTGTCATATTTTGACTCGGTAATCCTTCTTATTCTGTTGTACCCTCCTGTATGACTCCTACAGTCTGCTTGGCAAAAATGTGTTGATATTATTTTATTTTGCATTCAGTTATTGATCTTACCAGTGCGCGGAAGTGGGGCCTGTGCAGGGGTGACGTGCACATGCAGGGGGAGGGATGCATGTGCAGGCAGTGCACACATTGCATTTTGGGGTTTGGGTACGCATGCTTTGGGAACTCTGGATATTTTATTGCAAATACTTTGCCATTATTTACCTCCAATTTATTTTCATAATCTTAGGATCATTATTCTAGCAATATGTTATGATCATATACAGAAGTAATTAACCCAACAGAATATCTCCCCAAGCTTGATGGGCTAAATCTGAACTCATATAACTTCTAAGTCCTTCCTCAAAGCTGTCATTTATTTCAATTTTTGAAGCAATTAAGTTAACTAAAACATGTTGAATAATTTGTAAAATTACAAATATCCACTGTGATTTTCAAATTTATAATGGAAATCCAAATGCTTTAAAATATACATACTACCCTTACAATAATTTGGCTACAGTATTTTTAGATCAAAGGAAAATTGATTAGCTGAAATTAATTAGCTAAAATTAATTAGCCAAAGTTTACTTTTAACAACTGAAAATCTTGTAGCTTTTCTACATGCCAGAACATTACTACTGCTCACAATATTAAGTAATTAAATTCAAGTTGCTCAGCACTTTCCAGAGAAATTTGCCATCAAATTCTCAAATTATTATTGTAGTGCATCAGGCAAAAAAAATGAGTTTATGTCAGAATGTCAGCATAATAATGCAGAACTGCATGTTCATTCCCAGTGTAAACACAACACATATTAATAAAATATAGGAGAGTTACTTCTAATACATAATTCCTTGTTTGTAATTTGGCACTGACAAACCCAAGCAGATATTTGACCTAGACTCAACATTATTTGCTGTTAATAAGCGCCGCTGACACCATATAAAGAAATACAAGCGTTCCCTGTCTCAAACTGACTTTTATTTTTCACATTACAAAGAACATAAGCAAAGAGGTCAGGAAAGGAAGCACACAGCTATGATTTTTGTAACTACTGAACAGGCTGAAAGTAGGACAGTACTCATTCTGCTCCATCTCAATGTCTGCAGCAGTTGTTATGTAAATCTATTATGAAATAAATAGAATTCTACTATGTCACTGACATTGGTTATTTCTTTTTTTATTAAAGTTTTTTATTTTTCCATTTTCATAACATATAATCACATGTATGCTATTACATAACCAACATCAAATTGTATTATTAAATGTTTACATCAATTCATCTTACCAACAACTCCCAAAAACCAATTATTGACTCTTCTGCTTTCCATACACCATATTTATGATTTATCCATCACTTTCTTCTCCCTCTCTCCTCCCCCTCCCTATCCGTCTGTCCTTCTCTTCTCAACTTCCCCTTCCTCTCTCCTCCTCCCTCCCCTTACCACTCCTCATTTCTCTCCTCCTCTCCCCCCGCTTTGTCCTCTCTCCTATCCTCCTTTTCTTCCCTTACCTTTCTCTTCTACTTCCCACTCTTTATCTCATTTACTTGGTGTATTTCAGCTTCTGAGCAAGCTCCATTTTAGGTTGATGGTATTTATAATTCTTTTTCAATAAGCATATTTAATTTTTCTCCTCTTTTTTAATAAAAAGTGATATAACAGAAAAGTATACATATGTAGTCATTGTGCTTTTAAACCACACACCCCACCCTTAATTTTGGTTGAAATGTAGACCTGGTTACAGTTCCCAGCTATTCTCATCATTATCTTTATATAGTTATACATCCTTACATGCCCCCAATTTGTGATTCTGTATTTTTATCACAATAGTTTCCTATTATAGGTATATTTCATATTCCCTCTCTATTTTTCTACACGTTGAATTTGATTATCCTTATTTATCTCTAAATGACGTTTGCTGTTCAGTGTTCATTACACTTCCCTTAATGTATTATATAAAGTAACAAGCATTAAACATCTCACTTTGTTCATCAACTTAAACGTTCTATGTATGTCCATGTTACATAGATTTTGACCCGTGCTCAGTTGTCCTTCTATTGTCATATTCACTCAATTCCCAACTCAATTTAATTATCAAGTTAAAAAGGTAAATCACAAACCTCTGCTTTACAAGCTCCCCATATCAGTTTCATATTTAGCCATATTCCATATATTTTAACTTTTGTTTAGTTATCTTTCCATTATCATGTTCAACCAGCTATCAACTCCATTTTATTATCATATTTAGGAATAAAGTCCTTATCTTAACTTTATATTTTCCCATATAGTAGTTTCTAATTATCTGATGTTTTCCTGCTAAGTCTTTTGTGCCACTTCTCTGTTCCTGTCTTCTCCCTTTTCTTTATTTTAACACTCCCTTCAAGTTTCCCCAGGTAACCAAATGAATAATTTTTATTCCTCTCTGTTGGGGTGCTTCAATTTTCCTTAAATTTCCTCCAAAATCGCTTTTGTCAGCTTTTTTTTCCCGTTTTATTGGACACCTCTCCTTTTCTCAATTTTTCCTACACCATTGCCAGGACCAAAAGAGTTTTTGCTCTGCTTTTTATTTCATTCCGCTTCTACCCGTTCAAAGCCTTGGGCCCCTTGGCCCCCTTCTTCTTTGAGTTCTTCTATAGCTATCTGCTTCTCTGCATTCAAAATTCTAATTAGGCTTGATTTTACTGACTTTACTAATTCATGTATATTCTTTAAAATTCCACATAGTTCTTCAAATTCCAAGTTTTCCATGATGTCCAGTTCCAAAGTTACAGTTAATTATACGGTTATGCAGTTCTTATTTCAGAGTTCTGTTCCACCTTAGGTTTGTCTGGTTTAATTGCTATGGGGAAAAACAATGATGGCCATTTTAGTTTTTGTTCTACCTTAATGTCCAGACCCACAGGGAGTGGACAGGAAATGCTTCAGCTGGACAGACGTGGGGGGTGTGGGCTCTCAAGAGCCTCACATGAACCCTGTCTGACAAACCAACTTCGAGGTCCATTTGGACCGGAACCTCTCCTGAGGGGGGGACGAAGAGGACAACATCTCATTAGACCCAGGGGGAGGCAACAGAGCCCTCACAGGTCGGAGATTTGTCTTTTGAATCGGAGTTGGGGCGACAGCCTATAAATATGGCTGACAAGACGCTGAACTTCTTGTCAAAGCAAAAGAAAACAGAAGATTTGGAAGGAATGAAAGGCCAGTAATAGCAACAGCAGTTAGACTTATATACCGCTTCATAGGCTTTCAGCCCTCTCTAAGCGGTTTACAGAGTCAGCAGTAAAATAATCTATCTAATCTACAGACATAAATTAAACCTGGAAAAGGCAAAGAAATCTTGAGAACATAAATAATATTAATGGTCAGATTGAGACTTTTTCCAAAAAGAAAGAAAGGAAGGGAAAATGGAGGGTTGAAACTCCAGCCCCCCAAAAGCTATTTATTTGAATCAATTTTTGGACAGAAAGGAGGAAGCAGAAAAATGACAAACCCATAACCCATTCAAATAAATTTTTAAACTTGGTTTTGGATTTGAAAAAAAAAAGAAACCAAATACTTTGAAAGATTAATTTTGTTTGAACTCTTTCCAATTGATAAATCTTAACTCCCCCCCCCCCCAAAAGCACTTCTTACTTAACTTTTGCCTAACTTTGACTGTGAGGGAGGTTTTAATTAACTAACTGCTATAAATCAGAACTTTGGAAAGTACATCACCAATCGTAAGCCTGTTTTCAAGTGATATATTGCGAGCAGCAACAAGAGAATGGACCTGGTAAGGGAAAGAATAACAACAGAATAACAATGGAATCCAAACTGGGAAATACGAAAGGTTTTTTGGTTCTGTTTTCCTTTCTTCTTCTCCTTCCTTTTCTTCGCTTGGCAAAAGAGTAAGATGGCCCCAGCTTCTCTTCCGGTTTGAATTTAAGGTGGTCCAGAGTCTTGAAGTAGGATTTGTATAACTAACCACAATTTTGGACATTGGTTATTTCTTGGTAGCATATTATCCCATGCTTTAAATCCAATTTTAAATACTTAATATGTTGATATCTCCAGCTTTTTTCTGTCCTGTATCTATCTCTGAAGCCTTAATGCATGGCTTATGGCCACTAAGCTATATTAAACTGGAAAATTTACTTGAGGCTTAAGCATAACCAATGAATTCTCCCACTACCTCAAGGGTACTTTTCACTGTATCAATGTCCTAAGGGACTCTTCCATACAAAACCAATAGATTACTCGCTGAGCTCACTATTAAGATTAAAGTTAATTTAAAATTTTGAGTGTGGCTGCAGTTTCAATAGATTGGCTTATGGCCACAAAGCTAGTTTAAACTGGAAAATTTACTTGAAGTCTAAGAATACAAGAAAGAATATCAATAGGACACATTAAAAATAAGAATCTTTTGAGGCCATGAGTTAATTAAAGTTTAGAAATAGACATATATTTCTTATCAGCATTCTTCAGTAGTGAGTTTAAAAAGTGCTTTTCCAACATAAATTTAAAAAGTGTTATTCTTATAGAAATTAATTTTACTTTATAAAATTATATTTTCCAGAAGTATAATACTTTAGAGTATTGATATCAATCATATAGAGAAAGGTACCATTAGATTTAGACCACAAGGAATGCGCCAAGACAAATAGACAAAAGGTTGCCCTACAGTACTAGGAATGTTGCTGATTAGCCAGGCAATTGAAATTGCATTTAAAAGAACAGCACGATTTTTTTTAAACCATAAGCAGTGAGTTCTCCCACTAACTACCTCAAGGGTATTTTTCACTATATCAATGTCCTCAGAGACTCTTCACTACAAAAACAATAGATGACTGATTGAACTCATTGTTAAGATTAAAGTTAATTTAAAATATTGAGTGTGGCTGCAGTTTCAATAGATTAGTTAACCAACCTCTTTCTTGTGCTGCAGGAGGAAAATAACAGACCTGCAACTTCTAGCCAGAAGGTTAATTAGGAAAATAATAAGATAAGTTTGGTATATGATGTCTACAAAAATAAGAGATAATGGATAGAAGAGATGATGGCAAGGGAGAAGATGATCATACAGTGAAGAAGAGGAGGAGGAGGAAGCAAAAGTGAAGGAGAAAGTCAGGAAAGAGAAAACAAGTTGCGAAAGAAAGAAGATGGAGACTAGGAGAGTTGGGCAAGGAATGGAAGTAGCAACAGATGGTGGTAAGATATTAGAGAAAAAGAGCAAGCATGACTGTAAAAAAGAGGAAGAGATGAGTATGGTGAAAGGCAAAACAAGATGAGAAGCAGGGAAAAGTATTTTGCTATTGTTTTGAATGCAATTATTAAAGGTGATTCTGTTATCCTTTTAATCAAACTGCCTTACACAATTTAATAGACTATATTTAATTGCTAAAATTTTCTACCTGAAAATGGATACATAACTACCCTGTTTCCCTGAAAATAAGATCTCCTGGATAATAAGCCCTCCCTCAAAATATTGCAACACAGCAGCAGCCATGAGGTGACCATGCTTGCCACCTCCTGCACCTCAAAAATAATAAGACCTCTCTGAAAATAAGGCCAAATGCTTATTTCAGCGGTCAAAACAAAATAAGACCCTGTCTTATTTTGGGGAGAACATGGTACTGTGTGTGTGTATCTGTGTGTGTGTGCTCGGTGAATAGAATTATTTTAGAATGAAGTTCCATCTAGATCATTGGCCCTCTATCAATGATATATAGATTATTAAAAAAATGAAAGAGGTGCTATTATAACTTACAAAGTGCACTCTGGCTTGTAGTTGTATGTTTTTGTCCTTTTTGGTTGTAATTATTTCAAAGCTTCTATTAATGTTATTTTACTATAGCGGATTATATTCCTTAAAGTTCCTGCAGAATGGCATGTACCTCACAGTAAATAAGATAAATACAAAAAGAATACCAAAATATAAAGTGCTTATATTTTGACTCTTATAGCTCTTACAATGGAGATTTTGAGGGGAAATATTAGAAATTCCACATGGGATTATATTAAATGGCACAGTGGAAGGAACAAAGTAAAAGCACTTAAAATTTGAATTCCTGATTGTAAACCACAGAAATGACTGCTCAGAGTCTCCCTATAAGAGAGGGCAATCATGTTAATTAATGTGCTCTTCCCCCCGCCCAAAAAAAAGACTGCATCTGATTAATAAGCTTCAGCTCATGAATGCACATGTCTTTTAATAAGATTTGTTACCCAGAAAACAAATATTAACTTTTTCCTGTTTAGATTAGGGAAGAGGTATGTTCCTTAGATGTTTGTCCATATAATACACAACTTTAGTTTTCACATCTGGTTTTGCAAATGCTGTTTAAACTCAGAAATTAGTAGATTTATGGAGAAGCCAAGTGTGTGACAGGATCCACAATTTGCACTATAATGCTATTATATATAAGTAAAAGTTTCAAATTGATAAGGAACTAATCACAATGCATAGCCATCTGGAGCTTATCATTCCACACAGATGTTCCCCTTGGTCCAGAAGTGCTGAAAGAACAATATTCACAACTAAGGATTAATAATCTGTTCAAAATTTCTTCCTGTAGGAACTCTGTTCAAGCCATATATTGTAACAGATAGCTCATCCTATTCCAGTAATGGCGAAAAGCTCATGCAGAAACGTTGTGCATGTGTGTGCATGTTTGTCAGGGGCACGCTCCGGAAAAGCCAAACTTCCGAGTTCTAGTGTGCATGTACGTCCAATGATCAGCTGGACAGTGCACATGCACAGGCCAGTTTTCAGCACTGCTGCACGCATGAAGGAATTGTGCTCCAGAAAAGCCGAACTTCTGGGTTCTGGCGCGCATGCACACCCAACAATCAGCTACCTGGTGTCCATGTGCACATCAGTTTTGGCACTGCCGTGCATGCGAAGGACAGCTGATCACTGCATGCACATGCATGCCAGAAACTCAGAAGACAAACAGGTTAGGCCGCGCGTGCTAGGCAACATGGCTTTACGTGCCACTTTGGGCACACATGCCATAGGTTCATCATCATGGTCCTATACAAATCAGAGTTAGAGGCAACATTGAAATTTTATGTTCTTATATAGGTTTCTACTATCAGTATTCAGGGTCATGTGGAAACTTTTATTTGCACAAAATCTCCTCACTACAGACAATCACAATGTACATACAGATATTATCATTTCACTGATATTTATCAATACAATTTGTAGAGAATGAATGAATGAATAATACAGAACAAATAATCTCAGATTCACTGTATTCTGGCCACAGGTCAGGAACAACTGGAAATCTGTTTTTATTGTTCACTCACAATATGAATCAAGGTTAAATTAGCAGGCTCTGTTTGGAATAGGTTAACACCATGCTGATACAAATTATTATCATATCTGAACTTTTTTTTCAAAACATTCTGTTCTTCTCTTGTCTTGTAACAGTTAAAAAAATCACAGTCTTAATATTCTAGACAAAATAAATCTTAAAAGCAAAATAGAGAAAAGTTTTGGAACACCAGATTGTCTGTGACTTGTTAGCCTATCTGTCTGGATGCAATGTTTTTTTATTACCAGCCATAGTCCCATTTAATGGGTTTAGAATTTGTCTCAGCATGATCTCAAGAAACCAGTTACTAATTTAAGCAATCGCTTATGTCTTTGCTGAAGGCAATGTTGAAATATCTGACCAAACCACTAAAACGAGTTATTTATCATAACTCTTCCTCCACCTTTTGTTTCCCTATTTTCAATTAGAGAAGAGAGACAGAGAGAAAAGGAGGAGGAGGAGGGGAGGGGAGGACATTTCAGTTGCATTGGAGAGTGACACACTATATAAAATGTAAAAATCAGCAAGCACATGGAGACACATATACACACATACAAATAAAAGTTAAGCATATGGGCTAATTAAATGATGTGGATTAAAAAGTGTAATATTGTAGTTATGACAGTAATTGTTTTTTAATTTGGTGCTAGATATTGTATTCTGGATTATCATACCTTTTCTACCGTAGAAGTAATATTTAGAACTAATATCTACTGTAGAAGTAATATTTCTTCACATTTTTATTTAGTTTATGTCTGAAAACCTTCAGGCCTTACTACAGAAAACCTCAGCTAATAATACAAATTTATTGTACTGCTATATAGAGGGGATTTCATGGCATTTGTGGTACTTGATTTTTCTTGCATTTCATCTTCTTGGATTGGGTTTTTGTCCATCTTAAATCTTTTTGTGAAACAAGTTTAGAATATATTCATGCTTGTTATGTCTTATATATTTCAGTTTAGCATATAATGAGTAGTACCACATTTAGTATCTATAAGCTCATTTGTGAATAAGTCAACTCTCAATCTTTTCATTATGTTACGTTTTTCACAATTGGTATTCATGGATGGTACTTTTCATTGTTTTTCAATTAAAAATTCAATGGTCTTCTTATCCACTGATGTGTTTATCCACAAGTATATAGGGATATACATGTATTTTCAAAAACCTATTGAAGCCATGGCAAGTTGGCTGTGGCGAGTTGTCCCATTCTGTGCTAGGTCATTCTGTACAAATTATAGAAAAGACACATCCACAATACAGTAGATCACATAACATTATTTTCCAGTGCAGCTATATTAGGGAAAAGTAGCTCTTATGGGGCCACTCTGCAACTTGCATTCTGACTATGCATATCACAGAGCAGGATTACGCTCTAATGCTTTTCTAAAATATGTCCCATAAACAAGTCTCTTTGGAGAACTGTAACAGTTTATATGCAAATCTTCATATTACATGTTCCAAACCAGTCTTGTTTCTCTCAAGGAGTCATACTATTATTCTTGTTGTTGGTCGCATAGTCAGCCAGATGTTTAGACTGTATTTGGCACTTTTGTCCACCTATCAAGTCCACCTATTTTTATCAGTGCCAATCAGTGGTGGGTTGCAGGTGGTAAGCCCTGGTACGGGTGTAGAGGTGCCTGCTGGGAGCACTGGGTACAATTCCAGTACGGTGCTCTGGAGGGCCCACCCGCCCGTCCGCTGTCCTTACCTGTATTTAAGCTCTTCGGCACTTCCATGCACAGAGCATACGGCGCCTGCCCAATGCTCCACTGAGCAACTGGAGTGTTGCAGAGGCGTCACGGATAATCGCAGGAGGTAAGGATGCATGTGCGCACTGTGCACATGTGTGTGTGCTGTGTGCATTCATGTGGGGGACGTCAGGCCCCATTGCACTGTACCGGTTGCAACAGGATCTGGAACCCACCACTGGTGCCAATGGTATCAGATCCAAGTGGTGCTCCAGATGTTTTGAGATTCCTCCCCAAAGGTTTCTTACTATTGGTACTACCTTTCCTTTCCTTTGCAACATTTCTATTTGCAGTCTTTGTATTTTGTGATTTTTCTTTCTTTTCTATTCTGCTGTCTCGAGGTACTATCCAGACTTTTTTATTTGTCAAGTTTCAGCTTGGTTTGGATGTTTGTTTGAATTCTAAAGTACTTTAGCTTTTTCAGTTTCATTTACTTTCTCTATTTTATGGTTCCACCATGTCTAGCAACACCATTGTTGCTACTTTATCATGCTGTTGTTTCTATTCAGTTTGTGTGACCTTCTTGCAGCAGCCAACTAATGGTGCCCTGTTTCTTCAGCTTCTTTGCAGAAGTGGCACGCTGTCTAGTGCTATCTTCTCAATTCTGGCTTTGCTGCATTTGTCCTTAAGGCTTGAATTTGTGCAGCCAAAATTAGCCCTTCTGTCTCTTTTTTCAACTTTTATGCTTTTAGCCATTTTACCAGGTCTTGTTATTATCTTTTTTTTTCCTGCTGTTTTTTTAATGTACTGGCTATATAATACTTTTCCTTGCCATGTTTCTTTTCTAATCATCATTTGATCTTTTTTTGTAGCTAATTTGATGTCTCCAGTAATCAATAAGCCTTCATGCTATACTACTTCAGTGTATCTTCTTCATTGTTCTTCAGATATTTTTCTAATCCCATTTTTCCCCCTTTTTCAGCTATCTATGTACTTGCAACATTGCACACCCTTGTCATTTTCTTGGTAGGTAGAGTTTATCAACATCACTATATCAATGAAGAGCATGATTCATTGCTGGGATTTTTTAGTTTTCCTATCCAGGGTTTTTAGTTCTGCTTAAGTCTGTATAATTAATGAATGGAATTGCCCAAGTGTTAATTACTTTGATGGCATTTCCACCATAGAGTGTAGACTTAACATTTCCATTTCTCTCTTTTCCCTCTGCCTTTTTTTTCCTATTGTTATGTGATTATGTTGTCTATGTAACAAAAATAAAATTAAATTTTAAAAAAAGATTTCCACTGTCATAATGTATTTATATGTAACCTTGTTGACTTCAGTCTGCTTGATATCAGGTTGAAGAATACCCTGATATTCAAACTATTAATAAAATTTCCATCCGACATCTTTATTCCTTCAATTTTCACTTTTTTTCCCCTATTGATCGTGAGCATGGGACATTTGTCCAATCCAAACAATATCTTGGCTTTACAAGATATTGTAAAGTGTTGAGCAGGAATTCTATTTCAAATTGTGTTTTTCCATTTAGTTTCAGATCACCCATGTAAAGGAGTTAGGATATCCTGGGATATGTTTTTGATGTTTAATATTTATGGCATTATTTTATCAAAGCTGTTGTATTCTTTGAGTTGATCCTGTTATACCTGTGCCCAAAACTGCAGTAATTTTTCTTTGTCAGCTGGTTACTGGTTCACTGATTTCTATCCACTGATGGATTGGGAAACATCTTTCTGATTTCTAGGTGCTACTTCTTGAACTAGTATTCTTTGGACTTCTTATTCTTCTGCTTTTCTTTCATCTGTATAGTTACTTACTATATAGCTGTATAGCTTACTTATATACAAATGCATAATTTGCTTGTATCTGATTTTAGCTTGCTGATTTATTTTCCAATCTGATCTTCTATTTCTGTGGTGCATTGTTTGACTTTTTTCTTTTTTGATTTTGTATCCATTATATGTATTTATAACTGCAGGCATGCTGTCAATTTGTCAGTTTGTTTCTTGCTATGATCTGGTGCTTATATTTGATATCACAGTATTAGCATCTTTTAATACTTGTGCTAGCTGTTTCTTTGGAACAAGCTTCAATGCAGGTAACTTTATTCTGTGTTTGGCTGTTGTTATTCTTTTAGATGCTCAATTACTCTTTGTTTCAATTATTCTTTTTTAGTGCTTTGTTCTTTCTGAGAGGAGGAGGTGCCCAAATGGGAATGAAAATGATTCAGTATCTATACTCACTTCTTCTACTGCCAACTCCTTATATTTTTATCTATGTTTGTCAAGACTTCAATATGTATATCCTAAATAGATCCTTGCAGTTCTTCCAATTCTACTTCTGTGAATACTTTATGTCTTATTATAAATCACTGCCAACCTGTGCTCTGGTATTTCTGATTCTGGATGATTATGTTTTTTCTATACATTCTTTTCAGATATCCTCTTTTCATTGCTCTTGATCTGTAAAATGGATCAATATTTTTTCCCAACTTTGTATGTTTGTGACAGGGAAACAATATTGTTCTTCTTAATCACAACTATCCTGAATCCTGTAGTAATCAGATATCCATGACCTACAACACTTACTACCATGATCCTTGTTGATTGGGTGAATCAGATTCAGTGTGAGTTTCTATAAATTATATCTCACTATATTGTTTACAGGAGGAGGGACAGAGACAGTCTTTTTTCTGGATTCTCTGATGAGATCTGTCCAATATGGTTGAACCTCTGGCATAGCTCTCTCAGAACACACAAACGTGAGGACCATATAAAGATAGTACTTTACATATTTATTGTTATTGTTGTTGTTGTTATTATTCTATGACTATCAATGATTATGTTCAGGCATTAAAAATATTCAGATACAGAAATGGATATCACATTCTGCAGCTACATTATATTGGATATTTTTATATCCAAATGAATGATACCTATGTACATCCAAGGAATTATAGCAACTTTCCTGAAACCAATCAGAACTTTTGTCTAATCAATAAATCTTGGTACAATGCCTTTCATAACATTATTGAAAAAGTATAAAAGACAGATCAAATAAATGCAGAAGTCCCTGGCCTGAATTTAAGTATTATTTGCCATTTTCAAAGGACTTGGCAAAAAAAGAAAGTGCTCATGTCTGTTCCCTCAAATGAAAGATTTATATAAGGGGAGGAAGTGAGCCTGCTCAAGACTTATTGTTAATGTGACAATTATAACTTCTAGTCACTTTATATGTCTGAACTGAACTTTATAAACTGAAATAATGGGAAGTATCAGTCATCAACATGTCTGATCCATTTCTAATAATGTATAATATTGGTATGAAATTAGAAAGGGAAAGGTTTTTTTTAAAAAAACCAAAACATCTGTTATTGGCATCACACAGTGAAACACTGAAATGTGGTTTACTAAGTAAAGAGATATTTATTTTGGTTCCTGATTTTGCTTTAAATTGCCTATCACTGTTTTAATGACTACTTATATTCACAATTACAGCCTTACTAGTTTGCCAAGGCAATTAAAGAAACATTTAAGCAATTGAATACTGAAAGCCCTACACTCCTCAAAGTCATGTAGAAAACCAAGTTTTCAGAAATTTAAATGATTAGTGAAGGTGCCTCACAGGAATATGCAATATAAGATTTTGCCCTGGACAACAAAAAGGTTGAAAAAAATCATTCTTGTATCACAGAGAGTTCAGGCGGAAGATATTTTGTTTCGCTTATTTCTAATGTTCTAAACTTTCTAACAAACTGATAAATATTACAATTCTTCTTCATCATATTCTGATTCTCACAAAGATGACATTTGATACAAAATTAAAATTATAGATAATTTTCTTACAGATAATTTCTACCACAGTTCTTGTGATAGGAATTACAACAACAAAGAATAGTTATGGCATATTTTTCAGATGCTAAGTAGAACAAAGCCTATTGATCTTGGAAGATACTGCCATGCTGTAACTCCAGTTTGAAAGATCATATTATTATCAAACCGAGTGCAAATGAACTAAATAAGCTGCTAGTTCTGATTATTTTGCTATATAGTTGGATTATTTTGTATTTTCAAAAAAAATGGCGGTTACATTTGATTTCTACAAGGTTCTACAGAAATGTTACAGTAGGCAGTTGATTTATTCTGAAAAAGATAAGCAGGATTAGATTTTTTAAAATACATGGATGGGAGACCATTGGAAAATCATGTAGCTATTGATTAGATTGTGAAATAGGAAAAAATATTCTGGAAAAAGGCAATTATTAAACCATTCCCTATTTGTTACCTGGAACACAACATAGAAACTTCCAACTAGTCACAAAATCAGCTTGTTTGAGAGAAACTATCTTACATAATGGCAAAAAGTTTAAAGTCTATAACAGAGACCTGCTGTGAAAAGTAGATACTTAGCTAAATTTAAATACACAATTTAAAATGTGATAAGTTTCTCAGATAATAACAACAATGTTCAAGGGTGCCAAAACCACCCTTTTGTAATGCTCCCAGGTGTCCACTGACACTCTGATATTCACAAATAAGAGATGTGATGAACAAAGTTATGTCCATATCATAAGAATTTAAAACTATATATGTAAGAGTGCAAATTGACAATTAGATTGATAAAAATATGAACATGTGCTTATTTTGTAAAAACACAATTTTTCATTTCATTTTCTTGCAAAAAAGATATAGAACATCAGATATGAATAGACTTATCCCATGTTTCAACTTTCTTATATATAATAATACTAATTTTCATATATGATGTGATATCTTAATATATATTTTTATTGTAAATAAAAGCTGGTAACTTATGACATGATGAACTATATATCAGTTATGATTACTGGATTCACTTGGAAAGTTAAGACTATTCAGCTAAAAGCTGAAAAAAATTAAAACTCAGCTGATGTGTTCTATTGAACTGCCCCACTATTAGCCCCCCTTATTACAAAGTCCTTGAGGAGAAGGGTAGTATGGATAACTAATTGATTTGGCAAATAGAAAACTGTGGGCCATAAATACAAAACTTTTGGTATGCCCCTAAATAATAAGAACAGTGCCCTTGCTGAATTAAATATGAATACTAAGGTGGCAGGTTCAGTTGTCTGTATTGATGGTGATGAGCAGGGAAAGAAATTGTTTTGAATAAGGAAACATGTGACTCGGGTATTGCAAATCAGTCATGTGACGTATCCAAGGTATCTAAAAGATTAGCCACCTTCTAGTTGGTGACTCAATTATAAGAAACGTCAATTTAGGAAACAATGTGGAGTTCTTGAAAGAGGTGAGATGTCTGCCTGTTGCTACTGTCAGCAGAGAAAGAGGCATGTTGTTAAGATAGTCAAGAGTGCTAGTAAGGAAGTGATGTTGATATTGTTGTGCATCTTGACACTAATGACCTGTCTGAAAAAGATGTATTTCTGTGCAGGAGGATTTCCAGAGCTTGGGCAGGAACTTAGCAGGATAGGTTATAGTCTCATTTTTAAGAGGTTTCATCTGTATATAAGGAACAAAAAGGAAAAGGTCAGCATATAGTGGAATTAAATGTGTGGCTAAAGGATTGGTATAAAGCAGAAGGTTCTGGTTATGTCAATTATGATGTTAGCAGTTGGTCTGATGAAAAGCTGTGCTAAAGAGATGGTTTACAGCTATCACAGAAAGGGACTGAGTTACTTAGTACTAAATTCAGGAGTTTTCTGGAGAAGCATTTAAACTGAATAATAAGGACTGTTAATTGATACAGAACATTTTTGTTCCCAGCAATCTAAAACCAATAGGGTCTCTAATCCCAACATAGAGGTTTGTGCAATTAAGATTAATTGCCATTAAGAAAAAT